>NC_090933.1:1383347072-1383650103 GCF_040938575.1 Ambystoma mexicanum
TGGGTGGGACCGGCGATCACCTACCGGCGATAGATTGGCCAATAAGAGCCGCTGTGGGCCAATCGGGCTCGAGGGGCGGTTAGGCCAGGCGAGGGGAGGTTAGGCCAGGCAAGGGGGATCAGGCAAAGGCACTGTGGAAGCAGTCGGCCTTCTTAGAGTCGGCTTCCTCGTGTGCAAGGTATGGTAGCAGTGGGCAGATGCCTGCATTCAAGGCAACATAAGCTAATTTGGCCCAGCACAATAAAAGCGGTGCATTTACTGCACAAGAGTCGGCTGGTCAGGTAAAATCTCGACTCACTCGACGGGAAGGCGCCGCCCTCCTAGGCAAAATTGCCACAATTTCCACAGAGACTACCTTGTAGCAGGGGGGCTCCGGATTCGGTGGAGGAGAGAGGGGCACTGATCCAGCAGTGCGGGACCCTCCTGCTCCTTCGAGGGGTAGTACTTTGTGTAACTATTGATACTGCTCACTTTCCTCTTGAGATAAGTCTGGCTGCTCAGCCATCGCTACCACTTTACTGTGTAGTACAGGCTTGTACCAAAGGTGAAATTGTACTGTCACTTGTAGTCTTAATTGTGTGTGGTGTTCCCCAAGGGTACTGCATATGATTCTGCCTAACACTGGTGTACAGCGGTGAAGTATAGTGATTACACTTGGAGTGCTGCTATTACCTTGGATCAACTAACCACAAGGCTAAACATCACTAAAAAGCAATATTACTCATGTCTGATAGGAGACCCTCCTTAGTTACACTGTGGATTATCTGATAAATCTGTGTAGAGAAAGGAATCTCTCTGTTAAAGGAAGAAAGTCAGAGTAGATTGAAAGGTTGTTAGAGAAACAAAGTCTGGAGGGTGGCTCTGAAATGCCTGACCCCTCAGCAAATGTGGAAAATAATGAGGATGATAATGTGTCTATTATTGATGAGTTAGAGGAAGTAGATGAGTCTCCTAACGTAGGCCTCACTGCTCCCTTACCTGCTCAGCAACCTCAACCTTTGTCCACTGGGACCCACCAGGCCCTACACCCAGTCCTGAATTCATTGCTCTAGAAAAGATGAGGCTTGAATTGGAATTTAAACGTTTAAATGCTCAAACTGAACAAAAGCATCAAGAACTTAAGCTCAGAGAAATAGAAATGAATCATGCCTTAGAAATGAAAAGTTGTCTTTGGAAAATGCTTCTCTCCCAGAGTCTTCTAAGTCTTCCAGTCCTAAGAGACCCTGTATGCCTAAAGAAAATGTGGGTATGTATGAGGCTAAGCTTGATATTTTGGATTGGTTGGCAATGTTTGAATATAACCTTGGGATTCAAGACATTACAGGGAATCAGTTGCTTCCTTGGCTCTTTTCTAGGCTGCCCACTGTTGCATCTGGTGTTGTGTTGGAGTTGGGGGAGGTGGATAGGATGGATTAGGAGTGTGTGAAGCTAGCTTTAATTGCTAGATTTGGGAAGACCATAACACTTATGAAGGTATGAGGAATCTTGTAATGTTGGAGTCAATTTATGATTCCTGCTCTCCTGAGCTCAGACAGTACTTGGCTGATTCTAAGGAGATAGATCCAAAGAAGTTAGCTAAGGCTGCTGACTTGTGGGTTGCCAACAGGGCTACTCACAAGGATTCTGGGGCAACTTAGAAGAAGGGTCAGGGAAAGCAGCCAAAGAAATATAACAAGGAGAATTCAAATACCTCCAATCCAAAAGAGGGCCACAAACAACAACATAAGGGTAAACCACAAGGGAAACCGAATCAGGCTAGTGTACCATCTGGACCCAAAACAGATGGAGGTCAGAACAAACCTCCATTCATCAAGACATTTGGGAAATGTTATGTTTGTGGGTCAACTGACCATGTGAAAGGGGATAACCGATGTAAGGGTAAACCTTCAGGGGTCCACACTGTCTCCTTAGCCTTCTCCCCAGAGGAAGAAGTACCTATGGCAAGTGGAAACTTTCACCTTCTGGCTGATGAACCCATGACAGTCTTAGCTAGTGTTTCTTTAGTGTCCCTGGGCTTGTGGGAATAACAGAATGTAGATGTCTATAATTCCATCCCAGATAATACTAAAGAGTATTATAAAGATAGTGTTCTTGTGAATGGCCAGGAGACTCTTCCCATCAGAGACACTGGAGCCAGCATAACTGTGGTTGATGAAACATTTTTCAAGGTGGAGGATGTTGCTAAGGCACCCAAACGCCTAACCAAGTTAGCTGGAGGCCCTGTGTAAATGCTTTCCCAGTTAACCAGCTCTCATCCAGTGTAATGATATGACTGTCAAGATACCTGTTAGTGTGCAGAGTGAAGTGCCTGGGAGAGTCCTGTTGGGTAATGACCTGAAAACACTTGGAGTTGTGTCTAGTACCCCCAGGCCTCTCAGTAAAAGGAACAGGAGCTCACTAGGCCTGCAAGGGAGAGGACCTTGAGAGGCTCTCCAGGGGAGGAGATATGATATGATGTGATAAGTTATTTATAACGCGCTTAATACACAGAGGTTTCTAAGTGCGGACCTGGCTGTTAGGGAGAATTCTCATTCTATGGCTAATTTCCCTTACCTATAGAGTCCCCCAGCAGCTTTGCTGGATTTGAAGGGTTTGTTTCTTTTTACCTGCTAAGAGTGAGACTCTTTTCCCCACTCTTAGGCATTTTTGCTATGTGTGTTCTAGGCTATTTTTGTGTTTAATGTCTATGGGGTTTTTCTCACCCTCATAGTAACCATCTTTATTCGCATGTGTTACACAGCACCCTCAGTGCAGTGACACAGGGGTGTGGTAGCGACCCCCAAACATAGACTCTATACACTGAGACTACTGTCTCCCATGCCTCCCATTATTTTTATCTCAATGCAGTCAACCTTTCCTTTCCTCTTTGTTCCTGTTCCACCATCTTTTCTGTGCACTGTGGAGCTGGTTAATTGACCACAACCAGCAATGACTCGACTGACGGGTTGGCCATTTCTCAGACTTCAGGGGCTGCACGTCACTGCATTGTGTTCATCCTGGCTGTTGACTAGTTTGATCACACCTTTATTCATTTCTGTGACAAAGGATGAATGGTCAATGGGCCACATGTTTAGAGATTTATGTGTTAATCCTGTTCATGGAATTGGGGACACGTTACACTATTCATTTAACTCAGTGTGCTGCATATAAATTCCAGGATTTCATGAAACCAGTATTATAAAGTTGAAACATGCCTTTTTGCTTTTCACATATGATTTTTAAAATAAGAAATATGTATTTGTTGCTTATGGAACACTAATCCTGTTTTTCCTTTTCCTTCAAGCAGGGATTGGAAAACTGTGAAATGTTTAAAGAAAGCTTTCCTCTGATAGCTGGGTCTAGTATGATAGCAACCTCATCTGCTTCTTTCTCATGACAGTCACTCCCAACCTGGAGCCTCTGACCGTGGAAGAAATGGTTCACTGGCTGCGACAAGTCGTTCAGGACATAATCTAATGGTAGACCACTGAATCTATACTGAACAGAGGAGAGGACAATGGCTGCCACTTTAAAGTAGAGGCACAGCATTTTCAGGCATTGTGTAGAACCTCCTTACCAAATATTGTGTAAATGCACTGGTGTGCCACATTCAGTATGAAAAAGATGCTGAACACCAACTTTGGACTTTATGCTTCAGAATCAATAGCACCGCTGCTGTGGTGCTGGTCAATAGTTGTTGATGTTCCAGTGGCAGCTGACATTTATTAAAGACTAAAAAGCATGAACACAAGGCAAGAAACCATGCTCTGGACGTAGAACAGTTCTAATCGCAGACCTGCCTGCTCTGGCCGAGGATAGTGGCTCATTCTTGACACTCAAGTCTGTAAAATTGCACCTGACCTGGTGAGAGCAACTGAGGGATTCAGGTTGAATTTGACAAGGAGCTCTTTACAAAGAAATCACTATCTCAAAATAGTGTCCTCAGAATGGAGGTACATTTTGAATTTTCTGAATGTGAAGCTACTTTTAGTGAAACATGCCGTATATTGCACCATCAGAGATTACACACTGAAGAGAAAGAGTGTGACAAGACTTTTAAAGAAACAAGTGATCTAATAATTCATCAGAGAATTCACACTGGAGTGAAACCATATGCATGTACTGAATGTGATAAGGCTTTCAATCAAAAGGGCTCGTTATTGATACACCAGAGAACTCACACTGGGGAGAAACCATATGCATGTTCTGAATGTGATAAGGCTTTCAATCATAAGAGTAACCTAGTGGTGCATAAGAGAACTCACACTGGGGAGAAACCATATGCATGTACTAAATGTGATAAGGCTTTCAAGAGAAAGGGTGAGCTATTGGTACACCAGAGAAATCACACTGGTGTGAAACCATATGCATGCTCTGAATGTGATAAGGCTTTCAATCAAAAGGGCACGCTATTGATACACCAGAGAATTCACACTGGGGAGAAACCATATGCATGTTCTGAATGTGATAAGGCTTTCAAGGAGAAGAGGCAGCTATTGCTACATAGGATGAGTCACACTGGGGAGAAACCATATGCATGTTCTGAATGTGATAAGGCTTTCAAGGAGAAGAGGCAGCTATTGCTACATAGGATGAGTCACACTGGGGTGAAACCATATTCATGTTCTGAATGTGATAAGGCTTTCAAGCAAAAGTATGAACTAGTCGTACATCAGAGAAATCACACTGGTGTGAAACCATATGCATGCTCTGAATGTGATAAGGCTTTCAATCAAAAGGGCACGCTATTGATACACCAGAAAATTCACACTGGGGTGAAACCATATTCATGTTCTGAATGTGATAAGGCTTTCAAGCGACATGATCAACTTGTGAAACATCATATGAATCACACCGGGGAGAGACCATATGCATGTTCTGATTGTGATAAGGCTTTCAAGGCAAAGGGTCAACTATTGCAACATCAGATAAGTCACTCTGGAGAGAAACCATATTCATGTTCTGAGTGTGCTAAGTCTTTCAAGAGAAAGGGTGGGCTATTGGTACACCAGAGAAATCACACTGGGGTGAAACCATATGCATGTTCTGAATGTGATAAGGCTTTCAAGGAGAAGAGGCATCTATTGCTACATAGGATGAGTCACACTGGGGAGAAACCATATGCATGTTCTGAATGTGATAAGGCTTTCAAGCGACATGATCAACTTGTGAAACATCATATGAATCACACTGGGGAGAAACCATATGCATGTACTGAATGTGATAAGGCTTTCAAGAGAAAGGGTGAGCTATTGGTACACCAGAGAAATCACACTGGGGTGAAACCATATGCATGTTCTGAATGTGATAAGGCTTTCAAGGAGACGAGGCAGCTATTGCTACATAGGATGAGTCACACTGGGGTGATACCATATGCATGTCCTGAATGTGATAAGGCTTTTAAGACAAAGGGTGAGCTATTGGTACACCAGAGAAATCACACTGGAGTGAAACCATATGCATGTTCGGAATGTGATAAGTCTTTCAAGAGAAAGGACCAACTATTGCAACATCAGATGAGTCACTCTGGAGAAAAACCATATTCATGTTCTGAATGTGATAAGGCTTTCATTCAAAAGGGCGCGCTATTGGTACACCAGAGAAATCACACTGGGATGAAACCATATTCATGTTCTGAATGTGATAAGGCTTTCATTCAAAAGGGCACGCTATTGGTACACCAGAGAAATCACACTGGGATGAAACCATATTCATGTTCTGAATGTGATAAGGCTTTCAAGACAAAGGCTGAGCTATTGGTACACCAGAAAAATCACACTGGGGTGAAACCATATGCATGTTCTGAATGTGATAAGGCTTTCAAGCGACATGATCAACTTGTGAAACATCATATGAATCACACCGGGGAGAGACCATATGCATGTTCTGAATGTGATAAGGCTTTCAAGACAAAGGATGAGCTAATGGGACATCAGAGAAATCACACTGGGGTGAAACCATATGCATGTTCTGAATGTGATAAGGCTTTCAAGCAAAAGTGTGAACTAGTCGTACATCAGAGAAATCACACTGGGGTGAAACCATATTCATGTTCTGAATGTGATAAGGCTTTCAAGCAACATGATCAACTTGTGAAACATCATATGAATCACACCGGGGAGAGACCATATGCATGTTCTGAATGTGATAAGGCTTTCAAGACAAAGGGTCAACTATTGCAACATCAGATAAGTCACTCTGGAGAGAAACCATATTCATGTTCTGAGTGTGCTAAGTCTTTCAAGAGAAAGGATGGGCTATTGGTACACCAGAGAAATCATACTGGGGTGAAACCATATGCATGCTCTGAATGTGATAAAGCTTTCAAGGAGAAGAGGCATCTATTGCTACATAGGATGAGTCACACTGGGGAGAAACAATATGCATGTTCTGAATGTGATAAGGCTTTCAAGCGACATGATCAACTTGTGAAACATCATATGAATCACACCGGGGAGAGACCATATGCATGTTCTGAATGTGATAAGGCTTTCAAGACAAAGGGTGAGCTATTGGTACACCAGAGAAATCACACTGGGTTGAAACCATATGCATGTTCTGAATGTGATAAGCCGTTCAAGATGAAGCGTCAGTTATTGATGCATCAGAGGAGTCACACTGGGGTGAAACCATATGCATGCTCTGAAGATATGATATGATAGTTTATTTATATAGCGCTTATGCACAATGTGTTTTTAAAGTGCTTCACGACAAGGGAGGGAACAAGGGAATATACAATGACATTCTTACAGGCAACGAACAGTAAGAATGTGAAATTAACTATCGAACTCGGGTGAGGGAGAAGGGTGCAGAAAGGGAGGGGAGGAACAAAACAAGCGGCTATCGTACTAGGCCTGATGACATTTCAGATGCTGGAGGGGGGGACAAGTAAGGGGTGGGGGGAGGAGACTGACGAGGTTGCTATCATACTAGGTCCAGGGACAATTCTGATAGAGTAAGTCCATAGAAGAAAGTAAGGGCAGGAGGGGAGGAGATAAGAAAAGGAAGAAAAGGAGGGGAGGAGAGAACAGAGGGTGAGCAGTCAGAAAGGGTGGAGAAGCAAGAGTGGAAAACAAATACAATTGCAGAAGTCAGTAGTAACACATAATGTTGCAAGCCAGGATACAAGAAGATCGCATCAGCATGATTCAGGGCCACCATGACTACAAGATGCAAAGGAAGTCCAGCATGAACGTGGAGAAAGGGTGACGCACCGTGAATCAACAAAGTCCATAAAAGTCAAATCCAGCATTGGCCACAAGACGGTGATGGTGAAACCAGAATGTTTCAGGGCAGACTCCTGCAGAAGTAGGCTGGAGGGTGGGGAGCGGGAGCAGGAGCAGGGTAGAAGAATCAAGCAAAACAGGCAACACCTGTGTGCGAGAAGGGAGGGGGGCATAACGGAACATCACGGTGGACCAGAGGTGGTGGGGATGGCCTGTTGGGACAGAGGGTGTAAACACATGTTGGTGCATGCTTACCTGCTCTCTGAGCAGGGGGTCGGGCCCTGGGACCTCCTGGTCCAAACAGGTCCAAACTGATATTGCCCTTTTCTTCGACTGCCCTTCGCTTTGGATGCCTGGGCGAGAGACACCCTTCATCTAAGAGCGAAGAGCAGGAAGGAAGAGGCAGGGCTAAGAAGGTGGTGGTGCTTAGTCATGTGACCTAGATCCAGTTGCACCTGCTCCACATCTCTGTGGGGGATAGGTATTTTAAGGAGAAGAGGCATCTATTGCTACATGGGATGAGTCACACTGGGGTGAAACCATATGGATGCTCTGAATGCGATAAGTCTTTCAAGCATAAGTTTGAACTAGTCAAAAATCAGAGAAATTTTATTGGGGAAGACCATATACATGTCCTCAATTTGATATGGCTTTCAATGTGAAGAGTCATCTATTGATGCATCAGCCCAGTCACGCTGGTGAGAAACCATATGCATGTCCTCAATGTGATAAGGCTTTCAAGCCAAAGGGTCACCTAGTGATACACCAGAGGAGTCACACTGGGAGGAAACCATATTCATGTTATTGATGTGATGTGTCTTTCAAGGAGAAGACATATTTATTGCTATGTCAGTGAAGTCATACTGGGGGGAAACCATATTCATGTTCTGAATGTGCTAAGTCTTTCACGGAGAAGGGTCATCTATTGATAGATCAGAGGAGTAACACTGGGGGGAAACCATGTGCATGTCCTCAATGTGATAAGACTTTCAAGTGAATTGATCAACTTGTGATACATCAAAGGAATCACACCGGGTGATACCATATGCATGTTCTGAATATGATAAGTCTTTTATGCTGATCAGTTCTCTATTGATACAGAAGAGGAATCACACTGAGGGAACTATGTACACGCATGCATGAATGTGTAAGGCTTTCAAGCAAAAGAGAGATCAAATGTGACATCAGAGAAAACACACTGGTGGGAACCCATATGCATGTCCTCGATATAAGTCTTTCAAGGAAAAGCATAGTTTAATGTTACCTCAGAGAAATCACACGTTTGAGACTATATATATTATGAATGTAATACATTTTTCGATGTGAAGTCTATTGATCAGAAGAATCACACTGTGGGGGAAGTCATAGGCATGTTCTTAATGTGTTAAGGCTGTCAAGCAAAACTGAACTATTCATACATAAGAGAAATCGCACCGTGGGAAGCCATAATCATGTCCTTAATGAGAAATGACTTTCAAGCAAAAATAATCGACGTGTGATACATCAGATAAAGGATACTTGGGAGAAACCATAGACATGTTCTGAATGTGATACGTCTTTGAAGGTATAGAGTCGTCTTTGACTATATTTTCAGTGGGTCACCCTCTCATGAGATTTCAGAATTAAAAAAATAGTGAACAACACTTTGTACAATCCTTTTTTTAACATCAGTCCAAAAGAAAATACTGCTAATACATTACAGATTAATTTCTAACTCGTATGTCAGCATAGCACACCAACAAGCCTTATTGTGTTGTCCCATGGTATGTATTGTAATCTCTCAGACATCCAATGTGCACCCTACTCCCCTCCTTGTCTGTGCCTCATTGAAGACACCCATTTGAACTACCTTGCTCCTGCCCAAGACTCTCCTGCTGGACTTCCACCCACCAACCTTCAGCTACTAGGCCACCTGGTGAGTTTGTGTCGAGCCTGTGCAGCTTCTCCATCTATCCTTCTCCATCTATCCGTCTATCCTTCCTCCTCCTCCTCCTCCTCCTCCATGGCACTTTCCATCTCCCCCATCTACTGTGACTGCTATTCTACCACCTATCCTTATTTATTTATTGGTCATTTGTTAGGCGCTTATACAATTAGCAAAACTGTTTCAAAGCACCCATAGGGCGACAGGGTGGGGGCAGGGAAGGTAGACAATGAATTAAAACAAAGATAAATAATTGAATTAATAGTACAAACAACTAGTGAGACTAACAGGGAGGGGAGATAAACCTACTATGCCTTGTGAGTGTTCAGAACGTGCAAGTGCAGGTGGGAGGGGCTAGGTGATGTGGTGCTTTTGGAGATGTGCTAAGAATAGAAGAATGTAAGAGCAACCTCCCGTGGGGAGGGTGAGCCAAGGAAGTGCAGTAAATAGACAGTGGCTGGGATGAGAGATGTGGGAGGGGGGAAGGGTCCCGAGGATACATACGGGCCCTGCACATCAGTCACGCTACTGTATGATTAGCAGGGAAGAGAGGAGGAGAAGGAAAAGGTAAAGAGAAAGGTCTTGAGGAGACTTTTCTGGAATTTAAGAAGGTCCTGCTCAAGACACAGGAAGAGGGAGTCTGTTCCAAAGGAGGGAGCCTGCTGAAGAAAGTGATTGCCCACCAGCTCTCTGTTTAGAAAACCGCTTCACACGCAGGGCGTTGGTGCCAGAGGAACACATGTCTCTAGAAGGGGAGTATTTAGTCAGGAAGCATTGAAGATAGAGTGGTCCCTGGCCCCAGATAGCCTTGTGGATGATGCAGAGGGTTTTGAATTTAACCGGGAGCCAGTGAAGGCTTTGTAGGGCAGGAGAGATGTGGTCCCTGGGCTTGTGGGCAAGAATAAGTCTTGCAGCCGTATTCTAGGTTAGCTGGAGGGGTTGCAGGGTGGATGAAGAAAGATTAAGGAGGTGGCTGTTGCAATAGTCAAGCCTGGAGAGAACCAGAGCATGGGTAACATTGAGTCTCTGGGGGAAGGTGAGGAAGGGTAGAGTGCCTTTGAGAAGGAAAAGCTGAAAGTGGGACTTCTTGAATGTCCTGAAGGAAAGGGAGGGATCGAAGATGAATCCGAGATTCCTGGCTACAGAGGAGGGGGCAGGTGGGGAGCCCATGGAGGAAGGCCAGATTGAAGGGGAGAAATAGAGTGCAGGGGACCCAACAGGGAGAATATCTGTTTTGCTGGCATTGAAGCAGAGGTCATTAGCAGTGCAGCAGGCCTGGATGGCAGAGAGGCAGTCGGGGATTAAGGAAGGTGCAAGGGCGTGTGGTTTGAAGAAGAGTTGTGTGTCATCAGCGTAGCACTGGAAGTTGGGGGAGAAGGAGGAAATGAGGCATGCCAGCAGAGAAAGGTATATGTTAAAGAGCCAGGGCAAGAGAATAGAGCCCTGGGGGAACCACAGGTGGAGGAGGAAGTAGGGGAGGAGAAAGGGCCTAATGTTGTTGGAGGAACGGTCAGTAAGGAAGGGGGTGAGCCAGTCCAGTGCCCGATCTGAGATACCAAGGGTATCATGGAGACTTTTTATGAGGATGTAATGGTTCACTGTCAAATACTGAAAAGAGATCAAGGAGGATGAGGACAGCAGGGGAGTTGGAGTCAAGGGTTGTGAGCAGTTCTTCACAGGTGTTTAGAAGAGCAGTTTCCGTGCCACTTGATGTCTGCACTTACCTCTGCACTTGCCCTCTGTTGGCCGTTACTTTTACTTATTGTTATTATTCTGTTCCCATGTACTGCACTGTCCCTTCCTCCCCGCCCCCACTTTTCCCTTTCCCCAATCCCATGCACTTGGGTGATCTGAATGACACCTGGCTTGTATGATCGTTGTCTGTCCTCCCCTTGTTCCCCCTCCCTTGCCTCATCGCGCCTTGAAACACTTGTGTATAGGTGTGTTATAAATGCCATATCATATTAGAATCCAGACTGGTGGTCGTGTAGACCGCCAAGTAGTTCGGTGTGAAAGTTGAGGGAGGGCCAACATCTCGAGCAATTTCCCCAGGAAGGCGGTGATGGAAATGGGTTGGTAGTTGACTGGGCATGAAGGGTCTGCAGAGGGTTCTTTAAGGAGGGGACGCACAAGGGAGTGCTTGAGGGAGGATAGAAAGGAACCAGTAGCAAAGGAGTGGTTGCAGAGATCAGTAAGAGCAGGTGTGAGAGTGGGAATGTCCTTCATGGTTCTGGAAGAACATGGGGCAACCTATTTGGAAGACACATTCATGGAGTTGAGAACTCTGGTGACTTCTTCAGGGGAGACAGGAGCGAAGGAGGAAAAGGAGTATGGGTGGAAAGGTGGATAGAGGGGAGAGGGTTGAGATGGAAGAGTGTGTGACAAGGTTGTTGAGTATGTCTTGGTTTTGGAAATGAAGTGAGAGGTGAGGCAATTGCATAGGGCCTGTGAAGGAGTAGGGACAGAAGATACTGCGGACGGGTTGGCAAGTTCCCTACAGATTTTGAATAGTTCAGCCATGTTGTTGGAAGCATTGGACACTCATGCCTGAATATGGGTTCTTTTTCTGGCACGGATGGAGAGTCTGTAGTATCTCTGGAACAAGCGGCAGACCAGTTTGTCAGAGGGTGCACCTGAGGTATGCCACTTCCTTTCTGCAGCCCTGCACATACGTTTTTGGTCTGCAAGTACGGAGTCGTACCAGGTGTTATTCATGGAGGCAGGTTTCAGGCGGATCTTCATGACTGGGGCAATGATGTCAAGGGTGTTGGTAATGGACAGACAGAGGTTGTTGAGGGCAGAATCAGTGGTAGAGTCTGTATTGGGTGAGCGTGGGGGAATGAAAGTGGAAGAGAATGCAGCGGCTGACACTCATTTCATCGGGCGGTTGCTCGTGAATGAGGTTGGCAGAGCTTTATGAGGAGTTGTCACAAAGCCATATCGAACATGATGAGTAGAGAGGAGAGAGTGGTCAGACCACGAGAAGGGGGTGACCACGGGAGTAGAGAGAATGATGTTGGAGTGCATGATGGTGTCTAGCATGTGTCCAGCAGAATGGGTAGGGCCAGAGGGGATTAAGGAGAGGGATAGAGAGGAGAGAGGGATAGAGAGGAACAGGTTAGTGAAGAGGGTTGTTGCTGTGCAAGGGGAGTCTAGGTGGAAGTTGAAGTCACCTAGTAGTAGCAAGTTGGAATTGGTAGAGGGTAGGGAGGAACAGAAGTCCGCCCACTCTGAGAGGAAGAGAGAAGAATTGCCCTGTGGCTGGTAGATGGTAGCAATAGTCAAGGTTGTGGAAGGAGAGATGACCAATTTGCATACTACGCTCTCAAAGGATGAATAAGGCTGAGTGGGTAGGGTGGAAGAAGGAATCCACTCAGGGAGGATTAAGGCAACATTGCCGCCAGCATGGTGGGGTTGAGGCCTTGAGGTGATCTTAAAGCCTTCGAGTAGAAGGGAGTCAAAAGAGGTAACTGAGTTGGCATTGAACCAGGTTTCAGTGTAGACCGCCAACAAGTTCAAATATGTACAGATCGGTGTCTTCAAGGAGAAGGCAGATGACAGCAGAGTGTTTGATGGCAGAACGAGAGTTGAGGGTTGCCAGGTGGAGAAGCTTGCTGCCTTTGAAAACATTTTGAGGTGGAGTGTGAGGGTGAGAGGCTTCTGTCCAGAGAGATGGGGCAGAGGGTGTGGAGGGGGGGCAGGGAAGGAAGGAAATTGATGAGAGATTGCAGAATCCGGTCAAAGAGAAGGAGGTTGGCCTGAGGGCCTTGAAACAGGATGGTGCCTGTGCGGTAGACATTGATGCAGCAGCGGGATGAGAAGAAGCCCTCAAGGAGGACTTCCCACTGTGTACTGCCATGAATGGATGTGGAAGAGTAAGGTGAGAGTGTGGCAGTGAGGTGAGAGGTCCATAGGTCAGGAGATGGGCTAGAGAAGAGGATGTCAGTGGAGATTTCTCTTGAGGAAGCACTGACATAGGTGTCTGCAATTGGGAGGCCAGGGTTGGCAGCAAGGATGTCTTTTCATGCTTTTTCCATCCAGATTGTGTGAGAGAGGGAGGATAGGTGATAGTGTAGCAGTAAGAGAAGATTGGAGAGATGGAGAGTGCCATATCTGATCGAGAGGAGAAGAGAGAGGAAAGACCAGGGAGGAGGGGTGAGTATGTGAGTGTTGCAATGCACAGTTCTGAACCAGAACACAGTTGGTTGAGTGGAAGTTTAAGAATACAGACAAATACAATGGTGGATGAAGGCACAACAAAGTTCGATTTATCACTAAACAGACAATACCCTGCTGCATGAAAGCACAATCTAAATGCGATGTATCACTAAACAGACAATACCCTGCTGCATGAAGGCACAACCTAAATGCAATTTATCACTAAAGCCACAATACCCTGCTGCATGAAGGCACAACCTAAATGCAATTTATCACTAAACAGACAATACCCTGCTGCATGAAGTCATAACCTAAATGCAATTTATCACTAAACAGACAATACCCTGCTGCATGAAGGCACAACCTAAATGCAATTTATCACTAAACAGACAATACCCTGCTGCATGAAGGCACAACCTAAATGCGATTTATCACTAAACAGACAATACCCTGCTGCATGAAGGTACACCTAAATGCAATGTATCACTAAACAGACAATACCCTGCTGCATGAAGGTACAACCTAAATGCAATTTATCACTAAACAGACAATACCCTGCTGCATGAAGGTACACCTAAATGCAATTTATCACTAAACAGACAATACCCTGCTGCATGAAGGCACAACCTAAATGCGATTTATCACTAAACAGACAATACCCTGCTGCATGAAGATACACCTAAATGCGATTTATCACTAAACAGACAATACCCTGCTGCATGAAGGTACACCTAAATGCAATTTATCACTAAACAGACAATACCCCGCTGCATGAAGGTACAACCTAAATGCAATTTATCACTAAACAGACAATACCCTGCTGCATGAAGGCACAACCTAAATGCGATTTATCACTAAACAGACAATACCCTGCTGCATGAAGGTACACCTAAATGCGATTTATCACTAAACAGACAATACCCTGCTGCATGAAGGCACAACCTAAATGCAATTTATCACTAAACAGACAATACCCTGCTGCATGAAGATACACCTAAATGCGATTTATCACTAAACAGACAATACCCTGCTGCATGAAGGTACACCTAAATGCGATATGTCACTAAACAGACCCTGCTACATGAAGGCACACCTAAATGTGATTTTTAAACTAAACAGCCAATACAAAGATGGATGAAGGCACACCTAAATGCGATTGTTTTATTTTTTACACTGTCCACCCCCTCCCCCTCTGGAAGTGTGGAAGAAAAAAGCCAGCCTTACTCCTCTTTTGAAAGCCTTGTCTGCAAGTTTGGCATCTCTCCTACTCTCTCACCCTTGCCACTATCTATATGATATGGCATTTATAACACGTCGTACCCAAGTATTTCTAGGCGTGACAAGACAAGGGAGGACAAAATGATCTTACTAGGCCTTGTGTCATTCAGGTCGCACAAGTGCAGGGAAGAGGGAAGGAGAGAGGTGCCAGGGGGGTGCGGGAGGGGGAAGTGCAGTTAACTCACAAGAGCAGCCAGCGAGTGGCTCATAAGTGTAGAGAGAATGGACTGTAGGGTTGCAGATACAGACCCTTAAGTGCTGGGGAGCCTGGTGGCAGTGCAAGGGCAACTAGCGATGCAGGTGCCTGGGCCCGAGTTCAGAGGGTGACCAGGTGACCAGTGTGCAGAGCAGTCAGGTGCATCAGCAGGGGAGAGGAAGAGAGAAAGCAGAAGCGAAAAGTAATGTCTTGAGTTGCTTCCGGAACTGGAGGTGGTTCTGCTCAGGTTTGAGAGAGGCAGGGAGGCTGTTCCAAAGGGAGGCCCCAGTAGAGGAGATGGATCTGCCCCCAACTCTCTGCTTGGAGAAGCGTCTGACCCTCAGAGAGTTGGAGGTGGATGAGCGGAGAGCTCGAAAAGGAAGATATTTTGGAAGAGAAAGTTGGAGGTAGAGGGGTCCCAGGCCCCAGAAAGCCTTGTGGACAATGCAGAGGGTCTTGAAGTTGATCCTTGCAGCCATGGGGAGCCAGTGAAGAGATTTCAGGGCTGGAGAGATATATAGTACCTGGACTTGAGGCCAAGGACAAGTCTCGCAGTCCTATTCTGGATAAGTTGTAAAGGTTGAAGAGTTGAGGCAGGAAGATTTAGAAAAGGCTGTTGCAATAGTCCAGCCTAGAGAGGACCAGATCTCTTGAGACAGTGAGCTTCTGGGGAAAGTGAGAAAAAGAATACCTCTGAGGAGGTGCAGCTGATAGTTTGACTTCTTAGAGACGTCAGAGATGTGAGGAGAGAAGGAGAGGGTGAAATCGAAGATGACACCAAGGTTCTTAGCCTCACAGGAAGAGGGCCCAGAGTGGGCACCCAGAGAGAGAAAGGAAAGGAGGGAGCGGGTGTCCCAATGAGATGGACCTCAGTCTTACTGGCATTAAGGCAGAGATCGTTGGTGGCACACCATTCCTAAATTGCAGCCAGACAGTCTGGTATGAGGGAAGAAGCAGAGGTGGCTGAGGGGAGTCTGAAAGAGAGCTATAGGCCCCCTGGACCTGTCTCTCTGTTCTTACCGGAATGGGCCAATTCCTTCTCCTATTACCTGACTTCCTCTGATGTGGCCTCTAGGGGACCCTCGCATATGGAAACAAGGCAAAATCACCACACATGAACTGATACGCCAGACACAAGGTTCAATTCCCAAAATCTAGGGTTTATTGCAATGCAAAGCAAATAGTCTCAATCGGCCGACTGGGTCTCACGTCCCACAACGTGTGTCTCCAGACCCCGAGGCACGACAGAGAGCGAGCATCTTACAACAGTTACATATATACAAAACGATCATCATATTATCAGTAGTGACATATTCGATACCGCCCATAATGCATTTCCTTTGATAATGGTTTCGATGATTGACAATTATGACGAATATGACACCCTCAGACATTTATTCAGCAACAGTTTGCAATTTGTGAAGTGGCAGACATGATTCTTTGTTTTTGGGAACATAATGCTCCTGTTCTTACAAGCAAACTGTGTGCAGGGCAGAGACGCATTCCAGGCCTCACTATCTTCTAGTTTCTATTCGTGTGCTAGAGGTCAACTCTATCTGCAGGGGTTCGGGGAAGGGGGGGCCGTAAAAGAGAGCATAATTCAAGCCATGTAATGTTCGTTTCTACCGCACCAGCGAGACTAGCTGGCACCTGCGTAGTGATTAAATGCCTTGTTGCTTACTTCGAAGGACTTGTGAGGGAGGAGACCAGGCATTGCTGTCTGGGTTGCCTTGGCTGTGTTTCAACATGTAACTTGTGGCCTTGCTCTATGCATGAGCAATAACGGAATAGAATTCACTTACAGCAAGGCAGTTTAAACAGAAAGCAAAAAGCGAAAATTAGTAAAAATGGCGGATTCTATTCCTACAAAATGGACGCTCTCTGGTCATGGTGATGAGTCTGTCCAGACAAGTGCTGAACATATGATGTGGTTGGTTTTCAGCCAACAAAATATATCGCTTATGCTATGGAAGGGTAATTTCTAGACTCACAAACTCTCCTCTTGGCCGTAAGTAAAGCACATCATCCAAAGATTGCATCTTCTTCTGACCAGGTATCTGATTCCGAACTTTGCATACTACTATAATCATCATCATTGTCATCAATATTAATTGACATAAATTCTTTTACTGTTGAAGGCGAGCGTCCCCCAGATAGCACGATCCTCCCCACAATGAGAGACAATAATGGACTCTCCCAGGATGGGAATAAGGCCAGGACAAATTACGGGGGCGCTTAAATGGGAGTTTATCAATCAGAATAGGGCATTCAAAGAACTCTGCAAACTCTGAGAGTGCTCTGTCTGACAATAGCAAAGACAGGCGTATATATTTACAAAAAGCCTCATAAGAACCTACATGCTATAGGGGGCACAAGTTCGTGGGGATTGGGTGGCGACGACTAGCTATAGGTACTGCTGCGATGTGGTTTGCCGTGGTTGGAGGACATCACTGGTTACCCTTGTGGGTTGGGCTGGGCCTGGCAGGTCAGCTGGGCTCATCCGGGCGGTGTTGTTGTGCCAGCCAGTGTCAGTGATGAATGTCTTTCCTGGCTTTTTTGCCCTAGGGCCACGCACACCACAGTCATTCAACATTGCAATATTATCTTCCCTGGTAAATCTTCCAATAGGTTATTCTACAGGTTAATGCAACACAGGAGGAATGCACCTAAAGTGGGGTCTGTTGGTGATACATGAATACATGGTTACCATCGTCCTGTTGACCAGGCATCATAGGTCGCGAGGTTGGGTATCAGGGCATGGGACAGGCGATCCGCGTTATCATGTCTCGTTAGAAGTCATTATGGATGTGTTCCTGTGGTGTTGCCATAATAATGGGTGTCCTAATTTTATAGGGGCCATTAACCTAAGGTGAGCCGGTGGGTCGTGGAGCCTAAGAAAGGGCGCCTTTGGATATGTGTTTTTAGGCTGGGGTTTACTGCTGGGTTGTAAATAATTCAGGTGGCAGGCCGTGGCCTTGGGTGCTGCGGGGGAATGTGAATGTTTGAAGCGGTTCCAGCCGAATTGGGGGAGGTGGAGCAGAGCAGCACAGGCCTCTGCTTTTTCAACTGGCAATCTTCACTGGGAGGAAGGGGGAATGGCATTGCATGTGCTCACAAAGGTATTTTCCTCGTGTGTTGCAGATTTAGGTGGAAGAGACATAAACATTCACATAATAAACAATACTCATTGAGTCTTTTCAAAGCTTATGTTTGGACATTATTAGTGCCTTTCACATGGCCCTTTAACACATGTTGAACGCAGGAACAAAACCGTCAACAAGGCTGACGGCAGTGACACATAGTGAGCTTGGACCTACATATGGTGCCTTTTCATGCACCCCTTACATGAGCTCTCAATATGGTTGCATTTGTCTTCCTTTGCACTCTAGCAGCATTAGTTCAGTTATGGCGCAGGACCGTGGGGTGCAGTCTTCGCGATGGAGCACATAACACAAAAACCCCCGGGACACTTTTACTATTTGCGTGTAGCTACAGGGATGTGGGTGCTTCATCCCTAATGTCATATAAGCACACATTCTGCCATTTGTATAGAGGTTACAGGTTTTTAACCAGAGAGGTCGTGAAGAGGAAAGTTTCATCACAGGTGGTTTGCTCATTAGTATTTGGGGACTCTGCTTTTGTCAGGGGACCATTTTACAGTTCTTTTCCTCCCAGGCCCTGCTGGCCGGGTCATGCTGGAAACAGCGATACACTGCGGAAGGTGAAATGTTAGTGTTGGTATCTAACACTAGCTCATGTCCGTCTGTTCGTGGGAACGGGCTCTCAGCGGATCTGCCAGAGAGCTGCGGCCACAGGGATAATTGAAACTCTCCAAGGGTGAAGGCCGCGCTGCGGTGCACAGGGCTCAAAACCATCTTTATTTCACAAAATGGTTTCCAGGGCCTAGCTAAATTGAGCAGGTTTGGTCAATGTCTTCAGCCAGCGGCCCCACCCACCACCTGGGCCCTGGTGGCAGGGGGGACCCCTGACGAGCCATGGACTTCACCGGGGGAGAGGATGCATGGGAGGGGGGGTCCCATACACTGTCTTCATCTCATGATTCATTTGTCCATCCACTCTGGGAGTTTTCTTTTGTGTTACTATGTGTACGCATTCCTCACTTCAGTGCAAATTATTGGCAAACAGTGTATAAAACAACAACATGTTATAAATATTCCCAGCACCGCTACTAAGATTGCAGCTAATTTCCATCCCCATGAGCGTAATATTTCCCAGAACCAGGAACGTATGTTTAATTCCCAACTACCTTCTGGGGGATGGAGGTCGGAGCTCAAAACATGCAACTTTTTTATCGCTTCAAAAATCGTAGGGGAGGAGTCACTTACAAATACGCAACACGATGATCCCACAATTTTGCAAACTCCCCCACGATCAGCCAAAACTATGTCAAGAGTCATCCTGTTTTGGAGTGTCTTCAATCTAATCCCTTTTTCCTCCAACATCATGTTGTATAATATATCCGTTATCCCATTTATCGTTTTCTCTAATATTCTGGACAGTTGTCTTATGTTATAGGAGTTTATTGCCTGGCCCCAAAATGGTATGAATGATTTTGCTATGTCCTCTGCAATTAATCCTCCTTCCTCATCTTGTCGTGGTCTTGATCTAGATAGTTTGGCTATATCTGCTGTTTTTGAAACAAACACCCCCCAGAAACAGCATCCCCAATAACAAGTACCTCCCCAATTTCTAGGCAACCAGGGATAAGCTTTTTCCCCACATATGAAATAAACAGGGTCACCTACATACACTGGTTCTTCCTCCTTCTCAAGGATTGCAATGTTCATACACCTGGTGTATGTCCCTACTCAGTAGGAGCCTTTCTTTCTTAGGCAAAATGGGACAGAACGTGGACTGTAATTTACAGTATAGGACGGGGGCACTGTATCCTTATTCCCTTCTGGGTTCATATGAAATGTAATTACAGATGATTTATATGGCACATTTAGTCTATCTTGCGGCATCATTACTGGTGTCATTAGCCTAGTTTTGTGAAATATTGAGCAGCCTAGAGGTTTCAATACTACCTCCTCGAATTCATTCATGTTTGTTCTATCTAATTGACCCGTTTCACTCTTATTCCATTTCCCATAATATAATGCACTTAAGGACGCGTAGCATGCAGAACTCAATGGCAATGGCTGCACATACCAACCTATTCCCTTACCACCATGTTGGTACACACCCAACAATTGTTTTTCCTCAGAATTGAGTGTGTCATGTTCATTATCAGAAGTAATGAATTATTCCCATATCCTTCCCTGTGTCTCTCTTCCATTGGGGACAAAGTATAGGACATTACATGGACCAGGCTTTCAGTAGCAGAAATATTTCTAATAGGCAAGAACACTTCTAATGGATGTATCTCTTCTAGATACCATAATATCAGTACTGTCATTATCGGTGCTAATATACTCATAACGCACATGACTATTGTTAAGATCAGCATACAATTCTTTCGACACTGTTTTTTTGGCGATCTTATAGTCTCTATATTTACTACATTATCAGCATCGGTACAGGAGGGGGCAGAAGCTGGCGCAGACATTTTTCTTGAGTCTTCTTCTCCATCAGTGTTCTTCGTGAATACCTCTTGCTGTTGCACTCGTTCTATTATTAGTAAGTTCAGTAGTGTCGACAAAGTGTTTTGCCAGTTCTCGGCAGCCTGTATTGCTATACGTTGGGCAAGATTTTCGTGCTTCTGCACATTTCTCAAAGAACTCCAGAGCAGTTATCAATTGCCTTTGTACCATATGAGCCCCTCTTGTCCGTGAGGGGTGATCTCCACATGGATTTTCAAAGATAGCACCGGGGCGCCGCGTTCCTGAGCTGCCGGGTTTGCACAACTCCCACGCCTCTCTCCCCTAGGCCTCCGGTTCCCACTTCATCCGTGATGGGAAACAGAGGCAACAAAGAAAAATAGAATGAAGATCTGATCACTTCTTGTCTCTAGGCCGCAGATTATACCGCGTTGCTCCTGGCACTGTGTGATCGATCAATAGTGCGGGTGCACTTCCAGACTCAGGCTCAGAGTCTACCTGCGGTGCAGTGAAAGGTGGTGGGCGCCAAAGTGATGATTCAGGTTTTGCGTCAGCCAGCAGTGATGCAGATTCTACTAGACAACGTTGGGGCACTCTTAGCCCTTTCTCCTTTATAGCAATCTTTCCAGGCTTCGTGTCAGGATCAGACAGATTCTGCGTGAGAGAACTGGCAACAATTTCCTTCTCCCCAGGAGCAGCCGTCTCTTTCTTGTCGTCCGGATCATGCAATTCTTTCAATGGCGATGGAACTTTCTTCGTATGCGTGGCATGTATCCGTGCCTTCCTACCGTCCACACCAACTGCTGTCTACGTTGCCAAAAGTACTTGGTAGGGCCCACGCCGTCTGGGTGCAAGCGAGGACTTCCTCTCGAAATTGTTCACCAGAATCCAATCGCCTGGTTGCAGAGAATGCCCCGGACCAGTGTATCTGATGGGAAGAGCCTCCTGCATCTGCTGATGAATCAAACGCAATTTCTGTATTAACAGGTTACAATATGTACTATGCACAGGGTATTCTACCTCATTCAACCGTCTTGGCTGCGGCGCACACCAAACATTAGCAGGCCTCCCCATTACGATTTCATAGGGGGAGAGCCCACTCCTCGCTTGCACAGATGTGCGCATGCACATTAAAGCTAGGGGCAATGTATCCGTCCAGCGTAACTTGTTTCCTGCACACATTTTACTAATTTTTGCTTTCAATATTCCATTCTGACACTCAACAAGCCCAGCACTCATCGGATGTCTGGCGCAGTGGAATCGTTTATCAATCTGAAGACCTGCGCAAATCTGTAACATTACTGCGCCAACAAAGTGTGGGCCATTATCTGACCATATGGCACGAGGCAGGCCAAATCACGAAAAGTACTCCTTCAACATCACTTTGGCAGTGCTCATGGCAGTGCAATCCTTCAGTGGATATGCTTCTACCCATTTACTGAACGCACAGACAACCACCAACACATATTTCAAATTCTGACACCTTTCCATCTCTATAAAATCAAAATAGATCACCTCGAATTGCATGGAGGGGGGGCCAAAGCTACCTGTTGGAGTGGCTGTTCCTTTTCCAACATTGTGTTGCAAACACGTTATGCAATTTTATACCAGCCTTTCTACATTCTTTTTTATGTGTGTGTTCTGCCATACTGTAGCTAAATGCTTAATCATCTTCTTTGCACAAATGTGCGTTGGTCTGTGGGCCATAGTGACCATTGCAGTTGCATAGGAGTTGGGCAGCATCCAATTTCTACTTTTCTTGTCCACCTAGCAACCTTCTAAATCTAATTCTGCAGAGCCCTCAGCCCATTCTTGTATCTCCTCAGCAGTTCCTTCTGCCTGCATCTCTTTATCAATAGCCATCACATTTTCTATCATGCAAGGCACTTCTTCTGACTGTACTGTTAACATTTTCGTATGCAAATCAGTGGCAGTTTGTGTTGCAATCTTGTCTGCAAATGCGTTCCCTTTTTCCACATTACATGTAACTTTTTTTATGCAGAATTTTTGATGAACCTGTTGTTTTTTTTTTTCCTATAGTTGGACCTCAGCGCCCTTGTATGTATTAGATGATTGCCTTTTCAGGGTCGCATGGGAAAATAACAACGGAGTATCTGGTTCTTCTACTCCGTTAACTTCAAAAACAAATTCTTGCAGTTACATTGACATATTCTCATGCGCCCACGTTTTACCGAGAAAAGAAGACAATTGACCCCTTTCCTCAGTGTTCCAATGTGTTTTTGGTTTTAATTCTAAATATTGTTGTGCATTTGACAGTGCCCTTTGTGATAACACGTGTTTCGACGATCTCCTCGTCTTTTTCATCTCTCCATTAAATTTTCTCCGATGCATTCCAACAATGCCTGTTTTTCACCAGTCCTCCTAAAATCATACATCGAATCCAGCAACGATGTCTCATCATTTCCATCTATATACATCTCTGCCTGTTCTTTCAATTCCTTTCTTCTCTCCTTGCTGACCGTGCTACGCGTTACCCTAGTACACTCACTTTGTGCCGTCCCCTCTCTTCCCATTTCGTCTTCTCTTGTTACAGTGAGTTCAAGTTCAATGGGCGGAGGGGGAAGGGGGATTTCTAGGGGGGGAGGTGCGGATGGAACTACGGGAACGGGGAGTGGTTGCTGCGGCTGTAATGGGGCCTGAGCAACAAGGAGGGGTTGGGCAATGGGCACTGATGTAATTCTATCAGTCTCCTTTTTTGGGCGCTCCTGTCTTTTCTCAGTTAATATTTTATTAATTAGTTCATCTGATGAATGCAATTCTATTTGTGGATATATTTTGTCTACTCCCATCTGAACACATCTGTCTGTCTTTCTTAAATTGTCATCCCATTCCTTTTCATCCTGCTCTTTCACTCTTTCTGTTCTTGACTTGTGCCTGCATGCATTTTTCTCTCTGCTTTTCAAACGGAGCATAGCTTCCTTCCTCACCAGTCTCTAATGACGTCAAATGTCGCAGGGCGTGCTTTCTTCTTTAACAATATCGATTCCAAATAATCTATGCGCGACATCTCATAACTCCCATGTTTTGGCCATTGTAAATCCTCTTTGTGTCTGGTTTGCCTATGCCAAATCTCACAAAACATTATCACCCCTATACCATATTTTACGTACATCTCATATGCCGGCAACCCTACGGGTGGCCTGGCCTGGCCTGGCCAGGCCAGTTTCCAAAGATTGTCTACCGGAGTGGAAAAATCCCACTAGGGAGGAAGACAATACCCCAGGCATGTTTTAACCTTACCCGTGGTTAATTAACCTTACCCTGGGCGTTTTGATCTTGCAAGAGCAACTCTCAACCAATATCAGGGTTATTTAGAATCGGGGCATGACTCACCTGATCAACCAATTCGTCTTTCAAGACGCAATTCATCCGTATACTGACGCAACCAAGGATCGCTGTGTCTGCGTATCTTGGCTCACTATGCCCCTTTTCGGGACCCTCGCCTCCTTGTTCTCTGGCCGGACGTGTCGATCAGGGATCAGTTGTGTACATATCTGTAAAGGAGTCTCTCATCACTTTCACAGGGGCGCCCCGAACACCTCTTTATCCCGGCTCGACCATCTCGTCCTCGCTCTGTTTTCTCCTCTTGCCTTGTTATATTACAATGTATACAATGGAACAAGTGGGGGAGGGTCCCTATTCAGGTGCCATTTTGATGTGGCACAATCACCACACACAAACTGATACACCACACACGATTCAATTCCCAAAATCTAGGGTTTATTGCAATGCAAAGCAAATAGTCTCAGTCGGCTAACTGGCTCTCACGTCCTGCAACGTGTGTCTCCAGACCCAGAGGGACGCAAGAGAGCGAGCATCTCACAACAGTTACCTATATACAAAACGATCATCATATTATCAGTAATGACATATTCGATACCGCCCATAATGCATTTCCTTTGAAAATGGTTTCGATGATTGACAATTATGACGAATATGACGCCCTCAGACATTTATTCAGCAACAGTTTGCAATTTGTGAAGTGGCAGACATGATTCTTTGTTTTTGGGAACATAATGCTCCTGTTCTTACAAGCAAGCTGCGTGCAGGGGAGAGACACATTCCAGGCCTCACTATCTTCTAGTTTCTATTCGTGTGTTAGAGGTCAACTCGATCTACAGGGGCTCAGGGAAGGGGGGCCGTAAAAGAGAGCATAATTCAAGCCATTTAATGTTTGTTTCTACCGCACCAGCGAGACTAGCTGGCACCTGCGTAGTGATTAAATGCCTTGTTGCTTACTTCCAAGGACTTGTGAGGGAGGAGACCGGGCATTGCTTTCTGGGTTGCCTGGGCTGTGTTTCAACATGTAACTTGTGGCCTTGCTCTATGCATGAACAATGACAGAATAGAGTTCACTTACAGCAGAGCAATTTAAACAGAAAGCAAAAAGCGAAAATTAGTCAAAAGGGCGGATTCTATGCCTACAAAATGGACGCTCTCTGGTCATGGTGATGAGTCTGTCCAGACAAGTGCTAAACATATAATGTGGTTGGTTTTCGGCCAACAAAATATATTGCTTATGCTATGGAAGGGTAATTTCTAGACTCACACCTCCTTGGAGACTTCAACATCCGCCTTAACTCTTCTGTCTCTGCCTCCACACTCTTCCTGGATCTCTGTACCTCTCTCTGCCTCACTGTTCTCCCTTCTGGCCCTACCCACTCTGCCGGACACACACTTGATGCCTTCATTCACACTGATCTTACGTTCTCCAACCCTCTCTCCACCCCTCCCTCCTGGTCTGGCCACTTCCTCCTCTCCTCCCACTTGACCGAGCCCTCTGATGCTGTGCCAGCCTCCTTTGTGGTGATCCGACTAATGAAACGAGTGTCAATTGCTGTGTTTGCTTCTCCCTTCATCCTCCCTCCTACTCCTGCTAACGTTCCCACTGACTCTGTCCTTGACAATCTCTATATTGCTATCACTAACACTCTCGACATTCTTGCCCCTGTCATGAGGATCTGCCTGAAACCTGCCTCCAAGTGTAACTGTTGGTACGACTCTGATCTAGCAGCTCTTATACGCAAGCGCAGAATGGAAGTGGCAAACCTCGAGTTCATCCTCTGATAAACTAGCCCATCGTCTACTCCAAAGGCAATACAGCCTCTCCATCCACTCCAAAAAGAGTGCCCACATCCAGGCCTGCATGTCTGGAGCCACTAACAACATGGCTAAACTCTTCAAAATCTGCAAGGAACTATCCAATCCATCTGCAGTCTCTTCCTCGCCTCTCCCCTCTCAGGCCCTCTGCACTTCTCTGGCCAACTACTTTACCTCCAAAACCCAGGACATCCTGTCCTCTCTCTCCTCCACTACCCTCAATCCTCCCCCTGATCCCCTATCTCCCTTGGCCTCTCCCCTAGCCCCACCCCCTCTCTCTTCCTCTCTCCTATCACACCGACTGGGTCACTCGAGTAGCCCGCTCTATGAAAGTCTCATCCAAACAGGTATCTCCCTGTTCTTCTAGAAATATGAAGGACAACATCTCCTCCCTTGCTCCTGCTCTCGCTGATTTCTGCAACCACTCTCTAGCCACTGGCTCTTTCCCTTCCTCTCTCAAGCACTCCCTTGTGCATCCCCTTCTAAGAAAGCCCTCCGCTGACTCCTCGTGTCTGGCCAACTACCGCCCTATCTCTATTACACCCTTCGATGGGGAAACTCCCGCAGAAGTTGGTCTTCCCCCAACTGACACAACATACCGAGCATTTTGGTTGTTTACATGACTATCAATCTGGATTCTGAGCATCCAGAGGTACGGAAGCTGCGCTCCTGAACACCCGTGAAGAACTGCTCACAAATCTTGACTCTAACTCTCCTGCTGTTCTCTTTCTCTTTGACCTCTTCTCCGCCTTTGACACGGTCAACAACTCTATTCTCATAAAGCGGCTCCAATATACCATAGGTATCGCAGACTGGGAACTGGATTGGGTGACTTCCTTCCTCTCTGACCACCCCTCCCAGGTTATCCTGGACTCTTTCTCCTCCTGCACCTCCCTCTCCACTTGTGGTGTTTCCCAAGGTTCTATCCTCTTGCTCACCTGATCTCCGCTTTCTCTCCCCACTTAGTGTTACGCAGATGACACAGCCGTTCTTCAAGCTCCCCTCCTCCTCTCTTTTCTCCTCCTCTACCATCCCTGACTGCCTGTCCGCTATCCATTCCTGGTGCACTTCTAACAATTTCTGTCTTAATGCCTCTTCCCCATCCCTGCACTCTGGCCACCCTCTATGGGATCGCCTTCTCCTTCCACTGAAGCCAGAAACCTTAGGATCATCTTCGACTCCTCTCTCTCCTTCATTCCTCAAATCTTGGACCTTGCCACAAAGGCCCACTTTCAACTTTACCTTCTAGAGACATTCTGCCTTTCCTCACCTTCCCCCAGACGCTCAATGGGCCTCTTTACAACTCCGGCGGTAGCCGTGCCGGTAAAACCGTCAGGCTGCCACCGGAGTTGTGCATTTTTTCTGGCACCTGGCCATGGGGAATTACCGAGGCATTACAGCCCCGGCGGTCCGTCCGGCCAGGCACCGGAAAAAGTGAGTTCCCATTCCAGTCCCATAGGACTCAATGGTAATGGGGATGATGGAATCACTGGCACTGTTAACAACAGTGCCGGTGTTTCCATGTAAGTCTGCAAGCGGGTGCCTTTCCGCCCGCCACGTCAGACCTGATGGGCGGAAAGGCACCCACCCTGCAATCTTGTACTCTGCCGGTCTGGTAACAACAGTGCCGGTAGGCTTACCGGCACTGTTGTTACCGGACTGGCAGGGTTGTAATGAGGCCCAATGTATCTAGAGCACTGCTCCTCTCCAGACTGGACTACTGTAATAGCCTCTTCCTTAATCTGCCACTCTCTTCCCTCTGCCCTCTCCAGCTAATCCAAAACAGGGCTGTGAGACTTATCTATGGCCTCAATACCAGGGACCGTTTCTCTCCAGCCCTAAAATCTCAGCCGATCTCTCTTCTCAGCTGGCTCCCTCCTTTGGAACACTCTCCTTCTCTCCGTCTTGAAGTGGATCTTCTCAAGTTCCGCAAACTCCTCAAGACTTTCCTCTTCTCTTCCTCCTTCCCTCTCCTGTGCTAACCATCCCACAGTTGCTAGGATTGGCGGCCAGGTCCCTTTATAGTCCAACAGGCTACAGACCATCTGCCCAATCGCCACCAACATCGGCCTCCCTGCACTTGCCTTTGGGCCCACACCTGCCTGTTGGGTGCTTGTCTCAGGCTTGCACTGGTCAACGGTTGACCTCCCCCTCACTGGTTTCCTCTGACCTTTCACTTACCTGCTGCCTCTTCAACAGGCACAATTGGCACTTCCACCCTGGTTGGACCCTTCTGCACTTATCCCCGCCCCTACCACTTCTCTCTATCTATCTCTCTCTTTCTCTCTCTCAACTTGCTCGATCCGAATGTCACAAGGCCTAGGAGGACCGCTGTTATTTTTATGATTTATTCTTGTCAATGTTATTGTTTTGCTTGTTCACTTGTTCCCTTTCCCTCCTGCCCTGTGGCACTTTGAAACATTGTTTTTGTTGTATAAGTACCTTATTAATGCCCAATAAAATAAATAAATAAAATATAATTTAAGGGGATTTTTCGAAAAATGTCGACACTTTGTGTTTCGGCCTGTAATTACTGGGTGCACCTATATCCCATGTATCCCTTCATACGGTTGTTGACAATGACCTTCATCAGGACTACGACAAATGCTTGTAGGTGGACTCTGTTTTCAGTTCCCCCTAATGAGATGGTGTTCGTTATATAGTCATGCTCCTGAACATGTCAGGTGTTTTCTTCCTTCACTAAAAACATTTGAGCTGAGAAATCTCAAACTGCAATACGCTAGTCAGTATTTTGAAGCGTTATTGGTGTTCCAGTGTCTCCATTGTGAGCAAAGATGTTCATAAAAACACGGACATTCACTCATTGACGGACACACCTAAGCACTGATGCATGTTCAGTGGAGCTGCTCACACAACAATCAACTGCCTTTGCTCGAATTACACAACCGCTTGGTGTATAGAGCACATGTAATCAAGGAAATAGCACAGATTGAACACGGTTCTCCACACATCTGTCATCTTTTAAAACATGAGAGAAATCACAGTGGGGGAGAAAACATATACATGTCCTCAATGTGATAAGGCTTTCAAGCAAGATAATCAACCTGTGATATGAGAAATTATAGATTTGTTCTGAATGTAATAAGTCTTTCAAGGTCAAAAGTCATCTATTGATACATCAGAGGAATCACACTGGGGGGAAGTCGTATGTATGTCCTGAATGTGATAGGGCTTTCAAGCACAAGCGTGACCTACTACTACATCACAAAACCATTACACAGAGGTGAGGCCATACACATGTTTGAAATGCCAGAGCACTTTCAAGCAAATCCATGACCTATGGTGACATGTGGGAATTCATAAAAGATGTTGACATGGTCCAATCGGATGCCCAAAGCATCCGCAGCATAGAAGGTATCCAGTACTGGGCTCGGCTATTTTTCTGAGACTAAAGTTACTAAACCTCCTTATCAGACAGGCACACCGAGAAGTGTGATTTATGTGTCTGTTATTATTTGGTTTGCCCTGTTGTAAGGTATTTGTGTGGTATAGATGATGCAAGTTCTATATTTCTTTGGACTATATATGTAATCACTGAATAAGGTTTGTTAACGTGACATTATGGTTGAGTTGCACTAATAAAAACCTATGAAATGCAATAAAAAAACTGTATTAAAGGAACATTATGGTTGCACAAAACGTTCATAATTTTTTCTGTTTGCTACTTACAGACTCTTATTTCGAAATATTATTGTCTGTTGTCTTCATAGTTATTGGATATGGACTTTAAATATTCGTCATTTGCTAAGAAATGTGATAGCCATAGAAATGTAATCATAGATAAGGCAGTTTCACAGTCCGAGGAGAAATGATTCTTGGAAGCAATTGGATTGCTCTACAGTCACTTAGCAATGTATCCTTGGGCCCAGTTCCTATTGTTTTATTTAGAAACGTCTTGTCATTAGTAGGATAATCATTTGCCTTTTGCTCAATGTCATACATTTACCCCATGAGAAGCACTGGGGGTGCAAAACATGTGCACATGTCGGCTTGCTTCTTCTTTAGTCTATCACGAATCATATCATTATAATAATTGGTTATTTATAACAAGCTTAATACTCAGAGGTTTCTAAGCGTGGACACGAGGATCGCACCTACGCGTTGTCTTGCTTCCAAGGCGAGCACGTTGCCCCTGAGCTATCCTCCCGAGACCTCATGAATCATGACTTGTTTGTAATAACTGATACATTGGTCTACGAGTTGGATCATCTTTTCTGCTTAATACACATTTTAAAAAATGTCTTAGTTGGTGAGGGATAAACACATGATCAAATACATTATTGAAGTTATAACACAGAGACAAAGCCTTTCCAACAGTACAGACCACATACACACTTTTATTATAACCTACATGGCATCCTTCTTTCCGTTACCTGGGCGTTTTAGGTCCAGCCTCTGAGTGAATTTATTAAATCTCACTTGACTATGCCAATGGAGTATTTTTAGGAGACCCAGTTTAGAGACTGCAGCAGTGATGGAACACTATTGTCTGCTTGCTAACAAAGACCCCAACATAGAAATCCACTCTCGTTTTCTCTAGTTTCCCTGTTAGCTAAGAAAAGTGCTTATTGTGATGAATCATATTCCATTATCACTGCCCTACCATTCCTGAGAAAAGAATTAACTGACCATTTTCCACACTAGTAACGTTAGTTTCCATTCTGCCTGATTTCGGGTCACCCTATGTCTAACATGCGTCCAGATGGAGGAACGGGCCTTCGCCTTGCAGTGAGCCTTCAGGGAGTCTAGAACGTGGATGCAGTGCATGAGCCTGTGCAGCTGTGCCTTCACCTATGTCTAACATGCGTCCAGATGGAGGAACGAGTGTTAAGACGGATTTCTGAACTCTGTCCTGGCGGCGCAGAAGTTCAGAAGGCCAACCTAATTACTTGGAACAGGGTAACCTCTGGACGAGCCAGACCAATCAAGGTAGCGATCGCGGCGGTCAAGACTAGGTCTCAAGAGGGGTGAGGGTGACTGAAAGCCCGCAATGAGCACACAAAGCAAGAGCGCTTACAAACTACTCCAAACAGGTGTTATATCAAATATATAAACACATTTATTTTAAGGCCTTTAAAACAATGACCGTAGCAAGAAAATCACTCTATAACAATATTAAACCAACACATACCATATCCACACAATATATATACAAATACACAGTCACAAGCGTTTAAAGCACGAAATATGTAGTCCACCTGAAAGGGAAGGAAAACAGGCAGTGCGATAATGCTTTAGACTCAGTTCGCCTTCAGAGGCACCTAACTAGATGGAAGTCCGAGCCCTGAGAAGAGTGGAGCCTTGTGCTCAAAGTACCTGCAAGCGCTGGTGCCAACGGGCAAAAGGAGAAGCTCTTCGGAGGAAGTCAGGCAGTTCGGGTTAGTGCACAATAGAAGAAGAACAGGTTCCGCGACTCAAGCGCAGCCTCCACAGCGAGCAGAAGCAGAGCGCGAGTACGGACAAAAAGGGTGCTGTTTTTACACAGCAGGGAAAAGCAATGGGCTACTGCAGGAGGGCGACCAGATCCTAGCTAATCTACTCACCGGTCCCCGAAGCAAGCAGACCCAGGCTTCTCCACGTTCGTTTCAGCAGCTGGCAGGTTCAGAAGAGCCGGGAATGCCTCGTCGTCGTGTAGAGCAAAAAGACGTCCCGATCGAAGAAACCTGCACAGTTTTGTTGCCGCAGCAGGACAACGGAGCGGCCGTGTGTATCTGAGTCAAATGTACACTCCTCCCTTCAGACCTGGGAACGCCAAGTGTACGAAGCGTGGGAGAGTGACAAGGACTCCAGATACTACACAACCTGGCGGCGGTTACAGAGCAGGACTCCCTTGTAAGCTGGTCAGTCAACTGGATGGCCCAGAGACGCTTCCGAAGGCTTACTGCTAGGAGATGAAGTTGCCGGGAATAGCTGTTCCTGCTATTCCAAAGGTCGAAGCACCAATACAGGCCTTCTGGTTCGATTCAAGGAGGAAAGAGTTTCACAGGACGACAGCAGTGCAAAGGAGGATTCCTTCAGCGGGTCCCCAGCGATTCCTCGGTCCAGCCTCTGGTTACAGGATACTTGGCTCCTGTATTCCTTCGTTCGTAAGAACTCAGGAGATCGACATGGTAGTGGTGTTTGCAGCCCCCTCTTATCCACGGTTACCTTCGCGCCAAAACGGAGGGGACCCAATGGGAGAGCCGCGCATCAACACACACACCATACGTGGACCAATCACGGACCACGGCGGTCCCAGGCATTCACACCACCCTAGACTCTCTGGCACCCAGGATGTGTATTGGGACCAGACATCCCAGCCCACACCATGGAGGCACACATACGGCATGTAGAAGCCCGCGAAAGCATCTGTGTTTCGCGGGAAAGTACATGCCCAAATAAGGAAGGCCCCGGGTCACTTCGACCTGGGGAAGGTGAAGGGAGCAAGACGGACAGCGGACAGGACAAAGGAGCCTCGTGGTCTGGCCATTTTGGGGAGCCAGGCCACCATTTTGGGTTCAGTGCAAAAACGTGCTCAGAACGCCAAACGGAGCTCAAAATATAAAGGATCGATCGCTGCCACCAGTCCCGTCACTGAATCACTTGTACCGATCACATACAATCCTAAACGAGTATCTAGGGCCTGTAGAAGGCTAGAGACCCAAGAGAGCTGTAACTTAGCTTACAGTGCCCTCTTGTGTCATGTTGCACTACAGTGCCCTCTTGTGTCATGTTGCACTAAAGCCGCAACATGATAAAAGAAACTACGGGAAACAGCGTTCCCCGGTACTGACTGTCTTAAGGGCATGTCAGTTTCCCCGTAAGAAAGGAGCGAAAACCCAGAGGAGTGCGGCAGAAGGCTGCACTTCTCTGGCAAAGTCATGAACAAAGTGAAAAACAACAGCAAAAAGTTTAGGGGTTGCCACATGGAAGGAAAATTACCTACAATTACGAAATCTTTCCTAACAACGAGCCTTCGCCTTGCAGTGAGCCTTCAGGGAGTCTAGAGAGTGGATGCAGTGCATGAGCCTGTGCAGCTGTGCCTTCACTTATGTCTCACATGCGTCCAGATGGAGGAACGAGCCTTCACCTTGCAGTGAGCCTTCAGGGAGTCTAGAACGTGGATGCAGTGCATGAGCCTGTGCAGCTGTGCCTTCACCTATGTCTAACATGCGTCCAGATGGAGGAACGGGCCTTCGCCTTGCAGTGAGCCTTCAGGGAGTCTAGAGAGTGTATGCAGTGCATGAGCCTGTGCAGCTGTGCCTTCACCTATGTCTAACATGCGTCCAGATGGAGGAACGAGCCTTCGCCTTGCAGTGAGCCTTCAGGGAGTCTAGAACGTGGATGCAGTGCATGAGCCTGTGCAGCTGTGCCTCCACCTATGTCTAACATGCGTCCAGATGGAGGAACGAGCCTTCGCCTTGCAGTGAGCCTTCAGGGAGTCTAGAGAGTGGATACAGTGCATGAGCCTGTGCAGCTGTGCCTTCACCTATGTCTAACATGCGTCCAGATGGAGGAACGAGCCTTCGCCTTGCAGTGAGCCTTCAGGGAGTCTAGAACGTGGATGCAGTGCATGAGCCTGTGCAGCTGTGCCTTCTCCTATGTCTACCATGCGTCCAGATGGAGGAACGAGCCTTCGCCTTGCAGTGAACCTTCAGGGAGTCTAGAACGTGGATGCAGTGCATGAGCCTGTGCAGCTGTGCCTTCACCTATGTCGACCATGCGCCCAGATGGAGCAACGAGCCTTCGCCTTGCAGTGAGCCTTCAGGGAGTCTAGAACGTGGATGCAGTGCATGAGCCTGTGCAGCTGTGCCTTCTCCTATGTCTAACATGCGTCCAGATGGAGGAACGAGCCTTCGCCTTGCAGTGAACCTTCAGGGAGTCTAGAACGTGGATGCAGTGCATGAGCCTGTGCAGCTGTGCCTTCACCTATGCCTAACATGCGTCCAGATGGAGGAACGAGCCTTCGCCTTGCAGTGAGCCTTCAGGGAGTCTAGAGAATGGATGCAGTGCATGAGCCTGTGCAGCTGTGCCTTCACCTATGCCTAACATGCGTCCAGATGGAGGAACGGGCCTTCGCCTTGCAGTGAGCCTTCAGGGAGTCTAGAGAGTGGATGCAGTGCATGAGCCTGTGCAGCTGTGCCTTCACCTATGTCTACCATGCGCCCAGATGGAGGAACGAGCCTTCGCCTCGCAGTGAGCCTTCATGGAGTCTAGAATGTGGATGCAGTGCATGAGCCTGTGCAGCTGTGCCTTCTCCTATGTCTACCATGCGTCCAGATGGAGGAACGAGCCTTCGCCTCGCAGTGAGCCTTCAGGGAGTCTAGAGAGTGGATGCAATGCATGAGCCTGTGCAGCTGTGCCTTCACCTATGTCTAACATGCGTCCAGATGGAGGAACGAGCCTTCGCCTTGCAGTGAACCTTCAGGGAGTCTAGAGAGTGGATGCAGTGCATGAGCCTGTGCAGCTGTGCCTTCACCTATGTCTAACATGTGTCCAGATGGAGGAACGAGCCTTCGCCTTGCAGTGAGCCTTCAGGGAGTCTAGAGAGTGGATGCAGTGCATGAGCCTGTGCAGCTGTGCCTTCACCTATGTCTACCATGCGTCCAGATGGAGGAACGAGCCTTCGCCTTGCAGTGAGCCTTCAGGGAGTCTAGAGAGTGGATGCAGTGCATGAGCCTGTGCAGTTGTGCCTTCACTTATGTCTCACATGCGTCCAGATGGAGGAACGAGCCTTCACCTTGCAGTGAGCCTTCAGGGAGTCTAGAACGTGGATGCAGTGCATGAGCCTGTGCAGCTGTACCTTCACCTATGTCTAACATGCGTCCAGATGGAGGAACGAGCCTTCGCCTTGCAGTGAGCCTTCAGGGAGTCTAGAGAGTCGATGCAGTGCATGAGCCTGTGCAGCTGTGCCTTCACCTATGTCTAACATGCGTCCAGATGGAGGAACGGGCCTTCGCCTTGCAGTGAGCCTTCAGGGAGTCTAGAACGTGGATGCAGTGCATGAGCCTGTGCAGCTGTGCCTCCACCTATGTCTAACATGCGTCCAGATGGAGGAACGAGCCTTCGCCTTGCAGTGAGCCTTCAGGGAGTCTAGAGAGTGGATACAGTGCATGAGCCTGTGCAGCTGTGCCTTCACCTATGTCTAACATGCGTCCAGATGGAGGAACGAGCCTTCGCCTTGCAGTGAGCCTTCAGGGAGTCTAGAACGTGGATGCAGTGCATGAGCCTGTGCAGCTGTGCCTTCTCCTATGTCTACCATGCGTCCAGATGGAGGAACGAGCCTTCGCCTTGCAGTGAACCTTCAGGGAGTCTAGAACGTGGATGCAGTGCATGAGCCTGTGCAGCTGTGCCTTCACCTATGTCGACCATGCGCCCAGATGGAGCAACGAGCCTTCGCCTTGCAGTGAGCCTTCAGGGAGTCTAGAACGTGGATGCAGTGCATGAGCCTGTGCAGCTGTGCCTTCTCCTATGTCTAACATGCGTCCAGATGGAGGAACGAGCCTTCGCCTTGCAGTGAACCTTCAGGGAGTCTAGAACGTGGATGCAGTGCATGAGCCTGTGCAGCTGTGCCTTCACCTATGCCTAACATGCGTCCAGATGGAGGAACGAGCCTTCGCCTTGCAGTGAGCCTTCAGGGAGTCTAGGGAATGGATGCAGTGCATGAGCCTGTGCAGCTGTGCCTTCACCTATGCCTAACATGCGTCCAGATGGAGGAACGGGCCTTCGCCTTGCAGTGAGCCTTCAGGGAGTCTAGAGAGTGGATGCAGTGCATGAGCCTGTGCAGCTGTGCCTTCACCTATGTCTACCATGCGCCCAGATGGAGGAACGAGCCTTCGCCTCGCAGTGAGCCTTCATGGAGTCTAGAATGTGGATGCAGTGCATGAGCCTGTGCAGCTGTGCCTTCTCCTATGTCTACCATGCGTCCAGATGGAGGAACGAGCCTTCGCCTCGCAGTGAGCCTTCAGGGAGTCTAGAGAGTGGATGCAGTGCATGAGCCTGTGCAGCTGTGCCTTCACCTATGTCTAACATGCGTCCAGATGGAGGAACGAGCCTTCGCCTTGCAGTGAACCTTCAGGGAGTCTAGAGAGTGGATGCAGTGCATGAGCCTGTGCAGCTGTGCCTTCACCTATGTCTAACATGTGTCCAGATGGAGGAACGAGCCTTCGCCTTGCAGTGAGCCTTCAGGGAGTCTAGAGAGTGGATGCAGTGCATGAGCCTGTGCAGCTGTGCCTTCACCTATGTCTACCATGCGTCCAGATGGAGGAACGAGCCTTCCCCTTGCAGTGAGCCTTCAGGGAGTCTAGAGAGTGGATGCAGTGCATGAGCCTGTGCAGCTGTGCCTTCACCTATGTCTAACATGCGTCCAGATGGAGGAACGGGCCTTCGCTTTGCAGTGAGCCTTCAGGGAGTCTAGAGAGTCGATGCAGTGCATGAGCCTGTGCAGCTGTGCCTTCACATATGTCTAACATGCGTCCAGATGGAGGAACGAGACTTCGCCTTGCAGTGAACCTTCAGGGAGTCTAGATCATGGATGCAGTGCATGAGCCTGTGCAGCTGTGCCTTCACCTATGTCTAACACGCATCCAGATGGAGGAACAAGCCTTCGCCTTGCAGTGAGCCTTCAGGGAGTCTAGAACGTGGATGCAGTGCATGAGCCTGTGCAGCTGTGCCTTCACCTATGTCTAACATGCGTCCAGATAGAGGAACAAGCCTTCGCCTTGCAGTGAGCCTTCAGGGAGTCTAAAGAGTGGATGCAGTACATGAGCCTGTGCAGCTGTGCCTTCACCTATGTCTAACATGCGTCCAGATGGAGGAACGAGCCTTCGCCTTGCAGTGAGCCTTCAGGGAGTCTAGAGAGTGGATGCATTGCATGAGCCTGTGCAGCTGTGCCTTCACCTATGTCTAACATGCGTCCAGATGGAGGAACGAGCCTTCGCCTGGCAGTGAGCCTTCAGGGAGTCTAGAGAGTGGATGCAGTGCATGAGCCTGTGCAGCTGTGCCTTCACCTATGTCTAACATGCGTCCAGATGGAGGAACAAGCTTTCGCCTTGCAGTGAGCCTTCAGGGAGTCTAGAACGTGGATGCAGTGCATGAGCCTGTGCAGCTGTGCCTTCACCTATGTCTAACATGCATCCAGATGGACCAACGAGCCTTCGCCTTGCAGTGAGTCTTCAGGGAGTCTAGAGAGTGGATGCAGTGCATGAGCCTGTGCAGCTGTGTCTTCACCTATGTCTAACATGCGTCCAGATGGAGGAACGAGCCTTCGCCTTGCAGTGAGCCTTCAGGGAGTCTAGAGAGTGGATGCAGTGTGTTAGGGAGAATTCTCTGGTTAGGCTGAATTTCCCTACCTAGTGAGACCCCCAGCAGCTTTGCCGGATTTATGGGGTTTCTTTCTTTCTCCTGCCAAGAGTGAGACTCTTTTACCCTCACTCTTGGACATGTTTGAAGAGTGTTTCTTTGGTTAACCTTGTGTTGAATGGGCTATGGGGTCTTTTACTCCATAGGGCCTCATGTATTGTTGTGATGTGGGTTACACAGCACCCTCTGTGCAGTAACCCAGGGGTGTCCTAGGGACTCCCCAACATAGACTCCATACCCTGGGACTGACTACTGTCTCCCAGGGCATGTAAAGTCACCAATGACTTTACTAGTCTTAAATCCTGAACAGAACCAGTACAAACCATCATATTGTGGGCGTACTGGCTGGGGCAATTCAATTACCCCAGGGTCTGTTAGTCGAGGGGGCACGTCTCCGTGCCCCCTGATCGAGTTTTGGCTGGTGGCAGTGGAAACTACTTTTTATATTCAACCGCGAATATTTTCCTATGGGATTTCCCATTGTTTTAGGCTAACACAATTATTTATTTATTTACGGTAGCCTCAAACATACCGCCGGTTTATATATTTATTATTATAACTCCGGTTGGGATTTTTAGCCAAAACTTGATTCTAAAATGGCGTTGGCGTTCGCCTCTGTAACTCTGACCCAAAGTGGAGCCCTTTGTTCCACTTTTGGCGGGCTTCTCCACAGAAGCCCTCCAAAGTGGTGCCACTCTGTCTGGGGTACTTAGGAGGGGTGGAGGGGGATTTAGGCACCCTGGACTGAGTTACCTTGGTAACTCAAGTCGCACTCCGTCCTGATTGGTCCAAGTGGTGAGCCGGCCGGCTCACCACTTAGCATGTTTGAGTGACAGCTAGGCTGGGTGAATGGGGATTTGCTGCATAAAAGCAGGGCTTTGGGGACTGGAACTTTAGAAGTCGCCACAGGACCTAAGAATCCGACGAGGGAAGAGCTGAGCCGACCTGCTACGACGACACCACCGGTGGAGCCCTGCTGAACCGTCTCACCACTTTTCCCAACGACCGAGGAGAGCTCTTAACAGAGTGTCTCCTTCCCTTGACTGGTGGGGACAACCAGTTTTTCACCTTCTTTCCGCTTCTTCGAGGTATCTCGTGGCCGCCTTGCCAGTGCCAAGCACCCCGGCAACCGGAATACCACACTTTTACCACAACCGCGAAAGTCGGTACAACCCTTTAACCGGAGGACTCCGCGGTTGGTTTCTTCCCGGGCAGTGCAACGACCTTCTTCTTCTGCTCTTCAGCGAGATCTTCTTCTTCTCTGACCGACGTCGAGCCTTGCTGCCACTGCCTAGAACAACTGCCACCGCTGGAGGATCCTTCCCGTTTAAGGTACCGTGTTCCGCCTGGCTTCCCTTGCCACCGACTGTACGGGGTAGTTTTAGCCCCCGGCTTTCGAACCTGGGATTGCCTGGGACACCCTGGCTAAACTTTCTAAGCCTCTTTAAACTCTTTCCGAACACTTTTGCAAGACTCTGAGTCCCTAATAACTGTGTGATCTTGGGCACATTTTCGCTCTGTCTGCTGTAAGAGTGGGCCCTGCCTAGTGACTTTTGCTCCCCTGTGACTTTGTGCTTCCTTGAACTTACAAAAAGTGTTCTTGACCTTAGAGTGGTGTGTTTATCCTATTTCTGCTCTCTTTTTCCCTCCCCTCTTTAAACCTACTAGAGTGTCATCTAAAGTTAAGCACTCACCTCTGTTTGAATTATGTGGTGTTAACCAAGAGTTGTCTAGTTAGGAATAAGGGTTGGGACTGCTTTTCATATCACTGTGTTTGGAGTGTTTTACTATATATTGCTAGAGTGTTTTCAACTTATGTGTTCTTAAAATAAATAACTATATACTTTTGAAACCAAGCTCTTGTCAGTGTTTGCTTGTACTGTTGTGTCTGAGTACATATTGTGTATACTTTACATACTGCCTAACTCTTCTTGAGGGAAGTCTGACTGCTCAGCCACAGCTACCAGGTAAATCTGGGTGGTACAGACTGCTACCAAGTAGGTTTACTGCTATACCTGTAGTCTTAAATCTTTTGCAGTGTTCCCCAAGGGAACTGCACAGGTTTCTGCCTAAAACAGTGCATGAGCCTGTGCAGCTGTGCCTTCTCCTATGTCTACCATGCGTCCAGATGGAGGAACGAGCCTTCGCCTTGCAGTGAGCCTTCAGGGAGTCTAGAGAGTGGATGCAGTGCATGAGCCTGTGCAGCTGTGCCTTCACCTATGTCTAACATGCGTCCAGATGGAGGAACGAGCCTTCGCCTTGCAGTGAACCTTCAGGGAGTCTAGAATGTGGATGCAGTGCATGAGCCTGTGCAGCTGTGCCTTCACCTATGCCTAACATGCGTCCAGATGGAGGAACGAGCCTTCGCCTTGCAGTGAGCCTTCAGGGAGTCTAGAGAGTCGATGCAGTGCATGAGCCTGTGCAGCTGTGCCTTCACCTATGTCTAACATGCGTCCAGATGGAGGAACGAGCCTTCGCCTTGCAGTGAGCCTTCAGGGAGTCTAGAGAGTCGATGCAGTGCATGAGCCTGTGCAGCTGTGCCTTCACCTATGTCTAACATGCGTCCAGATGGAGGAACGGGCCTTCGCCTTGCAGTGAGCCTTCAGGGAGTCTAGAGAGTCGATGCAGTACATGAGCCTGTGCAGCTGTGCCTTCACCTATGTCTAACATGCATCCAGATAGAGGAACGGGCCTTCGCCTTGCAGTGAACCTTCAGGGAGTCTAGAACGTGGATGCAGTGCATGAGCCTGTGCAGCTGTGCCTCCACCTATGTCTAACATGCGTCCAGATGGAGGAACGAGCCTTCGCCTTGCAGTGAGCCTTCAGGGAGTCTAGAGAGTGGATGCAGTGCATGAGCCTGTGCAGCTGTGCCTTCACCTCTATCTAACATGCGTCCAGATGGAGGAACAAGCCTTCGCCTTGCAGTGAGCCTTCAGGGAGTCTAGAGAGTGGATGCAGTGCATGAGCCTGTGCAGCTGTGCCTCCACCTATGTCTAACATGCGTCCAGATGGAGGAACGAGCCTTCGCCTTGCAGTGAGCCTTCAGGGAGTCTAGAGAGTGGATGCAGTGCATGAGCCTGTGCAGCTCTGCCTTCACCTATGTCTACCATGCGTCCAGATGGAGGAACGAGCCTTCGCCTTGCAGTGAGCCTTCAGGGAGTCTAGAGAGTGGGTGCAGTGCATGAGCCTGTGCAGCTGTACCTTCACCTATGTCTAACATGCGTCCAGATGGAGGAACGAGCCTTCGCCTTGCAGTGAACCTTCAGGGAGTCTAGAGAGTGGATGCAGTGCATGAGCCTGTGCAGCTGTGCCTTCACCTATGTCTAACATGTGTCCAGATGGAGGAGCGAACCTTCGCCTTGCAGTGAGCCTTCAGGGAGTCTAGAGAGTGGATGCAGTGCATGAGCCTGTGCAGCTATGCCTTCACCTATGTCTAACTTGCGTCCAGATGGAGGAACGAGCCTTCGCCTTGCAGTGAACCTTCAGGGAGTCTAGAGAGTGGATGCAGTGCATGAGCCTGTGCAGCTGTGCCTTCACCTATGTCTAACATGCGTCCAGATGGAGGAACGAGCCTTCGCCTTGCAGTGAGCCTTCCGGGAGTCTAGAGAGTGGATGCAGTGCATGAGCCTGTGCAGCTGTGCCTTCACCTATGTCTAACATTCGTCCAGATGGAGGAACGAGCCTTTGCCTTGCAGTGAGCCTTCAGGGAGTATAGAGAGTGGATGCAGTGCATGAGCCTGTGCAGCTGTGCCTTCACCTATGTCTAACATGCGTCCAGATGGAGGAACGAGCCTTCGCCTTGCAGTGAGCCTTCAGGGAGTCTAGAGAGTGGATGCAGTGCATGAGCCTGTGCAGCTGTGCCTTCACTTATGTCTAACATGTGTCCAGATGGAGGAACGAGCCTTCGCCTTGCAGTGAACCTTCATGGAGTTTAGAGAGTGGATGCAGTGCATGAGCCTGTGCAGCTGTGCCTTCACTTATGTCTAACATGCGTCCAGATGGAGGAACGAGCCTTCGCCTTGCAGTGAACCTTCAGGGAGTCTAGAACGTGGATGTAGTGCATGAGCCTGTGCAGCTGTGCCTTCACCTATGTCTACCATGCGTCCAGATGGAGGAACGAGCCTTCGCCTTGCAGTGAACCTTCAGGGAGTCTAGAACGTGGATCCAGTGCATGAGCCTGTGCAGCTGTGCCTTCACCTATGTCTACAATGCGCCCAGATGGAGGAACGAGCCTTCGCCTTGCAGTGAGCCTTCAGGAAGTCTAGAACGTGGATGCAGTGCATGAGCCTGTGCAGCTGTGCCTTCTCCTATGTCTACCATGCGTCCAGATAGAGGAACGAGCCTTCGCCTTGCAGTGAACCTTCAGGGAGTCTAGAACGTGGATGCAGTGCATGAGCCTGTGCAGCTGTGCCTTCACCTATGTCTACCATGCGCCCAGATGGCGGAACAAGCCTTCGCCTTGCAGTGAGCTTTCAGGGAGTCTAGAACGTGGATGCAGTGCATGAGCCTGTGCAGCTGTGCCTTCTCCTATGTCTACCATGCGTCCAGATGGAGGACCGAGCCTTCGCCTTGCAGTGAGCCTTCAGGGAGTCTAGAACGTGGATGCAGTGCATGAGCCTGTGCAGCTGTGCCTTCACCTATGCCTAACATGCGTCCAGATGGAGGAACGAGCCTTCGCCTTGCAGTGAACCTTCAGGGAGTCTAGAACGTGGATGCAGTGCATGAGCCTGTGCAGCTGTGCCTTCAACTATGCCTAACATGCGTCCAGATGGCGGAACGAGCCTTCGCCTTGCAGTGAGCCTTCAGGGAGTCTAGAGAATGGATGCAGTGCATGAGCCTGTGCAGCTGTGCCTTCACTTATGTCTAACATGCGTCCAGATGTAGGAACGAGCCTTCGCCTTGCAGTGAGCCTTCAGGGAGTCTAGAGAATGGATGCAGTGCATGAGCCTGTGCAGCTGTGCCTTCACCTATGCCTAACATGCGTCCAGATGGAGGAACGGGCCTTCGCCTTGCAGTGAGCCTTCAGGGAGTCTAGAGAGTGGATGCAGTGCATGAGCCTGTGCAGCTGTGCCTTCACTTATGTCTAACATGCGTCCAGATGGAGGAACGAGCCTTCGCCTTGCAGTGAACCTTCAGGGAGTCTAGAGAGTGGATGCAGTGCATGAGCCTGTGCAGATGTGCCTTCACTTATGTCTAACATGCGTCCAGATGGAGGAACGAGCCTTCGCCTTGCAGTGAGCCTTCAGGGAGTCTAGAACGTGGATGCAGTGCATGAGCCTGTGCAGCTGTGCCTTCACCTATGTCGACCATGTGCCCATATGGAGCAATGAGCCTTCGCCTTGCAGTGAGCCTTCAGGGAGTCTAGAACGTGGATGCAGTGCATGAGCCTGTGCAGCTGTGCCTTCTCCTATGTCTACCATGCGTCCAGATGGAGGAACGAGCCTTCGCCTTGCAGTGAACCTTCAGGGAGTCTAGAGAATGGATGCAGTGCATGAGCCTGTGCAGCTGTGCCTTCACCTATGCCTAACATGCGTCCAGATGGAGGAACGAGCCTTCGCCTTGCAGTGAGCCTTCAGGGAGTCTAGAACGTGGATGCAGTGCATGAGCCTGTGCAGCTGTGCCTTCACCTATGCCTAACATGCGTCCAGATGGAGGAACGAGCCTTCGCCTTGCAGTGAGCCTTCAGGGAGTCTAGAGAATGGATGCAGTGCATGAGCCTGTGCAGCTGTGCCTTCACCTATGCCTAACATGCGTCCAGATGGAGGAACGAGCCTTCGCCTTGCAGTGAGCCTTCAGGGAGTCTAGAACGTGGATGCAGTGCATGAGCCTGTGCAGCTGTGCCTTCTCCTATGTCTACCATGCGTCCAGATGGAGGAACGAGCCTTCGCCTTGCAGTGAACCTTCAGGGAGTCTAGAACGTGGATGCAGTGCATGAGCCTGTGCAGCTGTGCCTTCACCTATGTCGACCATGCGCCCAGATGGAGCAACGAGCCTTCGCCTTGCAGTGAGCCTTCAGGGAGTCTAAAACGTGGATGCAGTGCATGAGCCTGTGCAGCTGTGCCTTCTCCTATGTCTACCATGCGTCCAGATGGAGGAACGAGCCTTCGCCTTGCAGTGAACCTTCAGGGAGTCTAGAACGTGGATGCAGTGCATGAGCCTGTGCAGCTGTGCCTTCACCTATGCCTAACATGCGTCCAGATGGAGGAACGAGCCTTCGCCTTGCAGTGAGCCTTCAGGGAGTCTAGAGAATGGATGCAGTGCATGAGCTTGTGCAGCTGTGCCTTCACCTATGCCTAACATGCGTCCAGATGGAGGAACGGGCCTTCGCCTTGCAGTGAGCCTTCAGGGAGTCTAGAGAGTGGATGCAGTGCATGAGCCTGTGCAGCTGTGCCTTCACCTATGTCTACCATGCGCCCAGATGGAGGAACGAGCCTTCGCCTCGCAGTGAGCCTTCATGGAGTCTAGAACGTGGATGCAGTGCATGAGCCTGTGCAGCTGTGCTTTCTCCTATGTCTACCATGCGTCCAGATGGAGGAACGAGCCTTCGCCTTGCAGTGAGCCTTCAGGGAGTCTAGAGAGTGGATGCAGTGCATGAGCCTGTGCAGCTGTGCCTTCACCTATGTCTAACATGCGTCCAGATGGAGGAACGAGCCTTCGCCTTGCAGTGAACCTTCAGGGAGTCTAGAGAGTGGATGCAGTGCATGAGCCTGTGCAGCTGTGCCTTCACCTATGTCTAACATGTGTCCTGATGGAGGAATGAGCATTCGCCTTGCAGTGAGCCTTCAGGGAGTCTAGAGAGTGGATGCAGTGCATGAGCCTGTGCAGCTGTGCCTTCACCTATGTCTACCATGCGTCCAGATGGAGGAACGAGCCTTTGCCTTGCAGTGAGCCTTCAGGGAGTCTAGAGAGTGGATGCAGTGCATGAGCCTGTGCAGCTGTGCCTTCACCTATGTCTAACATGCGTCCAGATGTAGGAACAAGCCTTCGCCTTGCAGTGAGCCTTCAGGGTGTCTAGAACGTGGATGCAGTGCATGAGCCTGTGCAGCTGTGCCTTCACCTATGTCTAACATGCGTCCAGATGGAGGAACAAGCCTTCGCCTTGCAGTGAGCCTTCAGGGAGTCTAAAGAGTGGATGCAGTGCATGAGCCTGTGCAGCTGTGCCTTCACCTATGTCTAACATGCGTCCAGATGGAGGAACGAGCCTTCGCCTTGCAGTGAGCCTTCAGGGAGTCTAGAGAGTGGATGCATTGCATGAGCCTGTGCAGCTGTGCCTTCACCTATGTCTAACATGCGTCCAGATGGAGGAACGAGCCTTCGCCTGGCAGTGAGCCTTCAGGGAGTCTAGAGAGTGGATGCAGTGCATGAGCCTGTGCAGCTGTGCCTTCACCTATGTCTAACATGCGTCCAGATGGAGGAACAAGCTTTCGCCTTGCAGTGAGCCTTCAGGGAGTCTAGAACGAGGATGCAGTGCATGAGCCTGTGCAGCTGTGCCTTCACCTATGTCTAACATGCGTCCAGATGGACCAACGAGCCTTCGCCTTGCAGTGAGTCTTCAGGGAGTCTAGAGAGTGGATGCAGTGCATGAGCCTGTGCAGCTGTGTCTTCACCTATGTCTAACATGCGTCCAGATGGAGGAACGAGCCTTCGCCTTGCAGTGAGCCTTCAGGGAGTCTAGAGAGTGGATGCAGTGTGTTAGGGAGAATTCTCTGTTTAGGCTGAATTTCCCTACCTAGTGAGTCCCCCAGCAGCTTTGCTGGATTTCCGGGGTTTCTTTTTTTCTCCTGCCAAGAGTGAGACTCTTTTACCCTCACTCTTGGACATGTTTGAAGAGTGTTTCTTTGGTTAACCTTGTGTTGAATGGGCTATGGGGTCTTTTACTCCATAGGGCCTCATGTATTGTTGTGATGTGGGTTACACAGCACCCTCTGTGCAGTAACCCAGGGGTGTCCTAGGGACTCCCCAACATAGACTCCATACCCTGGGACTGACTACTGTCTCCCAGGGCATGTAAAGTCACCAATGACTTTACTAGTCTTAAATCCTGAACAGAACCAGTACAAACCATCATATTGTGGGCATACTGGCTGGGGCAATTCGATTGCCCCAGGGTCTGTTAGTCGAGGGGGCAAGTCTCCGTGCCCCCTGATCGAGTTTTGGCTGGTGGCAGTGGAAACTACTTTTCATATTCAACCGCGAATATTTTCCTATGGGATTTCCCATTGTTTTAGGCTAACACAATTATTTATTTATTTACGGTAGCCTCAAACATACCGGCGGTTTATATATTTATTATTATAACTCCGGTTGGGATTTTTAGCCAAAACTTGATTCTAAAATGGCGTTGGCGTTCGCCTCTGTAACTCTGACCCAAAGTGGAGCCCTTTGTTCCACTTTTGGCGGGCTTCTCCACAGAAGCCCTCCAAAGTGGTGCCACTCTGTCTGGGGTACTTAGGAGGGGTGGAGGGGGATTTAGGCACCCTGGACTGAGTTACCTTGGTAACTCAAGTCGCACTCCGTCCTGATTGGCCCAAGTGGTGAGCCGGCCCGCTCACCACTTAGCATGTTTGAGTGACAGCTAGGCTGGGTGAACGGGGATTTGCTGCTTAAAAGCAGGGCTTTGGGGACTGGAACTTTAGAAGTCGCCACAGGACCTAAGAATCCGACGAGGGAAGAGCTGAGCCGACCTGCTACGACGACACCACCGGTGGAGCCCTGCTGAACCGTCTCACCACTTTTCCCAACGACGAGGAGAGCTCTTAACAGAGTGTCTCCTTCCCTTGACTGGTGGGGACAACCAGTTTTTCACCTTCTTTCCACTTCTTCGAGGTATCTCGTGGCCGCCTTGCCAGTGCCAAGCACCCCGGCAACCAGAATACCACACTTTTACCACAACCGCGAAAGTCGGTACAACCCTTTAACCGGAGGACTCCGCGGTTGGTTTCTTCCCGGGCAGTGCAACGACCTTCTTCTTCTGCTCTTCAGCGAGATCTTCTTCTTCTCTGACCGACGTCGAGCCTTGCTGCCACTGCCTGGAACAACTGCCACCGCTGGAGGATCCTTCCCGTTTAAGGTACCGTGTTCCGCCTGGCTTCCCTTGCCACCGACTGTACGGGGTAGTTTTAGCCCCCGGCTTTCGAACCTGGGATTGCCTGGGACACCCTGGCTAAACTTTCTAAGCCTCTTTAAACTCTTTCCGAACACTTTTGCAAGACTCTGAATCCCTAATAACTGTGTGATCTTGGGCACATTTTCGCTCTGTCTGCTGTAAGAGTGGGCCCTGCCTAGTGACTTCTGCTCCCCTGTGACTTTGTGCTTCCTTGAACTTACAAAAAGTGTTCTTGACCTTAGAGTGGTGTGTTTATCCTATTTCTGCTCTCTTTTTCCCTCCCCTCTTTAAACCTACTAGAGTGTCATCTAAAGTTAAGCACTCACCTCTGTTTGAATTATGTGGTGTTAACCAAGAGTTGTCTAGTTAGGAATAAGGGTTGGGACTGCTTTTCATATCACTGTGTTTGGAGTGTTTTACTATATATTGCTAGAGTGTTTTCAACTTATGTGTTCTTAAAATAAATAACTATATACTTTTGAAACCAAGCTCTTGTCAGTGTTTGCTTGTACTGTTGTGTCTGAGTACATATTGTGTATACTTTACATACTGCCTAGCTCTTCTTGAGGGAAGTCTGACTGCTCAGCCACAGCTACCAGGTAAATCTGGGTGGTACAGACTGCTACCAAGTGGGTTTACTGCTATACCTGTAGTCTTAAATCTTTTGCAGTGTTCCCCAAGGGAACTGCACAGGTTTCTGCCTAAAACAGTGCATGAGCCTGTGCAGCTGTGCCTTCTCCTATGTCTACCATGCGTCCAGATGGAGGAACGAGCCTTCGCCTTGCAGTGAGCCTTCAGGGAGTCTAGAGAGTGGATGCAGTGCATGAGCCTGTGCAGCTGTGCCTTCACCTATGCCTAACATGCGTCCAGAGGAGGAACGAGCCTTCGCCTTGCAGTGAGCCTTCAGGGAGTCTAGAGAGTCGATGCAGTGCATGAGCCTGTGCAGCTGTGCCTTCACCTATGTCTAACATGCGTCCAAATGGAGGAACGAGCCTTCGCCTTGCAGTGAGCCTTCAGGGAGTCTAGAGAGTCGATGCAGTGCATGAGCCTGTGCAGCTGTGCCTTCACCTATGTCTAACATGCGTCCAGATGGAGGAACGGGCCTTCGCCTTGTAGTGAGCCTTCAGGGAGTCTAGAGAGTCGATGCAGTACATGAGCCTGTGCAGCTGTGCCTTCACCTATGTCTAACATGCATCCAGATAGAGGAACGGGCCTTCGCCTTGCAGTGAACCTTCAGGGAGTCTAGAACGTGGATGCAGTGCATGAGCCTGTGCAGCTGTGCCTCCACCTATGTCTAACATGCGTCCAGATGGAGGAACGAGCCTTCGTCTTGCAGTGAGCCTTCAGGGAGTCTAGAGAGTGGATGCAGTGCATGAGCCTGTGCAGCTGTGCCTTCACCTATATCTAACATGCGTCCAGATGGAGGAACAAGCCTTCGCCTTGCAGTGAGCCTTCAGGGAGTCTAGAGAGTGGATGCAGTGCATGAGCCTGTGCAGCTGTGCCTCCACCTATGTCTAACATGCGTCCAGATGGAGGAACGAGCCTTCGCCTTGCAGTGAGCCTTCAGGGAGTCTAGAGAGTGGATGCAGTGCATGAGCCTGTGCAGCTCTGCCTTCACCTATGTCTACCATGCGTCCAGATGGAGGAACGAGCCTTCGCCTTGCAGTGAGCCTTCAGGGAGTCTAGAGAGTGTGTGCAGTGCATGAGCCTGTGCAGCTGTACCTTCACCTATGTCTAACATGCGTCCAGATGGAGGAACGAGCCTTCGCCTTGCAGTGAACCTTCAGGGAGTCTAGAGAGTGGATGCAGTGCATGAGCCTGTGCAGCTGTGCCTTCACCTATGTCTAACATGCGTCCAGATGGAGGAGCGAACCTTCGCCTTGCAGTGAGCCTTCAGGGAGTCTAGAGAGTGGATGCAGTGCATGAGCCTGTGCAGCTATGCCTTCACCTATGTCTAACATGCGTCCAGATGGAGGAACGAGCCTTCGCCTTGCAGTGAACCTTCAGGGAGTCTAGAGAGTGGATGCAGTGCATGAGCCTGTGCAGCTGTGCCTTCACCTATGTCTAACATGCGTCCAGATGGAGGAACGAGCCTTCGCCTTGCAGTGAGCCTTCCGGGAGTCTAGAGAGTGTATGCAGTGCATGAGCCTGTGCAGCTGTGCCTTCACCTATGTCTAACATTCGTCCAGATGGAGGAACGAGCCTTTGCCTTGCAGTGAGCCTTCAGGGAGTATAGAGAGTGGATGCAGTGCATGAGCCTGTGCAGCTGTGCCTTCACCTATGTCTAACATGCGTCCAGATGGAGGAACGAGCCTTCGCCTTGCAGTGAGCCTTCAGGGAGTCTAGAGAGTGGATGCAGTGCATGAGCCTGTGCAGCTGTGCCTTCACTTATGTCTAACTTGCGTCCAGATGGAGGAACGAGCCTTCGCCTTGCAGTGAACCTTCATGGAGTCTAGAGAGTGGATGCAGTGCATGAGCCTGTGCAGCTGTGCCTTCACTTATGTCTAACATGCGTCCAGATGGAGGAACGAGCCTTCGCCTTGCAGTGAACCTTCAGGGAGTCTAGAACATGGATGCAGTGCATGAGCCTGTGCAGCTGTGCCTTCACCTATGTCTACCATGTGTCCAGATGGAGGAACGAGCCTTCGCCTTGCAGTGAACCTTCAGGGAGTCTAGAACGTGGATGCAGTGCATGAGCCTGTGCAGCTGTGCCTTCACCTATGTCTACAATGCGCCCAGATGGAGGAACGAGCCTTCGCCTTGCAGTGAGCCTTCAGGAAGTCTAGAACGTGGATGCAGTGCATGAGCCTGTGCAGCTGTGCCTTCTCCTATGTCTACCATGCGTCCAGATAGAGGAACGAGCCTTCGCCTTGCAGTGAACCTTCAGGGAGTCTAGAACGTGGATGCAGTGCATGAGCCTGTGCAGCTGTGCCTTCACCTATGTCTACCATGCGCCCAGATGGAGGAACGAGCCTTCGCCTTGCAGTGAGCCTTCAGGGAGTCTAGAACGTGGATGCAGTGCATGAGCCTGTGCAGCTGTGCCTTCTCCTATATCTACCATGCGTCCAGATGGAGGACCGAGCCTTCGCCTTGCAGTGAGCCTTCAGGGAGTCTAGGGAGTGGATGCAGTGCATGAGCCTGTGCAGCTGTGCCTTCACCTATGTCTAACATGCATCCATATGGAGGAACGAGCCTTCGCCTTGCAGTGAGCCTTCAGGGAGTCTAGAGAGTGGATGCAGTGCATGAGCCTGTGCAGCTGTGCCTCCACCTATGTCTAACATGCGTCCAGATGGAGGAACAATCTTTCGCCTTGCAGTGAGCCTTCAGGGAGTCTAGAACGTGGATGCAGTGCATGAGCCTGTGCAGCTGTGCCTTCACCTATGTCTAACATGCGTCCAGATGGACGAACGAGCCTTCGCCTTGCAATGAGTCTTCAGGGAGTCTAGAGAGTGGATGCAGTGCATGAGCCTGTGCAGCTGTGTCTTCACCTATGTCTAACATGCGTCCAGATGGAGGAACGAGCCTTCGCCTTGCAGTGAGCCTTCAGGGACTCTAGAGAGTGGATGCAGTGCATGAGCCTGTGCAGCTGTGTCTTCACCTATGTCTAACATGCGTCCAGATGGAGGAACGAGCCTTCGCCTTGCAGTGAACCTTCAGGGAGTCTAGAGAGTGGATGCAGTGCATGAGCCTGTGCAGCTGTGCCTTCACCTATGTCTAACATGCATCCAGACGGAGGAATGAGCCTTCGCCTTGCAGTGAGCCTTCAGGGAGTCTAGAGAGTGGATGCAGTGCATGAGCCTGTGCAGCTGTGCCTTCACCTATGTCTAACATGCGTCCAGATGGAGGAACGAGCCTTCGCCTTGCAGTGAACCTTCAGTGAGTCTAGAGAGTGGATGCAGTGCATGAGCCTGTGCAGCTGTGCCTTCACCTATGTCTAACATGCATCCAGATGGAGGAACGGGCCTTCGCCTTGCAGTGAGCCTTCAGGGAGTCTAGAGAGTGGATGCAGTGCATGAGCCTGTGCAGCTGTGCCTTCACCTATATCTAACATGCGTCCAGATGGAGGAACGAGCCTTCGCCTTGCAGTGAACCTTCAGGGAGTCTAGAGAGTGGATGCAGTGCATGAGCCTGTGCAGCTGTGCCTTCACCTATGTCTAACATGCGTCCAGATGGAGGAACGAGCCTTCGCCTTGCAGTGAGCCTTCAGGGAGTCTAGAACGTGGATGCAGTGCATGAGCCTGTGCAGCTGTGCCTTCACCTATGTCTAACATGCGTCCAGATGGAGGAACGAGCCTTCGCCTTGCAGTGAGCCTTCAGGGAGTCTAGAGAGTGGATGCAGTGCATGAGCCTGTGCAGCTGTGCCTTCACCTATGTCTAACATGCGTCCAGATGGAGGAACGAGCCTTCGCCTTGCAGTGAGCCTTCAGGGAGTCTAGAGAGTGGATGCAGTGCATGAGCCTGTGCAGCTGTGCCTTCACCTATGTCTAACATGCGTCCAGATGGAGGAACGAGCCTTCGCCTTGCAGTGAGCCTTCAGGGAGTCTAGAACGTGGATGCAGTGCATGAGCCTGTGCAGCTGTGCCTTCACCTATGTCTAACATGCGTCCAGATGGAGGAACGAGCCTTCGCCTTGCAGTGAGCCTTCAGGGAGTCTAGAGAGTGGATGCAGTGCATGAGCCTGTGCAGCTGTGCCTTCACCTATGTCTAACATGCGTCCAGATGGAGGAACGAGCCTTCGCCTTTGCAGTGAGTCTTCAAGAAGTCTAGAGAGTGGATGCAGTGCATGAGCCTGAGCAGCTGTGCCTTCACCTATGTCTAACATGCGTCCAGATGGAGGAACGAGCCTTCGCCTTGCAGTGAACCTTCAGGGAGTCTAGAGAGTGGATGCAGTGCATGAGCCTGTGCAGCTGTGCCTTCACCTATGTCTAACATGTGTCCAGATGGAGGAACGAGCCTTCTCCTTGCAGTGAGCCTTCAGGTAGTCTAGAACGTGGATGCAGTGCATGAGCCTGTGCAGCTGTGCCTTCACCTATGTCTAACATGCGTCCAGATGGAGGAACGAGCCTTCGCCTTGCAGTGAGCCTTCAGGGAGTCTAGAACTTGGATGCAGTGCATGAGCCTTTGCAGCTGTGCCTTCACCTATGTCTAACATGCGTCCAGATGGAGTAACGAGCCTTCGCCTTGCAGTGAGCCTTCAGGGAGTGTAGAGAGTGGATGCAGTGCATGAGCCTGTGCAGCTGTGCCTTCACCTATGTCTAACATGCATCCAGATGGAGGAACGAGCCTTCGCCTTGCAGTGAGCCTTCAGGGAGTCTAGAACGTGGATGCAGTGCATGAGCCTGTGCAGCTGTGCCTTCACCTATGTCTAACATTCATCCAGATGGTGGAACGAGCCTTCGCCTTGCAGTGAGCCTTCAGGGAGTCTAGAGAGTGGATGCAGTGCATGAGCCTGTGCAGCTGTGCCTTCACCTATGTCTAACATGCGTCCAGATGGAGGAACGAGCCTTCGCCTTGCAGTGAGCCTTCAGGGAGTCTAGAGAGTGGATGCAGTGCATGAGCCTGTGCAGCTGTGCCTTCACCTATGTCTAACATGCGTCCAGATGGAGGAACGAGCCTTCGCCTTGCAGTGAGCCTTCAGGGAGTCTAGAGAGTGGGTGCAGTGCATGAGCCTGTGCAGCTGTGCCTTCACCTATGTCTAACATGCGTCAAGATGGAAGAACGAGCCTTCGCCTTGCAGTGAACCTTCAGGGAGTCTAGAACGTGGATGCAGTGCATGAGCCTGTGCACCATTACGTGAGGCACGTTTCCAGGTCTGGCGTGCCTGGGATCTTGTGTTTCCATTTCACCATATCTTCATTTCCTGTTTAGACTTGCTGCTGGATATTCCCGGGAAGTGCTGGCAGTGGAGATTGATAAGAGCAGGGGAGATTCTAAGGCAGGTTTGCAGTGACTCTGGGGCAGTGGAGATTGATGTGACATGGGGACATTCCCAGGCAGTGCTGGCAGTGACTCTGGGGCTGGGGAGATTGATGTGATCGTGAAATTCCTGAGCAGTGCGGGCAGTGACTCTGTGGCTGGGGAGATAATCGAGAGCAGGGGAGAGTCCCAGACAGTGCTGGCCATGACTCTGGAGCAGTGGAGCTAGATGAGAGCAGGGGAGATTCCCAGGCAGGTCTGCCTGTATGTCTGGGGCAGTGGAGATAGATGAGAGCAGGGGAGATTCCCAGACAGTGCTGGCCATGACTCTGGGGCAGTGGAGATAGATGAGAACAGGGGAGATTCCCAGGCAGTGCTGGGTGTGCCTCTGGGGCAGTGGAGATAGATGAGAGCAGGGGAGATTCCCAGGCAGTGCTGGCCATGACTCTGGGGCAGTGGAGATAGATGAGAGCAGGGGAGATTCCCAGGCAATGCTGGGCATGACTCTGGGGCAGTGGAGATAGATGAGAGCAGGGGAGATTCCCAGGCAGGTCTGCCTGTGAGTCTGGGGCAGTAGAGATAGCGGAGAGCAGGGGCGATTCCCGTGCATTGCTGGCCATGACACGGGGCAGAGGAGATAGATGAGAGCAGGGGAGATTCCCAGACAGTGCTGGCCGTGATTCTAGGGGATTGGAGATAGATGAGAGCAGTGGAGATTTCCAGGCAGTGCTGGCTGTGACTCTGGGGCAGTGGAGATAGATGGAAGCTGGGGAAATGGGTGCCAGGAGGAAAACGCAGTGCCCTGAGTGGACTGTTCTTCCTGCAGGAGCAGTGTTCCACTGTACAAGGCACCCCAGGAATCCCAACTTGGATGCCCAAGTTCAGTAACAAGTGTAGGAGCACAACATAACATTACAAGTGTCAAAGCCACAATATTTTATTTCCGAGAGTCCCTGGACTTACATGACCCATGAGCAGGGGGAACTCGTAGCCATGGCTGGGGAGATGGTGCAGAGACTGCAGCCATGTTGGGGGAGGTGAGACAGTGAAAAGTATGATTGGTTTGCAAGCACATCGATGCCATTAGGGACATGCATGCATGGTGTGTGTCTCTACCCTGGGCATAGGTACTGCCAGCGATGTGTAAAATGTTGCCAATAAAGGCATGTTTCACCACTTGGGAACCAGAGCAGTAGCCACGTGGGCACTAGTCACTAGATCAGTTATTAATATGTGTAATAAAAAGATCCGCTCATGGCCGTGGTCTGTACCACGTGGGCAATAGTCACTAGATCAGTTATTAATATGTGTAATTACAAGATCCGCTCAAGGCCGTGGTCTGTATCACGTGGGCAATAGTCACTAGATCAGTTATTAATATGTGTAATTACAAGATCTGCTCATGGCCGTGGTCTGTACCACTTGGGCACTAATTACTAGAGCAGTTATTAATATGTGTAATTACAAGATCCGCTGAAGGCCGTGGTCTGTACCACGTGGGCACTAGTCACTAGATCAGTAATTAATATGTGTAATGAAAATATCCGTTCAAGGTCGTGGTCTGTATCACGTGGGCACTAGTCACTAGAGCAGTTATTAATACGTGTGATGAAAAGATCCGCTCATGGCCGTGGTCTGTACCACGTGGGCACTAGTCACTAGATCAGTTATTAATATGTGTAATTACAAGATCTTCTCATGGCCGTGGTCTGTACCACATGGGCACTAGTCACTAGATCAGTTATTAATATGTGTAATGAAAAGATCCGCTCATGGCCGTGGTCTGTACCACGTGGGCACTAGTCACTAGATCAGTAATTAATATGTGTAATGAAAATATCCGTTCAAGGCCGTGGTCTGTACCACGTGGACACTAGTCACTAGAGCCGTTATTAGTTTGCATAATGAAAAGATCCGCTCATGGCCGTGGTCTGTACCACGTGGGCACTAGTCACTAGAGCAGTTATTAATATGTGTAATGAAAATATCCGCTCATGGCCGTGGTCTGTACCACGTGGGCACTAGTCACTAGATCAGTTATTCATATGTGTAATTACAAGATCCGCTCAAGGCCGTGGTCTGTACCACGTGGGCACTAGTCACTAGAGCAGTTATTAATACGTGTGATGAAAAGATCCGCTCAAGGCCGTGGTCTGTACCACGTGGGCACTAGTCACTAGAGCAGTTATTAATACGTGTGATGAAAAGATCCGCTCAAGGCCGTGGTCTGTACCACGTGGGCACTAGTCACTAGAGCAGTTATTAATACGTGTGATGAAAAGATCCGCTCAAGGCCGTGGTCTGTACCACGTGGGCACTAGTCACTAGAGCAGTTATTAATACGTGTGATGAAAAGATCCGCTCAAGGCCGTGGTCTGTACCACGTGGGCACTAGTCACTAGAGCAGTTATTAATATGTGTAATTACAAGATCTGCTCATGGCCGTGGTCTGTACCACATGGGCACTAGTCACTAGATCAGTTATTAATATGTGTAATGAAAAGATCCGCTCATGGCCGTGGTCTGTACCACGTGGGCACTAGTCACTAGATCAGTAATTAATATGTGTAATGAAAATATCCGTTCAAGGCCGTGGTCTGTACCACGTGGACACTAGTCACTAGAGCCGTTATTAATTTGCATAATGAAAAGATCCGCTCATGGCCGTGGTCTGTACCACGTGGGCACTAGTCACTAGAGCAGTTATTAATATGTGTAATGAAAATATCCGCTCATGGCCGTGGTCTGTACCACGTGGGCACTAGTCACTAGATCAGTTATTCATATGTGTAATTACAAGATCCGCTCAAGGCCGTGGTCTGTACCACGTGGGCACTAGTCACTAGAGCAGTTATTAATACGTGTGATGAAAAGATCCGCTCAAGGCCGTGGTCTGTACCACGTGGGCACTAGTCACTAGAGCAGTTATTAATACGTGTGATGAAAAGATCCGCTCAAGGCCGTGGTCTGTACCACGTGGGCACTAGTCACTAGAGCAGTTATTAATACGTGTGATGAAAAGATCCGCTCAAGGCTGTGGTCTGTACCACGTGGGCACTAGTCACTAGAGCAGTTATTAATATGTGTAATTACAAGATCCGCTCAAGGCCGTGGTCTGTACCACGTGGGCACTAGTCACTAGAGCAGTTATTAATACGTGTGATGAAAAGATCCGCTCAAGGCCGTGGTCTGTACCACGTGGGCACTAGTCACTAGAGCAGTTATTAATACGTGTGATGAAAAGATCCGCTCAAGGCCGTGGTCTGTACCACGTGGGCACTAGTCACTAGAGCAGTTATTAATATGTGTAATTACAAGATCCGCTCAAGGCCTTGGTCTGTACCACGTGGGCACTAGTCACTAGAGCAGTTATTAATATGTGTAATGAAAATATCCGCTCACCGCTGTGGTCTGTATCATGTGCGTAGGTTGAGCCAAATTGTAAGCAATCGCGTGGTGCTGTATAACATTGCCCCAATGTCGGAGGGTGTTCCGGAAGATTCATTGTTATGTTAACTGAGTAAATGTATCTGACTGACCTTTCTAGGTAAGGCTCTTCATGTAAAACACTATGAAGAGCCTGACCTCTCTGCACGGGGCCACAGTTGGAATGGGGATACCCTGCCAGTCTCTCTGCTCATTTCTGCACAGCTGTATGGATATAAATCCTGTCTCTAGCTTTGCTGCCTAGAATTGCTTACTGTATGACTTGGTGAATGCTATGATGGTTCCTACACTAGGAGGTATGTCTCCAAACTCTCAGATCAACTTGCAAGTCTTCCTAGAGATGGGGGTGGTCCATGTCCAATTGCAGACAAGGAAAGAATTTATATAGCAGTACAGATTGCAAATGGATTTAGTCTGTATCCCTGACATGGGATGATAGAGGGTCCCTGCTAGCTTTCTAGTATGTTGCTTTTGTCTGTTGCTGTGATGTGGATTATTGAGGATCTCGGCGGCGCGGAAGCAAGGTGGAGGAGCTGGCGATCCACGGTGAATCAGAGGAGGGAGCATCAGGATATGGGCCATGAGGCGGTGACTTCCAGAGGCTCTGGTTCATTCAGCATCAGCTACATTGTCTGGGAAGTCCCTCTGGGCTCCCGGACTTCAGTTAAGTGCTTGCGCCGCATTATTGGTTCCTTGGGCTTGTGTTACTAGGACAGGTACGGCTTTTGCTGCACAGGGTTGAATGGAACATCTGATTGAGCTTATCCCCTTTGTTGAAAACTCTAAGACTGCATGTAGGAACGTGTGAGGGCAAACGCGTTTCCAAAATTAGAATGTGTGGAGTTTAACACGTTCACCAGCTAGTGCGGACAAGCTTGAAAACAGACTGGCTTTTGTTGCAACATGTTATGTGTCCATTTGTCATTTTATGTCATGCTTTGCCTATTAAGCCATGAGTCTTGTGTATCACGTGGGCAGGAGCCCAGCTGTATATCTCATTATGCTTGCCATGTTCATTCAATGTATCTAACCATCTTGTGCTCGTAATGCTTGTGGGTGTAAACCAGTTTTTTTAGGTTATTCATGTTGGGGAGTGAATGAAGGTGACATTCTGGAGAAATGCTAATGTCTACATGTTTGAGTTCATGCCTAGATTTCAGGAGGGTGATTTCAGGATAAGGGTATTAATGTAATTTATGTGTCAGACAAGGTAGGCCGAGGAATTAACAAAGCAGGTTACAAGAATACGTATGGCATGGTATTTCAGGAGCTATCCCCATTGTCCCCCTACCCATCCACTTTGCTACCCTAAACCTCTTACCAGTTACCATAACTCCCCCTTCTTATCCTGTACCTCCAACATCTGGAACCTGTGTCAACCACGGTGGGAGGGTCGATCCCATTCTTCTCCTGTGGTTCGGAAGATGGTGTCGATGCTCTCTCTCCTTTGGTAGTGACATAATAATACACCCCAGGCATACGGAATATATATCACCACCTAAGCCAAATGGATGCGACTACTCCCCCTTTAGCGGAGGTATTGAAGGCCTTAAAAGAGATTCAGATGGAATTGGCACATGCTAGGCAGGAAACTATGGCTTTGAAGGCTCAGGTACATGGATTAGTGGCACAGGGGAGTCCATTGCAGATAACAGGTGCAGACGCTCTGTCAGGAACAACAGGACAATCTTCTACGGCCATAGTGCAACAACCAGGTAATGTCCCGTTAGCCTCTCATGAGAGATTTACAAGGAAACCCCAGAAATATTTGACATTTTTGACACAGGGCCTCATTACGAGTTTACGAGTTTGGAGGTAGCCATGCCCTTAATAAGGCTGCCTCCAAACTCTGGTTCGGGTTCCCTGAATGGGGAAATACCGGGCCATTCCGACCTTGGAGGGCCCAATATTTCCCCATTCAGGGAAACCGGACCATCCCCATTCCCATTGAGCCCCTATAGGGCTCAATGGGAATGGGGAGCATGCTAACAATGGGCCCGTTAATGACGGGCCTGTTGTTAGCATGCTGGGATGCTTGCGGGACCCGCTAAGGACGCCTGGTAAAACCAGGCGTCCTTAGCGGGTCCCGCAAGCAGACCTCGTAATAGGGCGGTAAGGGGTTAACGGCTCTGGCACCTTTACCAGCACCGTTAACCCCTTACCGCCCACCTCGTAACAAGGCCCACAGTGTCGGTTGCATTTTCTATGTAAACCTGCAGCTTTTGAGAGTACACAGGCTCGGACAGCCTTTGTCATTTCATACTTGACGGGAGACCCCGCAGCCTGGGTCATGCCATTAGTTCAAAAGGATGACCCTCTGTTGTATAATTGGAACTCTTTTTTGGCAGAATTTGGGAGGTTGTTTGACAGGTGGGAAGTATCCCCAACTCAGGATAAGGAATTACTGGCTTTACATCAAGGGACACGTGACTTTCATGTCCTATGTCACGCAGTTTAATCGATTGGCCAGAAGCCAGATGGTGTTATTCTACCTGGTGTTACGGGAGGAACTGAAAGACGCAATAGTAAAGGTGGAACCCCAGCCGACTACATGCACTGCTATGATAGACTTGACTTTGCGATAAGACCTTTATGATATTAAATACAGACTCCTCTTCCACATCCAGACTTGCCATACTAGCTTTAGTTTCGTCCGGTATGGTTACAAGTATGGCATTCCCGGTCTTAATATAACTCTTCTATGTAGGCCAACCATTTGCTTTCTGGGATGAGGGTTTAACTCACTGGGCAATAGTCCCTTCTTCTACTCGTTAAAGTTGGACCAAAATGTATGGCTATCGTATGATTTCAACCCACCAAACAAGAGCTGCCAGTTTGAATGTTTGGTTCAGTACTTATGTTGCTTTCGCCAATTATTGTATTTAGTGGCTCGGTTTTTAATACAGTTCTGCTTTTCACCCCACTTCAATGTTGGATTAGTCTTGATTGCAGCTCTAGCTTTCTGGTAAGTTTTCTTTTTATCTTTAAATACCTTAAATATTGCAATTCTCAGTGTTTGCACACAAGACACTTTTTGTACAGAATTTGAAATGGTACCTATAGCCTGCTTACCATAGCTGCTACTTTGTATATAAAACACACTTTCAGGGTAATTCATGGAATAAATGTGCGCCGAAAACGGGGCGCATGCGTGTAAAACACGACACACACGTACAAAACGCGCGCAAGCGCCCGTTTTCCTATTCATGGAACACATGGCGCGTGGCTTACCCGCGACCTGCGCCGAATCCGCGCAGGTCTCACATGTCATTGCCACATCAGGAACCCTTTGCGCAAGACGCCCAGAGAAGGCGCACACCGTCCAGCGCACAAGGGGCGGAACACGTGGAATGGGGAACAACACGTGAAAATGTGGGCGTTACAGGGGAAGTACCGCAGCCAAATCCCTGCAACGCCCACACACGCGCTAACAACACGTATTCATGGAATCGAACATGGCAAACCGGCACGCGGCAAAAGACACGCAAGCCCAGAAACACGTACGCCACGCGAAAGCTGGCGTAAGTACCCCTGAACAGCATAAAAGTGCTTGCAAAAAACAAACGCGTGTATAGAGCTACGATTAAATGTACCATTCCTCGCAGAAGTGATCGTGGGGCACCGCAGGAGGAGGAGGAGGATAGCCAGGCCCTGCATTGTTTTATCCAAGACCAGCCTTTGTGGGATGCCTGATGACCAGGTCTATGGCAGGTATAGATTTCCACCTCATATCATCCTAGACCTGGTCACTGAGTGGGAGGATGAACTCACATCACCCACCCTCCCAAGCACTGAGCCCCTTGGCAAAGGTGCTCAAAGTCCTGCATTTTTTGGCCACTGGGTCATTTCAGCGGACAACTGCCATAGTTGGGGGCATCTCACAGCCCACACAGTCACGCTGCCTACACCAGGTGTTGGCAATCATGACTGCACGCCCCTCAGTCCGCAGGCACATATACATGCCCAGAACACCTGCAGAAAGGCAGGCCGTGGTCCAGGACTTTTACGGGGTGGCACACTTCCACAAAGTGCTTGGTGTCATTGATTGCACCCATGTGGCCCTACGTTCACCTAGGGCCACTGAACACATCTATCGCAACCGCAAGCACTGGCATTCCATCAACGTGCAGGTTGTATGCGATGCCAAGGGAATCATCACCTCTGTCTATGCAAACTATCCAGGGTCCACCTATGATAGTTTCATATTCAGAATGTCACCCCTAAACCGGGACCTGGAAGCTGGGAGGCATGGCAACACATGGCTCATTGGTGAGTACAAATGCCTGTGCACATGCATGAATGTCACACACAGACAAATAGACAAAACCAACTAATGACAACCATTATCACCTCCCCAGGGGACAGTGCCTACCCTCTGAGCACCTTCATGATGACACCAATACAGAACCCCATCACACCACCCCAGGTAAGAGACAACGCAGCCCATATTGCAACCAGGGCCATAGTGGAGTGCACATTCGGAGTGCTGAAGTCACGTTTCCCCTCCCTTGACCGCTCTGGTGGACAGCTACTATATGCACCCCCAGTAGTGTGCAGGATCATTGTGGCAGCATGTGTCCTGCACAATGTTGCCACACGGCATGGCGTACCAGTGGACATGGTGGTGCCCCCCCATCCCCAACCACATGCACGCCCACTGCACATGGGAGGGAAAAGGGCACGTGGCGAGGCAGCCCATACCCAGTTTGTGGCTTAACTTTGCACCTAAAGTCCCACCCCTGCACAGTGCACACAGGTCTAGCACATTCCAGGTGACAATTGATGATGACAAAGGGACCGTCAACTGTCACAACCTTACCCTGGGAATGTGTCCTTGGAAGTGCTACATTGTGTGCATCCCTAGCTACTTGAACAAACAGAATCCTGTGTGACCAAAAGGCACACATTCAAAATGTTTAATCCACTACCCCCATGCAAAACAGCACATCCAAATACTGGTATGTCACCTAAACCCTCCTAAACCCCATGTCACCCGCCCGACACACCATGCATGGACTGTGAAAACTCCAAAATAAATTCACAACACATGACACAACTGTCACAAAGCGCACCGTGACAAATGGAAACAGGCCAGCGACAATTCCCTCTGACACATCAAAATCAAACCGTACATAGGAACATATATTCACCAGCATAACATATCATAAACACAGGACCCAACAGTGACAATGTCAGACAGTGACCAATCACAATAGCACAAGTGTCTCAATATGACAAAGCCACCGCATGGACGACTCCCATCCTGAGTGTGTCGATGCTAGCTAAATGTGGCAGGGTACCGCATACAGCATGAAGTGCATCAACAATGGAGACATGCAAGGTAATACATGAAGATGTAACATGTAAATATGCACATTTACCAATATCCAAACAAAAATGCATGCCAACCATGCACTGGACAAACAATCATGAATCCCCAATAGGGGTGTATACACAGGTTGGACTTCATACTGGCCACCAAAATGATGAAAGCCCAATGCCTCTGTGTAAGTTACTGTCACACGCTGCCCTCCTTGCAAGCACATGGAAAGGTGAAGCAGGAGTGGCATATGTGTCTGGACCCCAAGCCTCAAACACAAACACGAGACAAGCCTGTATGGGCCCAGCCGGAACACACAGTGGATGCCTTTGGATGCCACACAATGCAACACAGATGAATGCATAGATGACAAGAAATAAAAATGGCCATGGTTGACCAGGGGGAGGGAGGGACCACTCAGGAGGGAGGAGGTGCAGGGTGCACCCCGACACCCACATGCGTGGATGTTGAGAATAAAAATAATAAACTCCATGAGCTAACGGCATACACGGCTAGCCTACAGTGGGAGTACTGTTGTTGCTGTCATCACCCTCTGGTGCAGCATTAGAAGGTGTGCATGGTACTGTAGGCTGACCACGCATAGCCCTGGCATGCTCCTCCATGGGGGGTCCAGAGGTCCCCATGCAGCACCACACATGTTGCATGGAGTTCCGCCTGCAAGACCTCACGTGTTGCACGGAGTTCCGCCTGCAAGGCCTCAAGTGACACACAGATCTCCTCACATGTTGCACAGAGTTCAGCAGAGATGTTGTGTGTCAGCTACCCCATCTGCTATTCTGCCCGTCTACTGCGGCCCATCTCAAATGCAGCCAGAGTAGATCTGAGGGAGGCGTTCTCTTCCCTCAGGGCATCTCCGTGGGCCTCTGCCTCTGCAGCTATGGCTGTGCACAGAGCCCCCAGTTCAGCCTGTCAGTCTCTGTTGGTGGCCAACATGTCCTGCCTGTGTGAGCGGCACGTGGACTGCGATGCCTGCTGCTGGAGCTCAACCTGCCTATCGGGGGAGAATGGAATTGCCCACCCTTTCCATGCCCTGAGCCATCATCTCACATGATGCCCCTTGTTGCTGTGCAATGGCATACTTGGAATTCTCCCACACAGTATTACCCAGTGGCTCATGGTAACCGCGTTGCCGGACACCACACCCGCCGGGCCCAAGGAGACCTGATCCTTGCTGTGCTGGCTCTGCCTGTGGCTGCAGGACTGCATTCCTCCTTTGATCTGCTGCCCCAGGAACAGGAGCAATTAATGTGGAGCATGACCCTGCATCCGTAACCGCCACAGGCACACATACCAACACTTGAGGGGTCTACCCCTACTGCAGGTGGGTCGGACAGCACTAAAAACACTTTAGGGGAGGTAAGAGGATTATTAGCCCTAATCCTAGCACATCCTCAAAGGTTTTAGGTGAAGCCTTGAACAAAAAACATAACAGCGCTAGGGGGCTTATCTGTTCTCTTTCCAGAATGAGTCGCGATGCCTAGAGCACCAATAAAATTATACAAATCAGGCTCCAAACGGATTTACAAAAAATATGTCATTTATTTAATTTTCATTCAACAATACTAAAAATGTGTTTTCAATGTCAACAAATATTTGAATTTTTTTTTAAGACAACCAAATCTCTGGCGAAAGTGCAAGTGCAAAAAAATATATAGCACCCATCAAGATTTTAAGGTAAACTGGCAGAGTCAACACCAAGAAGTAGATAGTTGTGTGTAAACCAAGAGTAATCCAAATATAGGATTTCTCTAAAGCAGTGTTGTACAAATACCACAAAAATGAACTTATTCATACACCACATTCATTCCAATTTCAATTCAAACATACTCATTCTCTCATACATTCCCAACATGTTTCTTTCTGATTATGTGTGTTAACAGTGTAAACAGAAATTCATCAGGGGTAGTCTGCCGTCTACCGAATCTACTGACACCAAAGATAGCTTCTTATCGAGGTATAATTCCTCTGATGTTATGCACAATTAGCAATATTCAACACGACATTTTGAGGCAAGGCAATGTTCCTATGCATCAATATTTAAAAAGTTCAAGCAAGTGTGGAGTCCAAACTTTAGGGTCCTATAACTGGTCCGTAGTCTGTTTGATGCACCACAGCAAGGAGACTCCGTATCTGGAAAGGGGAACAGATCAGGGTGTAAATAGTGGTTACCCTGATTACTCATTCTATACATGTAGAATTAAAGTACCATTACTCAATGTGTGTCGGACAGAACAGCATCCACTCACCTGTGACAGCATTGATGGATCAATATCTGATTCCGCACCAGAGGCATAGAGATCCTCAGAGGTGTACTCAGAGACACCCCTGGCCAGGATGGTCTGGAGCACCAATGGATGTTCATGGGCTTCCACACCATGTCCTCCACTGGGGCCAGGTTGGGGCTCTGAACACTCCACCCCCTCTGCCATCTCCTCCTCCTCCTCGGCTTCCACCTGCACAAAATGAAACAAAGACAGGAGCACACATGTTAACGGCATATACCACACACATAGGTATCACAATGTTGACAGCCAACACATGAAGCAGCCATGACACACATGACACAAACTCAGGCATGCACGAAGTGCCAATTAAATGGAAGGTGACCCTGAAAGTAGACATGGACGTGTGTCAAATGGCAAGCCAACACATGTACTACATGGTGCATAGCACACGCATCACACAAACTTGTGACTGGCATAGACCTTACACAAAAATGACAGCTGCCACCACACAGATGGCACGTAGCATAGCCATGGCAGAACTGTCATTCAGCCCCAGATGGAAGTCAAATACTACTGTCCATAATCCATGTAAAATGCATGTCATCAGACAGCACATGTAAATCACTATGATGAAAAACACATGTGTCACAGGCTGCAACAACGCTAGAGTATTGAAATACAGTGAAGGAAGGCACATGGACTCATGAATGCAAGGTCATTTCGACATCACGCAAGTGAATATGCATGTTGAAGGGGAGAAAATGGTTCAGAAGTGTGTGGATGCAGTGCACTACATGTGTCTGGCCTCAACCATTATTGAGAACACAGAGGCCATAATGTAAACGTAGTGGACTGATGGCAGTGCAATGGCAAGTGCAGTCAACCTGTGGAAAGTGTTGGCAGTGGATTGCAGGGATACAGTGAACCCCAACCCCAAGGGCGGGTGATGGCTTGGAGGCAGTGCATGTGTCAAAATGGTTACTCAGAGTACCATGTTGTAGCAGACAGTGTGAGCAGGTGTGAATTGCATTATCACAGTCATCTGGGACAACAGCAGGGGAGAGGAGGACAGAAAGCACAACACATGAGGAAGCATCAGAAGTGCCTGCAGACCCGGAGAAGCTACAACAGCAGTTGCATGGAGGCAGGGAGGCTGTCCCAGAGGGAGGCATCCACTCGACACAGATGAGAACCACAAACTAATTGCCATGTGGTGCAACTCACCCTGAGTGAGCAGGAAAGGGATGATCAAATTCCATGAGAAGAAGGAGGAAATGCCAGAGATGGAGTCGAATGAGTAGCTTGCCCCGGACCCATAGGGGCTTGCTGGGAATGCACATGGTCCATGAATGAACACTCATGACCACTGTGAACCTGTGCCATCAGCACAGTCCGAGTGAGACACCCTGCATCAAGGCCAAAGGATGTACCACACAGTCCTGGTCTGGCAGAGTTGCAGAGGGAAGACTGTAAATGCACAGAAATTCGGGAACAGGCCGTTGTAATAGTCCGCCATGGGAATCACCAGTCCCATGGAGACAGTGAGCTGCTGGGGGATAGAGAGGCAAGTAGAAGTCCACTGAGTAGGATCAGCTTGCAGGGTGAGCTCATAGAGACATCAGTCATGTGACCATAGGGGGCAAGTGTTGAGTGGAAGGTCCTCACAGGCTATCAGCAAACATGGTTCTGAGCAAGAATATGGACAAGAGAGCCTGGACAGTGATTGACATGGAAGGAGGGTGCAGGTGTGTTGCTGAGGGTTGCCTCCATGTGCAGCACATGGTCTGTATGCAGTCTGCATTACAACAAGCACGTATCAGTCAAGCATCACATGGGTCACACATGGCAGTCATGACCACATAACCGGAACTGGCAGTCAAACTCAACACATCACCCAAGCAAAATACACATGGCCTGGACACACACGCATGAACACTCACCGGACATTGTCTCATAATCAGGCAGGTCTCCCACGCCTTGGATCTGACCCTCTGCAATGAACCCTCCAGCGATCTCCTCATGTTCAGTTAGTTCATTGTCCTCTGGTGGTGACCCACTGCCACTCACCAGAGTAGAGACATATCTTGAAACCAGCTTGTTTTTTGCTCAGCGTCGGAGGTCATTCCAACGCTTCATGCAATCATCTGCTGTGCGCTTCTCTTATCCCAAGGCGCAAATATGGTCCGCGATGCACTGCCAGTGGGCCCTACACTGAGCAGGTGTAGTTTTGCACCCTGCCGTCACCAGCATGTCGCGGCCGTGTACCGGCACGTAGCCCACAAGTGCATCGAGTTCCACATCTTTGAAACTCTGCTTTCTTGATGTGCCGGAGGTCTGAGCCGTGTCTGAGGTCCCAGCCTGTTCTGCTGGAGCATGCTTCTTCCACTTGGGAGGTTGTGCGGAACCTGAGTGGCTTCTGCTGCTCCGGTCAGTAGGGGCTGAAGCACAGGTGGACTGGCCAATGGAAGCAGGCAATGGCAAGACGACCAAAGGTCTGACTGCAGGCATTGGCTACTGGGTGCTGTCACCAGGACCCAGCGCCACAACTGCCTCGGTGCCAAGGGCCAGGACCAACACAGTCCTGGCTGGGTGACTCAGAGCCGGGGTGGTGTCAGCTGCAGCTGCCCCTGCAGCTTCAACACCCTGGCTGCTCAGGGCAGCAGATGACACGGCTGCCCCAGATCCATGTGAACTGGTGACAGCAACTTTCACCATACGTGGCTTGGACTTCCTGACACGGAAGTCGGCCTGTGAGTCATCCTGTGCCTGTTCCGTGACCAATCTGGGCCGGGCTAGCTGACCCTGAGGTGGGCTGGTGTCAGCTGCAGCTGCCCATGCAGCTTCCACACCCTGCCTGCTCATGACAGCAGATGGCACTGCTTGTTGGGTCTGACGGGCACTGGGGATGGCAGCAGAAGCGCATAGACAACTCCCCACCAAAACAAGAAGTACGCATTGCCACAGTAGTGAAGAAATTGCGTGTGAACCCACAAAAAGAAGAATCTCACACGTCGGTCCTGACGAAAAGAACGTACAGCGCACTGGTGTCCTACGCAGACCTTTAACCCGTACAGAACATCAATGCACAACGTCCCGCGTGCGTCACGTAACTTACACGCTAAGGGCCTTTCCTCTGATTCTACGCTAATGCGCTGTTTCGGCACGTGCAGAGTCACTCTGCATCCGGCTGGCCATGCAAAAGCACACGGAAGACCCACGCTCCTGCCCACAAGGCCATTTACCTGCCTCCAATGCCCTGAGCTGCTTCCTACGAGCCATCTGCTGCTGCCAGCCCACTCTGTGTGCCTGCTGCCTACGTGCCCTGCAAGGTGCCTGCACATCAGCCATTGCCAGAGAGCCTGTTGCTGAGACCACCTCTGCTGACCCAGAAGACTCCTGAATGCCATTCCATCGCTCCACAGCCCAGCCCCAGGAACCAGTCGCCCACCCACACCTGCCTCGGTGGTTGCCATGTTGGACCAAACACCATCTGGGGAAAGTGGCAACCCCCCGGCAGAGAGGCAGAGGGCTGCCAGCTTCACTCCCAACGAAGTTTGCATCCTGGTGGAGCAAGCCCTGGGGCATTATGATGCCCTCTTCACTGGACCATCGCGACTCGACAATGATGGATGGATGGAGTAAGATCTGGGTGGACATGGTGGGTGCCATTAACGCGGAGAGGGTGGCACCCCGCGAATACAAACATGTCTGTAAATTCTGGGAAGACTTCAGGTCCAGGACACTCAACAAGGCCCGACCCCTCGTGAGTTCTGTTGCTGGTGGAGTGGGGTGCTGGGGCCATTGAAATGAGGGTCCTGGAGCACTTCCACACAGCGCTTCACGCCCAGGTCATGAAGTTAGAGCTCAGTCCGGAGTCGAGTGGTAAGTGTCCATGTGTTCTAGTCCAGCGTAGTGCATGTTGAGGTGTGGCTGGAGTGTTCACCCTGGCCTTATATCTGTCATGCCTCATGTACAGATGTGTGTGTGTGCATGTCCATGACAGTGCTGCATGTGAGTCCAATCAAGCGTGTTCCACATTAATGGGGTCTGTGCTGCAATGCGGGATGTGCACAAGCATGTGACGACGCACACATGTTTGCATACCTGTGTCTGGACTTGGCCATGTGAGAGGTGTGAGACATGGATGCTTATGGCACCATCATGAACATGCATGTTGTACATGTGCGTGTGTCTGAGAAGTAAGTGTGTGACTGGCCAACCCCATGGATGCATGACATATGAGCATCTCAATGCGCGATTAACTGATGCGGCCCAGTTTTCCACAAGTGCACTGTAACGAAAGGTCTACATGGCCTGATGCATGACTGTCAGGTGATGTGTGTGTATGTGATGTGCATGTACCATGATGCATGTGAGGTTCAGACCCTCTACTGATGTGCCTGCAGTGCCTTGTACATGGATGTGAATGTTTGTTGCACATGGCATGCATGGTTGTGCATGTGTGTTGCTTGCAGTGACCTGTGTGTTGTGGAGGGTGATGATGGTTGTGATGTTTGACAGTGCCAATCATGTGCATTTGCTTTGTGTCAAGCAGACATTTGTTTGGTACACTGATGCTTGTGTTCAATGTCTCTCTATCCACAGTGGCGATGGAGGAAGAGGGCGGAGACGGCGCTGTGGAGCACCGCGGCGGGGATGCCTCCGTCAAGCAGAGATGCAAGGACCAGTCATCCTCCCAGGTTACAACATCTTCCGCGAGCGAGGAGACTGGTGCTGCGTCTGCAACAACGCCCGCAGCTGCTGAGGGGAGGCCCAAGAAGTTGAAGTTGGACGTGGGCTGTTAGGGAGAATTCTCATTTATGGCTAATTTCCCTTAACTAGTGAGTCCCTCAGCGGCTTTGCTGGATTTCTGGGGTTTATTCTTTCCACCTGGTAAGAGTGTGAACCTTTTTCCCACTCTTACATGTGTTTTGCCATGTGTATTTCTACTTTTTGTGTGATCTTGGGCTCTGGAGCCACACCACTCCATGAGCCCAAACTTCTTGTGTGTGTTACACAGCAGCTTCAGTGCAGTAACACAGGGTTGTCTCTAAGACTTCCCACTCACTCCATTTTTCGGGGCCTGACTACTGTCCCCCAGAAACATGTAAAGTTGCCATTTACTTTATGTAGTCATTTAACCTACAGACCCAGTACACCCCATCTTACATGGAGTATTGGAAAGGGTTAACTCTGTTCCCTTTTTGTCTGTACCTCCTGGAGCCTTGTTTCGCTCCCTTAATGTTAAGACTTGGCTGGTGGCAGTGGTATCTACCCTAACTTTTCTACCACGATTATACTATATAAACGTGGTACTGTTTTAGGTTATTGTATTAGCCTCGAACATAAACCCGCTTGACCAAATACATTTTCTTTTGGCTCCGGTCGGGTTTAATCACCATTACTTTTTGTTGACATCCTTCTTGTGTTTTACTTTTCACGCCAAACCAGGTTTGCCTTCTTTGTTCGCCGTGCTTTGGCGGGCTTCTGCGAAGAAGCCCTCCTTTGGCGTCTGGGCGTCTGGGTGTCTAGGTGGGCTGAATGTGAGGGAGGGGTTTAGTAACCGCCTGCACAGGGTCTCCTTGGTGACCCAAGTCGCACTTTGTGTCCATTGGCTGAGGTGGTGGTCTGGGCTGGACAACTCCCCTGCTGAGTGATTGACAGCCAGGCTGTGTGAATGGGGGATTTTGGCATAAAAGGAAGGACTCTTGGGCTGGAAGTCAGTCGCCACTGGAACTGCAAGAACCGAAGAGAAGCGGAGAAGAAGACGACTGCTGCAACTACCGAGTCCCGGTGAAGCCCTGCTGCAGTCCTGAGCTATCTACCCTTCAACGACAGAGAAGATCTACTCCGGAGTCTTCTTCCCTTGAGCCTGGTGGGATCAACCAGCTCACCTTTCTACAGCCAGAGAATCCTCTCCTGGGTCTAAATCACTGCACGAAGCTGTAGTGGTCCGGATAGCCATCACAAGAGCCCTCTCCTGTTTTAGAGGAGCGCACCTTTTATTCACTGTTGCTTTGCTGCTGCTGGCCTCATCCCTGTGTAGTGCAGATCGCTCCAGACCTACTCCTTCTTGTCCCCACGACTGAAGCTCCAGGAACCGTTAGTCTGCGGGAACTACCAGGAATAACTGCCGTAGCACCGGCTTTCTTCATTTGAATAAGGTAATGTGTCCATTTGGTCGTTCTCTACATCAAACCTTGAGGAATCGGGATGAACCCTTTTCCTTTCCGAAGGCTTGTCCTTTCTTCCTTGGCTCTTATAACTTTTGCCTCCCTTTGACAATATCCAAGTACTCCTGGCAACCTTAATCGCAAACTGTTCTAAAATCGTGTGATCCTCGACAACAGAGCCCTGCTCCATTTGACAACTGGCGCAGTCCTATTGACTTTATCTGTATTTTAGAACACGTCCTCTGATTCTAGTGCCTTGACAAAGTATTGCCTATGATTTTTATCCCCTATTCCCTGGTTTTAATTCAATGTGCTGTGTGTGTTTGACTACGGTTACATTTCTTCCCGTGGGTACGCTTTTCTTTCGTTAGACCGAACTGTCATTACTGTCAAAAAGTGAGCGCTTCTTAACCCCCGGCAACATCTTTTGTCTCACAACACCGGTCTGTCAAATCCTAATGTACTTACCTTGAATTGACCCAAACCAAAGGAATTGGTTGTGTGTATTATCTTTAGAATGTGGTTTTGTTTAATAAAAGTGAAGAGTTTTATGAACAGATGGATTAAAAATAAATGTACTTATATTTTTTAACCAGAAACCTTGAGTCAGTGTTTGTTTAAGTCACAGTAATTGTAGTGTGTAATCCCTATTACTGGTCATTTGCTCTTGAGATAAGTCTGCCTGCTCCGCTACTGCTACCACTATAACTGTGTAGTACAGGCTTGTACCAAAGGTGAAATTGTACTGCCACTTGTAGACTTAATTGTCTGTAGTGTTCCCTTGTGGGATGTATTAACCCACTCATCCAAGCCCTACAACATCACTGTGCATAGCTGGCAGCAGAAACATCAGAATGGCCACTGGAAAGCATGCTGCTCGCTCAAAATCACCAGAAAATGCGCAGTGAAAACCTGAAAATTAGGCTGCCATCCACTTTTGCCTATATTAGTGAGCACAGGAGATCACTGCCTAAAACCACCATTGGGCTACCCACAAAGCAGCCTGAAACCACTTGGAAATAGCAATACTGATTGAAAAAGAAATACCGAGCTGTTTGGGAATCCGTTTTCTTGATTGTCAAAAATTGCTAAAATCATGGCTCACAAAATCACCTAAAAGATCCAACCTCTTTGTTGGGTGTTCCACATCATTTACTGCAAGAAGCCACACAAATACCATATCAGCAAGAATCATATGCTATCAAGCAAAATCCACTTTTAAAGATGCTTGCTGGAAGACAGCTGTCAAAAATGGGTGCAGTACCGTTGCTCGCCTCCGACAGGTGCTGCGATCGCTAAATTCTGACAGGAGAGCTGTGTTGCAGAAGCTAAATATGCCAAAGCAGGGAATTCCATCAAAATGCCATATAGAGTGCTACACAGTGATTTCATGTTGAAAAAGACTTGATTTAAAGATATATTGCTTATTTTAGGTTTATAAAATGCATTTTTTTCACAAGGAACTCTGTTGAAATTGACCAGAAGGCAATCTGATTTCATTAAAACTCCAAAAGGCTTGCTTCCGTGAGAACCCTTGACACCTTGGCCTTCCTATCAACAGGACAGGAGATCGCATGGACATGTTAATTAGAACTGTTGTGAGAGGAGATTTCCCCTGCTTGCAGGAAAAAGAGACAATAGATTCCTTGACTGAATGGAATATACTAAATTTGGGTGTGAGTGGCCAACAACTCCTGGCAGGAAACAAGACATGTGACCTCTGAGTCAGAGCCAAGCTTCTGGGGGCAGAGACAAACCGTTGTGTGTATTGAATTGAAAGCAAATGTATGTTTTATGAAATTGCTTATAACAAATTTTACCAAGCTGACAGAAATGTCAAACTTTGAGATTCTTAAAATGACAAATTCACTCACAGTTCAAGACTAAGATGGATGCTGTGTGATGTTCTGAAACCAAACCCCGGGATTTATTAATATTGTAGATACAGCGTTTATGCTAGAAACATAAAAACTTACAGTAATATGCTCAGAGAGGGTGTGTATGTCTGTGTAAAATTTGGTGCAGAACCAATCTTGGCAAACCCACCAAAAGCGTGAATAAGTTGTCATTTCTGAACCCAAGCATGTAGGAACATGAGACTTGAACAGAGACATGCCTTGATTAATCTGTGACGTGTATGTACTGTATTCTCAACAACTTGTGTATCTGGGAAATATGTTTTTTGGGAAAAATTGATTTTCTAAGTAAAAGCAAAGGGGCGTGTTCTTTCCTTAAGCCATAAACATGACACCTGATGACACAGGATGACACACTACTCCTTTCTCCAGTCATGGGACAGGAATGTCTCTAACCTATCAAATCCTTAGGGGGTTGGGCATGTAGAATCAGCCTCCACACCCACTTTGGAAACACATAAAAAGAGACTGCTTAGGACAGGCAAGGACACACTCTTTCTACTCTTCAACCGGTTCCTGTGAAGCACTCTGCCAGACCAGATCCCGACAATATCCAGACAGAGATTCCGGACTCCAGATCTAGATCCAGAGACCAGAACTTAGAATCCAAACTCTAGAACTTTGAAGCAGAGAGAGGCCTGTTCAGCAGGCTTCAGAATCTTTTGCAAACCTGATTCTCAGCAGCCGGGCTGTGCTGTTTGCTTCTGGCCAAGAACCCTGTGCTAGAACCAAGATCCAGAGAAAGCAGAGCCATATCCGGAACCCGTCAGATCCCGTCCAAGAGGCTGCAGACCGCCGTGCAGTGCTGAACCTAGACCGGAGTGCCTGAGACCTGTCCGGTGGCGAGTGAAGTCAAACCCTTGACCAGATCTTTGACGGGCCCATTCCATTCTATTCCAAAACTAGGAGTGAGTATCTAGTCTAGAACTGTACAGAACCAATCTCTTAGTTTAAAGTAATCTTATCCCATCCATTTCAACCTGTCCAGAACTGCATTATAGAATCTGGTGTCCATCCTGTTGATTTCAAATCTGTAAAGCGTAATCTTGACTTTATTTCTGAAAATCTACCTCCACATTTTAAAGATAAGATCCTAAGCTTTCCAACAAACCCAAAACGACATTCCATTATAGTTTTTCCGTAATCGCGATTTAAGCACGCAGAAAAATTGCAGCGAATTGCAATTTAGCTCAATTTCATTTTCTGTCAAAATAGCTGTCTCTTGCTTTCCACTGCTGAATTTCGTTTTCAAGTTGATAATCATTCATGAATCATTGCTAGTGTTGACCTGAACTGTCACTCATCCTGAATCCTTTAGTGAATGAAAATTATTTTAGCATATTTTTCACATTCCCTGCAATCACATTCAAAAGCATTCCTGCATGTTTAAAATCATACCTGTTTTCTCTAAGCTTGCTGGGGGGAACTGGAATTGAACTGCAGCACTGATTGCCTTCCTGAAACCTGTGTGCCCTCATTTCCATCTCTTCATATTGCATGGGGGGGGGGGGAGTGAGTAGTCACAGGGGAAAAAGTGATTATATTATCTTTAGATTGAAATCCTATCAAGTTTATTTCTGTGTTGCATTCTTTCCCATCTTACATTTCCTTGAAACCATACAACATATTCTCTGCTACCTTATCCTTTCTATACCAACTCCTAAGTGATTAAAGAGAGTGTGGTATTGTAATATTACCCATTGTTGATCACTATTATATTCATAAGTGTGCTATCAGATATTATTTTGTTCAGAAAAGTGTGATATATATATTGTTTAATTCTTCACATAAACCTTTTAATTTGCAAAACAAACCTACTTCTTGGCTCAGTGAGGCCAGGGGGATTCAAAGTGAGGGGCGTTATATAAGGGTTCATCATCCAGATTTAAAGAACTTTGACATATAAATATATCAATAAGGGCTTCCATTGGGCATCCCAGACTAGGCATTGCTTTAGTTGGAGTGCTGCATTGAAGTCACTTACACCCTAAGGGTACTGCAGAGGATTCTGCCTACCATGGGCTCCTCGGCAGCAGGAGGGACAGGTGAGCCCCCACATGAGCAATTCGATGCGGAAGACAGTTCAGAGTCATCCAGGTTGGTGGTGAACGAGGCAGAGGCCGCATCAGCCCAGCACATGGGGCCTGGCGGGGGTGATGAGGTAGGTGCAACTGTTGCAGTCCAGGGTCGGGGCAGGAGGCAGTGCAGGTCACCGTGGAGGGACCTGTGCCTAGTCCTGTCCCTGATCCTGCGTCTGCATCAGTTTGCACCGGCGGGCATGCCTCAGGCCTGACCCATACGCAGGTAGCGGGTGTGTCCACTTCAACTGACCTTCCACTACCTGCAGACGAGGGAATCCATGACAGGGTGGAACCATGCTACCCGGTCTCGCGAGGCACACAGGTGACATTCGTGATGATGTGCAGGCTTCCTGTCGGGTGCTTGCACATCATCAAGAAGAGGTCTGGGCCCTCATGAACTTGCTGGCTCAGCTCATTGTTGCAATTTTGCTATGTGTCCTGGCCACTGCTACGACCCCCTCCTCCTCTTCCTCCACTATGCGCCAGTCATCCTCCCTGCCGTCTTCCGGCCCTGATACCACCAGGGCCCCCTTTTGGACCTGTCCCAAACACGGCAGCCAGTCTGGTGGAGACCACATCCCTGCCACAGTCGGGAGTCAGTGGATCAGCAGAGGTGGTCACCCCAGCAACAGGACCAGTGGCAAGGGAGGTAGTGCAGGCACCTTGCAGCAGGGCTTGTGCACGACTTCCCCGGGGGTTGTCATTATCCCAGAGGCTGTCCTCGAGACGCAGGTACAGGGCTTATTGGCAGCAGCAGGCTCTATGTAGGAGGCAACAGGACTCGGGCCATCAACATCAGAGGGGCAGGTATCGGCCATCAGGCAGGAGGGAGACATGGACCATGGCACAAGGATGTCTTCCGTATTGCAGCGAATGGGCCAGCAGATAGGTGCAGAGCGGCAGCGGGCACGGGGGGCATGACTCACCATGGCCAGGGCAGAGAACACCCTGCATTGGGCAGAGAGGTGGGCAGAGTACCTCGAGGAGACTCGCAGGAGTTTGTGAGGAGCACGAGGGAGTCCCTGCTGGCCCTCGAGGAGGGAGCACAGGCCCACCTCCGGGATATTGACGCAGAGTTCGATGATGCCCTGGCCCGAACTCCGTGGGGAAATGGTGAGTCGTAGGACTAGCCCGCTGCTTTTGTAAATAGTTATTTAGTGGCAGGTTTCCTTTCTTTTTTTATGATTTTGAGTCCATGGACTTTGCTCTACATTTTGGGAATAGTTTTTTATTCTTAGGGTTTTTTAGTGTGTGTGTCTTTTTTGGGATCATGGACCCTTGGAACATTGTACATAGTTTAAGACATTTGTTTTTTTTTTCTCCATTTATTTCACCGGAGTAATGGGTTTTTTAAAATTTCTGGTTGCTATTGGACAACATTCCTTGGATATGGACCACTTTTTTGTGTTTACACTTTTTTATCATCCCATTATTTTTGGGTGGGGGGACATGAGTCAGGGCCTGCCTGCAGGTTTCCGTCAATTGCGGGGGTGGGTGGACATGAGTGGGGGCCTGCCTGCAGGTTTCCGTCAATGCTGGGGGTGGGTGGACATGAGTGGGGGCCTACCTGCAGGTGGCTGTAAATGCTGGGGGTGGGTGGACATAAGTCGGGGCCTGCCTGCAGGTTGCCGTCAATGCTGGGGGTGGGGAGACATGAGTTGGGGTGGGGGGACATGATTCAGGGTGTTAGGGAGAATTCTCTGTTAAGGCTCATTTCCCCAACCTAGTGAGTCCCCCCCCAGCTTTGCTGGATTTTTGGGGTTTGTTTTTTTCTCCTGCTAAGAGTGAGCCTCTTTTCCTCCCACTCTTAGACATGATTTGAGGATATCCTTTGACTTTTTGTGTGCTTATGGGCTGTGGGGTATTTTTCTCCATAGGCTATCATTGGTTTTTGTGTGTGTGTTACACAGCACCCTCCGTGCAGTAACACAGGGGTGTCATAGTGACCCCCAAACATAGACTCCATACCCTGGGACTGACTACTGTCTCCCAGGGCATGTAAAGTCACCATTGGCTTTACTAGTCCAAAATTGTGAACAGAACCAGTACAAACCATCATATTGTGGAAGTACTGGTAGGGGTAATTTGATTGCCCCTGGGTCTGTTTCCAAGGGGGGCACTGTCCTGTCCCCCCTTGACGAGTTTCTGGCTGGTGGCAGTGGTTACCATCCGAAATATTCCACCGGAATATTTCTCTATTGGATTTTCCCATTGATTTTAAACGCACCACTTTTTGGTGCAATGTTAAAGATACCGCCGGTTTATTTATTTAAAATAAATTCACTGAGTGGGTTTTTTTGCCAGATCTCGGTTCTAAACTGGCGTTTGTGTTCGTCTCTGTGACTCTGACCCAAGTCGAGCCCTTTGTTCCACTATTTTGGCGGGCTTCTCCACAGAAGCCGTCCAAGTGGTGCCACTCTGTCTGGGTTCCATAGGAGGGGTGGAGGGGGGAATAGGCACCCTGGACTGCGTTGCCTTGGCAACCCAAGTCGCACTCTTCTCTGATTGGCCCAGTGGTGAGCCGGCCGGCTCACCACTTACCATGAGTGATTGACAGCTAGGCTGTTTGAATGGGGGTTTTCGGCATAAAAGCAGGGCTTTTGGGACTGGATCTTCAGAAGTCGCCACTGGACCTAATAACCCGATGAAGATGAAGCTGAGCCACCTGCAACCCGACGACACCACCGGTGAAGCCCTGCTGCAACAAACTCTCCACTTCTCCAACGACTGGGAAGATCTTCTGCTGAAGAGTCTTCTCCCTTTTAGCTGGTAGGACCATCCAGCTCACCTCTTTTCGCTTCCAGGTAAACTCTAGAAATGTTTTAACACAACCCAAGAACATCTCTAAGATGCTTGGCCCTTTTATTTTGATTTTCTTAAACAAATTTGACATCTAACATTGGGTGAATAACCTAATGATACATTTGTTCACAGAATTCGATGGATGTTAGAATCTTTCTGAAACGGAGTTCAATTTTTGGACAAACAGTTCACACATTCAGCTCTTGATCCTTTACCTGTCCTCAGATTCAGGTAATCTCCTTCTAAAAATTATTTTCCCAATAAGCATTACTCATTAATAATTGTTATACATTGTGGGGCATTTACATGTATATATTTCTTCACAGCCGGAAGAGGCATCGTATGGCAATATGAGCTAAGGTGGCAGTGCCTAGGGCATTGGATTCTAGCATCAATAAATATGCCAGTACTAGAAGCACAAGACTATAACACGTGTAAGTAATGATCCCAAACATTAACACTATCTCAGTAAGCATAAGGATATGTCATCTATCAAGTGTACACATGAAGTGACTAGGAGGACGATAATAAGGAACAACTGGAAACACACAGGAGTTTTATCACAGTGATAAAGAGAACACATAGACCCTCCATCCTTAGATAGACATGGATGAGAAGACAGCACAGGTCAGCAGGGTGATATAATGCTGAAGTGATTGTGAATTACAAAGAAAAGAAAAGTGTTTGAGATGAATAGGGAATATACAGAAAAGTGGTGACTTCCATTACTGAATTGGTTAACTTGTGGATAGTAATAACATAGGTAAGTGTGATGGAACACATGGTTCTCCATTGGCACAATGCACGACCTGGTATATGAGTTTCTTTTGAAAAATCAGAAATTGGAATTAGTGTTCAAATACTATAATTTGAAGATGGTATTAATATTTTTTTGTAATCTGTACAGAGTAAGAAAAATACTGATTATGTTTTTCAAATATATTATTTACTAGCTGTCCCTGGCCATGCGTTGCTGTGGCTCAGTCTGGCTAAATGGAAAAGAAAGAAAAGAGAAAGCGCACCTTTCTAATATGTTTAATTTCACAATGCTTGTTGGTATACAATATTTTTTGTTGTTCCATTGTCTGTGCAGATATAGAGATTGTCGGGTTTGCTGACTGTAGAATCCACAACATATAATTGTCCATGTGAGAAGCAATCCGTGTCTAGATCTAAACCTCACAATTCTAAAGATTGGCCTTGAGCTTTGTTGATGGTGATTGCAAACGCAAGTTGGCATGAATTGAGCTGTTACGATTTCTGCGCCGAACGAAGTCATTTGGAAGCATGAGTTGTATTTCCTGTTGTTAGATAGGAAATGCTTTGATTCAGTGGTATATCCGGCAAGCAAAGTTTTTAATGGCTCTGGCGGTTCTCCAAGTTGAGGCAGTTTAATTTTCTCGGCGGCACAACACATTCCTTTCGTTTCTCCATTAAATTTCAGAGCCTTGCAATAAGGACACACTACAGTCATAGTGCCGATGAGAACATGCCGGCTCAAACTATAATCATCAGCTGGGTTGTACCGGAATGCAAGGCGATTGTAATCGCGTGATTGCTGAGCACAGAGTTGTGTTTGATGCTGATCTGCTGTTTCTCGTTGACGTCTTTCAGCCACTCTCAGCCTGTCGCGTTCATTCTGTTGAGAACGAAGCAGATCAGAAGCTGCAGAATGTGATCGCCGTGCTCGCAACTGTGCATCCTGACGTCTGGCTGCACGTCGCTCTGCTGCTTCCTCAGCACGTATTTGAGCCATTCTAAATCGGAAACATTGAAATGGAATCTTAAAATAGTAAAATATTTAGTATAGCGTGTGTTGCTTTTACGTCCAACTGATGGGGCTGTTTTTCAGTAAAATATTTAGTATAGCGTGTGTTGCTTTACCCTCCAACAGATGGCGCTGTTTTTCAGAAAAAGCATGTTTTTACCTGTCATAGGTGTGACATCTATGTATAGTAGGTATATAAAAACACATGCATATTCGAATGCAACATTGTGTCAAAATTTCAAAGCAATCAGTGGAGAACTTTCGGAGATTTAAGATTTTGAACAAACGAACACTTACATTTGTATTTATATCGATAGAAACAATAGGCCCTGAAGAAGAGAAATATATTCTCATAACGCGTCGGGCATTAAAGAACCAGAATTTAAAACAAAACATTTTGGAAAATCTTCTTTTGAGAACAATTATTATTTGAACATTTGAATAACATTTCCTTTTGGATTAAATTATTGTTTAACAACCTTACATTGAGATCTAAAAACATTCTAAAAAGTTGGGCTTATTAATTGAACCAATCACACTGTGCAGGGGACGCAAGTTCTCCAAAGTGGGAACTTTTTTGTTTCAATCCATCCTATCTGAGGTCCAATGCAATCATTCTGGCTCACACCTAATAGCCTCATTCAAAGCCTTACATCAAATGACTTTGATTTTACTTCACTCTCCCCCCGGAATTACATTTTTCTTACTACCAACCTTATTGTTTCACTTATACTCAAGTAGTTCATGCAGCAGAATACATACTTTGAATGGAATTTGTAGGGGCCCTCAGTCTGATGGATATAAGTCTCTGAATCAATGATAACCCCTGGCATTGCTTTGGTCAGGCTTGGCCTCCCTGCCACTAATATGAGCAGTCCTGCCCAAACTGCCGAACCACAAGGCCTAAAAATGCTTGCTGTGGCTTGTGTTCCAGTGAATGTAATGTGTCAGGGTCCTCAGCTGTTTATGCACCTGGTGTAGAAATCTGTGTCCAAGCATCGCCACCTGCCATTGATTCTTTGCTACAATTAACCATCGTATTAGGCATTATTGGAACAACTGTTATATTCCCACATATACAAACCTACTTTCAATTATAGAAATCAACGTGATAGTTTGAAACAATAGATACCTTAAAAATGAGAAGTTTGAAATGTAAGTAAGATTAAAAGTGCAGTTAAAAAAGCACCACAGGATCTTGCTAGACAGCTGTAGGCTGCCTGCTTGAGCATGTGTGCTACCTCACTTAGAGGTGTGCATGGCACTCCACATCCCTGGTCATTTCTGCTTTCATGGCTGTGGGGCATAAATCATTGTCCAGGGCAAGCAAAGAAATCCTGATCGGGCCGACTGCAGTACAGCTCCTCAGAATGCTAATCGCGAAATCCCCCCTGCCTGTTTTTACCCCCCTAGTCTCCACCCATCACCCTAAGTCCCAGTGGTGATTTACTTTTTTTTAATTGCGTATAGTTAAAATACATTGAAAAAAAGCAAGAAAAAAAAAGAAAGGAAAAACCCCACCACTGACCATGCCTCCTTTCTAGGCGGTGCAGGGGTTGGCCTTGTGGGGGCCTGGCCGCCTGGCACTCCTGCTGGAGCAGGGCCTGGTGGAAATGTCTGGGTTCAAAAGTAACACCATTGAAATGGGCCTGAGGGCATGGAAAAAGTGGGTATAACAAACAAACAACCTTTCCAACAGAGTGATACTGCAAACACAAATGCCCGTTTCTGGGTTCCATGTGGGGTCATGATATTAATTGGAAAGCACCTGCCTCTTGGAGCCTTCTGCTACTTCGGGTGGACTCTGGTATTTTCCTCTGTGTCTTCTCATTTACCTTCAGATTCTGCTTTTAGACTCCACCCTGCACTGGCAATTTCCACTTCATATTACCCCAGAAAGAAAGCGTTGTGAGACAGTGTTTCTCTTGGTGTGGGTCTGTAGGGAAGGATGGGAGCACCTTAGTGTGCTCTGGAATGGAGGCAGGGAGGGGGCATCCTGGTGTGCTCTGGAATAAAGGGAGGGGGGCATCTTGGTATGGGTCTGGAGGTTGGGGTGAGGGTATCTTGGTAGCCTGGTGTGTGCTGGAATAAAGGGAGGGGGGCATCTTGGTGAGCTCTGGAATGGAAGGACGGGGCACATTGGTGTGCTCTGAAATAGAGGGAGGGGGGTATCTTGGTGTGCTCTGGAATGGATGGAGAGGGACATCGTTGTGTGGGTCTGGAGGTTAGGATGAGGGTATCTTGGTATCTTGATGTGCTCTGGAATGGAGGGATGGTGCATCTTGGTGTGCTCTGGAATAAAGGGAGGGGGCATCTTGATGTGCACTGGAATGGAGGGGGCACCTTGGTGTGCTCAGAAATGGAGGGAGGGGTATCTTGGGGTGCTCTGGAATTGACAGAGGGGGATATCTTTGTGTGGGTCTGGAGGGCAGGATGTGGCATCTTGGTATGGTCTAGAGGGAGGGATTAGGGCATCTTGATGTGTGAAGGGAGGAAAGCATCATAATATAGATTGAGAGGGAGGGATGGCGCATCTTGCTGGGTTCTGGATCAGGGGGAGGGGGCATCTTCAGGTGGGTCTGGAGGGCAGGATAGGGGCATCATGGTATGTTCTAGAGAGAAGGATGGGACATCTTGATGGGGTCTGGAGGGTGGCATGGGGCATCTGTGTGTTTACCTGGAGGGTGGGATGGGGCATCTGTGGGTTGGGAGGGTGGGATTGGTCATCTATGGGGCACCTGCATGTGGGTCTGAATGGTGGGCTGGGGTATCTGGTTGTGGGCCAGGAGGGAGAGACATCGTGGGCAGGGTTGAACATTGCCAGGAGCCGAGAGCTAGTTAGCTCCTTCTTCTAATCAAGGAGAACCTGGTTAGCTTGAAACCAACAGCTGGCCAGAGCTGCTGGCTCAGCTGGCAATTGGTGCCGAACAAATATGTTACAATTACTTTTGACTGTTTGAAAATGCTAATAAGGAACAATTAGGGCACATCTTGTACACATTTAAACATAATGAAACATATGCAATGAACAAAAATGTTACAGTGGATCTCATGTGCTACATAGATTCCTGGTGAACTTGGTACTTTCTCCTGGTTCCCCAGTGGTAGCTCCTGCTTACTGGGTGATGCCTGACACCCAGACGCTGGTTTTAGCTCCTGCTCATTAAATCTTAATTTTGAACCCTGTTGGTTATAAATCTTAAAGAGTGAGCTGTGGTCTGCAGTGGCTTATGAGCTTGTTTTTATTTCTACTGTTTGGAGGCGGCCCCAGGGTTCCAGGAGTAGCTGACTCTATATCTCCCTCATTAAACCACAGAATGGAGCGTAGTGAGGTCGAGTGAGCTGTGGTCTGCAGTGGCTTATAATCTTGTTTTCATTTCTACTGTTTGGAGGCGGCCCCAGGGTTCAAACCCCCAACAGTGGCGACGAAGGTGGGATGGATGCTCGCATTGCTTGAGTACGGGGTCACGCTGGTGTACCGGCCAGGAGCTAACAATGCAGCGGACTACCTCTCCCGGCATCCAGGAGTGCGTGGGGGAGTGGTAGGAGACACCTGCGCAGAAGAGGCGGACGACCATGTCCGGATGGTAGTGGAAGGAGCAACACCAAATGCGATGCCCCTGTCGGAGCTGGAGGCTGCAGCGGCCGAGGATGGGTGCTTCCAAATACTGAAGCAGTCGATGCAGAGCGGATCCTGGAAGTTCGTCTTGGAAGCTCTCGCGGGGCGGACCCATGAGGCGAAGACCGCCCTTGAACAACTGTGGAAAGTGAAAGACGAGCTGTCATTCTCGGAGTCGGGACTCCTACTCCGAGGGGATCGCATAGTGGTCCCCCACTCCAAAGTAGGTGATGTGATCACTCTGGCCCATCACGGGCATCAGAGTGCCGCCAAGACTAAGGCAAGGCTGCGGATGAAGGTCTGGTTCCCGGAGCTGGAGAAAAGGGTCGATGACTTTGTGGCAGCCTGCGTATGGTGTCAGGCAGCCTCCCCGGTGCAGAGAGAACCGGCCATCGAAGCCATGCCTCGGGGACCAGGCCCTGGGTGGTCGTTCATGCGGACTTTGGGTCCACGTCCGTGGGCACCCACTTTCTGGCCATAGTTGATGAGTACTCCCGGTACCCCGAGGTGGAGTTTGTGGAGTCGGTGGCATTCGAGCATGTGGTAGTCGCCGTGGAAAAGATATTTGCAACCCATGGATTTCCCCTGACGCTATGCTCGGACAACGGGTCGCCGTTCCAAAGCGAGCGGTTCTCAGAATTTCTAGCCAGCTGTGGAGTCAAACATCGGAAGATATCCCCATTGTGGCCTCGAGCCAACGGTGACGCAGAAAGGCTGATGCGAACGCTGAACAAGACATTTCGGATTGCGCAAGGACAAGGTCAGCCTCCCCAACGGGCCTTGTATCAATTCCTGAGAGTGTATCGCACCTCTACACACGCATCCACTGGTGTCGCCCCGGCGGAGGCTTTATTCCGGCGATGCCCCCGGGGGCTACTGCCAGAGGTACAGGAGAAAGAACCCGGTGTGATCAACGACCAGCAGGTTGAGGCCGAACGACTGGCCAGGATCAGCCAAGAGAACTTGCGCCGGGGTCTTCATCCCCAGCGGCTGGAACCCGGGGATGAGGTGCTCATCCGGAACCGACATCCTCATGGGAAGCTGTCCCTCCCTTACGAACCAGAGCCCCTGGATGTGGTCGCCGTGAAGGGGTCGATGGTGACGGCCTCAGATGGGCGATCGGCTGTCACCCGAAACGTCAGCTTCTTCAAGAAGTTGGGGGACTCAAGAACTGAACCCCCTCTGGACCCTGGTGTCGCTGAGATACCTGAGGATGATGGGCCCCCTCTCGGTGCCCTGGCCTCTCCGATTCGAGGGGCTGCTGCTGATGGACTGCCGGTGCCGGAGGTGAGCGGGAGGTACCCCCAGAGGGCTGGGCGAGGGAAACCCGCTTACCTGAGGGAGTATGTGTTGGGACAGTTGGAGAGTCATCCGGAGTGAGGGGACCCGGGTGGCTGACATTAAAGGGGCATGGGTTCAGGATGGGCAGTTTGTTTTGTTGTGTGATGTATCGTGTTTAAGTAATGTTGCAATTGTGTTTCCTCCTGAAAAAGGAGGAGTGTGGCGTTGCCCAGCAAGGGCTGCGCACGCGGCGGCATGACGTTGCACGTCGCCGCGTGCAGCTTTAATAAACGGGGCGTTCCCGGAAGCTGGCAGAGCGACCGGGGAGCCCGAAGCCGACAGACGTGTGTGAGTGTGCTCTGTCGGGTTGGGGGCTCACGGGCACGCATGGGGGCCAAGGACAAACCCCCAACAGGGAGTAGAGTGAGGTCAAGAGAGATGTGGTCTGCAGTGAATTCAAATAATTTTTTAATTTCTGCTGTTTGGATGCGGCCCCAGGGTTCCAGGAGTAGCTGACTCTATATCTCCCTCATTAAACCGCGGAGCGGAGCGAGGTCGATAGAGCTGTGGTCTGCAGTGGTTAATCATCTTTTTTAATTTCTACTATTTGGAGGCGGCCCCAGGGTTCCAGGAGTAGCTGACTCTATATCTCCCTCATTGAAACACAGAGCAGCGCAGAGTGAGTTCGAGTGAGCTGTTGTCTGCAGTGGTCCGCTATGAATGCAAAGCCACAATGACACAAGGGGCCTCATTACGGCTTTGGTGGTAGCCATGCCGCTATTGGCGGCATGGCTGCCTCCAAAACCGGGTCCGGGTCCGGGTTCCCTGAATGGGGTATTACCGGGCCATTCCGAGTTTGGAGGGCCCGGTAATTCCTCCCTCAGGGAACCCGGGGCCGGACCTTCCCCGTTCCCATTCGAGCCCCCATAGGGCTCAATGGGAATGGGTGCAGGGAGCTAACAACGGGCCGATTACGACCGGCCCCTCGCGGGACCAGGTAAGTTGCCTGGTTTTACCAGGCAACCTTACCGGGTCCCGCGAGGGGACCTCATAATCAGGCGGAATGGGTTTAACGGGTCTGCATCCATTCGCGGCACCCGTTAACCCATTCCGCCAAGATTGTAATGAGGCCCAAGGTCTTTTTTGAGGTGCTGGCCACTCCTTTTCAGTGATATACTGTCTGGCGCATTTGCCGTGCTCTCTTTTATCACTGCTACCCGATCTATTGTTTACATTCCTTGGGCAGCCAACTACGGTGATTATTTGCTGCATATTTATTTCGTGCCCGGACTAGGAGTGTGTGCGGGAGTGTGGTTTCCCCTAGCAGATTCCATAGCCTGCCGCAGCCTGCCCTGGCTTTCCGTGCTACGGACATTTCTATATTTTTTCAAAGATTTCAGCATTTGTCTGCAGCTGTTGGACATGGCTTCTCATTCTGCTGTACATTCTATCCGCCATCTTCAGATAAAGTGACTCACTATTACTGCTCGCCCTTCTGACTATCTTGTGCTCCGTGTGTGCAGGAATGTGGTTCTCTTTGGGGTTTCCATAGCCTGCCACAGCCCGTTGCTCAATCTTTCCTAACTCTGCGCCTTTGAAGGCATTCACAAACCACGGCTGCCAGTATTGGCGATATATGTTGGGAAAGCTACCTTGCTTGGAGCTGTAAAGTTTCACGCTGAGGGGCGATATTTGTACGTCCTTGTCCGGACGTGTGACTGTGTATTCCCAGGTGTGTGGCCTTCTGCACATGAGTGTTACTATTGCTTATATTGAATATTATTTCTCTTATAGGCCTTTTCAACAATTTTAATGATTTATATACCTAATTTTAAGAAACAACATATTTTACATTTTACAATTCAATAGTGTTGACTTCAGGTTTATGGTGATTTACTGATTCTGGCCCTGGTTTAATTTGAAAGGGTGTTTATAGTGTAAATTACATTGATGATTTGTGAGCGCAAAACTGGTTACCACTATATTCAGAGAAAAGCTGTGCTAATAATCACCTATCATGCCTTGGAAACACTGCTTGAGGTCTAACAACCAGAAAATAAGTAAGTAAACATCTGCCCCTAAAACAATTTGTATTTTTGTATTTGTTTTTATAGATTTTTATATAGAGCTTTTTACCAAAACGTTTCACAGAGAAACAGTGGACAGTACATTAAAATCAGCGTAAACAATTGTGTTCGGGATCAGCCAATAGCAATCAAACAGTAGACTGAAGTAAGTGACATTTTAGGGAGGAGCGAAAAAGAGAGTAAGAGGTTATGGATCGAATAGATAGTGGAAGAAGGTTCTAGTGGAGAGGGACCAGCAGTTGAAAAGATCGAAAGCGAGATTGTGCACAAGGGGCATGTGGAACAGTGAGTAAAAAATAGAATGAAAGAAGAGAAGCAAGGTAAACAGGGGCAAGGCCATGTAAAGATTTGAATACTAAGCATAGAGTACGAGGTCAAGGCGGTTTCTGTAGAGTAACGTGGACGAAACCCAGACTGAGTAGGAGGAAGAAGAGATAATGATTGGTAACAGGGAATGGGAGAAAGGTAATTGAGGCAATACTTCTAAACCACGTGTCACGAGTTCCCCTAGCAGATCCTGCACTAGAGGTTGCAGGACTGGGACTATTGACTCCTACTTTTCTTCCGATCCTATTGTTCCATCCAACACTGTGCCAGTAATTACCCAGGCTAATACGTGTATAGTTAGAAATACTGTGCACAGTGAACCTAGCAATAACACGGTGCACTCAGAACTATCCTTCTCTGGGATGGATAATAACCACTCGCTATTGGCCTTATGTTATTTGCTGCGTGACTCTTTGGCACCTGAGCCTACTACACAAGCCCAGGGGGATCCCCTTGAAGTTGCAAATGACATGATACCTGGGAGACTCAATTAAGAAGTTGGAAGCCCTTCTGGGGCAACTAGTACATCTAATACAGATAATGATTCTGGTCCCAGGCTTTCTGCATCCCCCAATATGAATCCCCTCGACGAAGTTGCAATATTAGATAAATCTATTTCTGAGGATATGGAACAGCATTGTGATCACCAAACACCACTTTCAGTGTTCCAATTTGCATGAAGGTTTTATTAAAAATGTGTGGCAACATTTTGGGGGAGGTATCTACCCTCTCTAGCAACATCTCCCTGAATCGGACGATGACAAAGAGCTAGATAAGCTCATTGAGGTGGCTGTTCCTTTCACCTCCGATTATTTAGATCAGCACAATGCTGTTGCAGAGCCAGTAGAGGATAGTATCATTGATGCTGATCTGGTGGTGGACGAAACTGCTGAATCCATTAGCGATACCTCCACTGTTTTCCTTACTAGGAAATAACGTAGAAGGAGAAAGAGGCTGAACAAGCTGAATGTGCCTAAACACTTTGGAACCAAGGGTGCTAATAACCCAGACGATGACCATAACACACAAGAGATGGTGAATGGTAATAATACTAAAATAGTGAAGGACAAAAGAAAAAGGGCTACCAAGGTTAAAGGTACTCTAACTAGCTGGGCCCTACACGATAGGCACCAGACACCCCCACTTCCTATTGCCAATGATGCAAATTGTGAGGCACCCTGAGCGCATATTATTAACACTGACAATAGCCCTGTCCCACACCGGCAGGCAAATCGTCCTCTGGTAACCTTTGATGGGTCTTCTGGAAGAGAACAAGGTTTCAATGTGGTCTCTGACAACACCCTAGAGGCTGTGTCGTAGGTGCCCTCCTCCACAACCATGCTCCCCTCCTAATGTTTACCATCAAAAATAATAATCCGGGTAAAACTAAGGCCCATCCCCATATAAATCGGACTGAATTCCTATCCTTATTTATTTACTTAGTAATTTATATCACGTTCAAAGCCTGAAGGCATCTAGGCGCTTTTCTTGACAGACAACACGCAAAGCGAGTTGCAGTGGTTACATTGTTGCAAGGTATCACAGTTACAGTGTTGTCAGCAGAGCAGTACAATACTATATAGTACAAAGGTGGTTACATCAATGCAGGTAGCGGACATTACCTTGTTGTCATCATACAGAACAGCACAGGGTAGTTACATAGTTACGGGTAGTGGGGTTACAATGTTACCAGAAGTAATAGCAATACAGGGTGAACAATACAAGTCAAATTATACTGCTAGGTCAATCTACTAAGTGGGGTTGCTGGTCTAAGGTGAGCAGGGTGAGAGAGTTATTTAGCAAGCTCCTAGCTGAAGAGCCAAGTTTTGAGGTGTTTGCGGAAAGCTCAGTAGCAGCTTGCGGATCTCAGTGTTACTGGTAGGTTGTTCCACTGTATAGCAGCCACCACCAGGAAGCTGCAACCACCGGCCTTCTGGCACTTGAATCTGGGTGTGGCGAGGCAGTGCGTGTATGCAGAGCGTGTAGGTCTCGAGGAGTGGTTAGGTGTGAATTTACCTGTGAGGTATTTAGATGCTAGCTTGTGTATGTATTTGTGTGTCATAGCGAGTGTTTTGAATTGAATGCGCTCAGAGATGGGGAGCTAGTGAGTGTTTCTTCTAGTCGCTGAGATGTGCGATTTCTTTGGTATATTTAATGCTGCTCTAAGAGCATTATTTTGGATCATTTGGAGCTTGTTAATATTTTGGATCCTTTTGCCTGCATAAAGGGCATTGCAATAGTCTAGTCTAGACAATATAAGTGCTCAAGCTAGGGTAATGCAGCTGTTGGGTGATAAGAATGGTCTGCAAGCGGTGATGAGCTTAGCTATATAGGCAGTAGCAGATGCAGTGACGTTGACTTGTCCCGTCAGGGTTAAGGACGAATCCAGGTAGAAGCCAAGGGTTTTCACTTCGTTAGATCATTTCATGATATTACCGTTTATGTTAAATGATTTGAAGGAGTTAGGTAATTTGTGGAGGTGGTGTTGGGAACCTATAAGGAGGAGTTCCGTATTGTCGTCATTGAGGCATAGCCCATGTAAGGCCATCCAAGCTTGGATTGTCTGGTAGATTCTGTTTAATGACTCGGAGTCTGTGTCATGAGAGCCAGTGATCCGTATGAGGATCTGGCTGTCATCTGCATAGTTAGTGTAGGTGATACCCAGTTCAACAAGTTGGTCAAAATAGAGGTTTTGTGAATATGTTGTATAGGGTAGGGGAGACGCAGGAGCCTAGGGGACTCCGCAAGTGACCCGGGCTGGTGTTGCCGCTGAGAGCGATGAGACGTCTCTCATGGTTCTATCCGTGAGGAAGGATTTCATCCAGAGAATTGCTTTTGGTGAGAAGTGTGCTGCTACGGCAAGGTGGTTCCAAAGTATGTCGTGATTGACTAGGTCGAACGCTGTGGAGAGGTGTAAGAGGAGAAGGAGCGCTAGGTTGCCATTGTCTTTTAGCTCATCCATTTGTATTTTAGGTTTGGGGTTGAATGACCGATGTAGGAATGTTCGAGGGAGAAAAGACTGAAGATCATTTTTTTTAAATAATCTTCTGTCTTTTCTCCCCTGAACATTTCTGACTTGAGCAAACCCCTGCCCACAACCGCAACCACCCCACTCACCCCCCCAACTTAACTTGCTTCTGACTTGCAGGTCCCTGCAACGCCTGTTGCCTTTCACTTCTGTGATCGAAAACCGGAGCCGCAGGACCCTTTCCTTTTTATTTTTTTCAGGACTATGGGACAGCTGCGTGGGACACCCCGCAACCCCTGCTCACAGTATAGTGAACATGCATGGCAGGGAGGGGACACCCCCTCATCCACCACAGCCCTTTAGTCCTAAATAAGGTGCTATCAAATGGTCTACATTTTAAAGTCCAACTTTTAGAAAGTATAACATTTGGTAGTACCTTATTTAGGACTTTTGATTGGGTAGGTCATTTCTTTTTGGTCTTTTTGGCTGAAACCATATTTTAAGGTCAAGTAGAGCTGTTTCAGTCCTGTGTCTTGGCCGGAAGCCGGATTAATGCGTGCCAAGGAGATTATTGGTTTCCAAGTAGTTCTGAATCTGGAGGTAAGCTGCACTTTCCAGTATTTTTAGAAGAAATGGTAATGTAGTTATAGGTCTGTAGTTGGTCGGTATATTGGGGTCTAGAGTGTTTTTTTTTAATAGTGGGAGGACCCTGGCAGCTTTGAAATTGGCCGGGACAGAGGCACTTTCGAAGAATGCATGAATTAGGCTGGTGATAAACGGGGTCGGTTCAGATGCGCTATCGCCCTGACATCTTGACAGTTTAAGGCTTTCATTGTCGGAAATCGGTGAGCATTCGAAAGGTCTGTCAGCTTTGTGGATGATGGGGCTGGGAGTCGGTTGATTCAGATTGAGGATAGTTTTTTCTATTCGATTTTGGTTTGCAGGAGGGTGATTTTGTCTCTTAAAGCTTTCTGAATGCTGGAACACCAGCTCTCGTCTTTGATGCAGCTTTCTTGAGGTGTAACTGGGGACTCAAGTTCTCGCAGGATGGAGAAGGGGTCTTTGGATTCTGATTTAGCATTTGAGATTCGCTCGTTATAGGTGGTACTTTTAGTTTGCAGGATTGCCTGCTTGTAGTTTTTCAAGGCAACAGCGAAGGCTCCTTTATTCCGTGATGTTGGATATTTTTTCCAGTACATTCAGCTGTTCTTTTCAAATTGCAGAGGGCTTTCCAGTTGGGTGTGTACCACACTTTGAGGTGGGCAAGGGGTTTGGCTTTGCGTAGAGTTATGGGCGCTATCTTGTCAAGGGCTGTTAGGAAGGTTTGGTTGTAGAGGTCAACTAAGGCAGAGGGGAAGTAAGAATGTGAGTTGTGGAGAGCTGTGATGGGATGGAGCAACGGAAAGATGTTGTTGGCTGTGATCTTTCCTGAATTTCTGGCAAATTTTGTGGGAGCCTGTGGAGGAGAAAGGTCAACTCCCACATTCTTGTCTACATTGAAAGTGATTATGTGATGGTCTGACCATGGACAATGGGAATTGGAGGTGATGTTACAGTTAAGGTCAATTAGCCAGTCTAAAGTGTGGCCTTTAGTATGGGTGGAGTTATATATGCGTTGCAAGAAGCCTAGCGAGGAGATGGTGTTAGCTAAGGTCAGTGCATGATTGTCTTTAGGGTCGTTGAAGCCCAGGTTGAAGCCATCTAGTAATAGGCTATGCGTATTGGTCTTAGTGTTGGTAGACCGGAGTTGAGCTATATATCATCCTCAAAGGATGATATTGGTCCAGGAGGCCTGTAGATCAGGTGTATATTCAGTGTGATTGTGGGAGAGATGGTCATTTTGATTGACAATAGTTCCCCTGTTAGGAAAGTTGGGTTGGGTGATTCCCAGATGTTGATACTATTCTTGGCGATAATGGCTACTCCATCCCCTTTATTTGTAGGCCTGTCAGTCCTGTGTATGGAGAAGTTTTCAGGGATAACCAGCGAGAGGGCAGGGCCTGCTGCTGCATGGAGCCACGTTTCTGTGATTGCTAGGAAGTCAAGGTCATTGGCTGTGATCAAGACTGTGATGTCAAGCGCGTGGGCTAGTAATGATCTGGCATTGATGAGTGCATCACGGATAGTGGGCACTTTCATATGAGTGTTGGCAATGGGTGGGTTCTTGGTGTCAGTGTTTTGTGGTAGGGGTGGGGTAGGTGGCTTACTGGAATTTACTTCGGCAAGGGGTCTGCAGGAGGCTTTGAAGCTGCCTGGTTTGAGAGTCCCGGTTTTGTATCCTCTAGGGTGGCTATTGACTATGGCGTGTGCATAGCGGGGGAGTCTGGAACTCAGATGAAGGTTCCTCCAAGGCATTGATGGAATGGAGGTTGAGGACTGGAGGTTTGGGTGCTTGCCGGAGAGCCTAGGTTGTCTGTGATGTATATAGGCCGGAGTGTTTGGGGCAGGTTGGTTTAAAATGGTGAGGATTTGCTTCCTTCCAATAGTCTCTATCTGGTGTACATTTGAATTAGGTTGCTGGAGTTGCAGATTAGTGTGATGCAGATTAGCGTGATGGGCAGTGAGAGGAGGTAAGAAGTGGGTCGGTGAGACGGAGGAGGAATCGGGAAGCTTGGGCGGCATGGTGGTTTCCTTGACTCAGAAAATCCTACCATTAAGGATTTTAGATTCCTGAGGTTTTGATTTTATTCAACCGATTAGGGACACTATTTGTCCCAGTTTAGCAGAATCCACTGTAACACTAATGAGACAACACAATTGATCAGGCGACAAAAACATCGTTTTGCTAATCTTGGTTATGAACTTGATGCTGTTGAGGAACGCTGTCTTCCTCTTCTTCCACAAAATGAAGACTTCAATGTGTTAAAGGGCAAAATCAAATCGATGGGTGATAACTCTGATTGTGCTCTACAAACAAACTTTGTGGGGTTCTGAATAATGACAATACATTGCAAAGTAGAAATTGAGATCTTGCCATATCTTCCTGGAATACTCGTGGATTTTCCCTTATGACTGAGCCAGGTGGATCCACGGACTTGATCACAAAATGTGATATCTTCCTGTTGCAGGAGGTTTGGCTACTTACAGATATTTTTTTGATGGCTTCCAAATTTTTCAAACATTGACCAAAAAAGGGCACAGAGCCCGCCCTTATGGTGATCTTAAAATTGGCATTAAAAAACACCTGAACGCGGTAAGAATTAAGACCTGCATTGAGCGACCCTATGTAATTGCAGTCCGAGTGAGTAGAGCTAATTCCAGTAACGCTATTAATATCATCAATATTTATGATGCACCTGGCGGCTCATCTAAGACTGAGGACATTACTGAATCAGTAATGGGTCTGATTGGAGACATAAAAAGTGCTATTGGAAAAGATCCGATTTATGTGGGAGGGGATTTCAATGCCACTTGCCTGTGCCAGAACAAACTATTGGAGACCAAATTTGTAAAGAGCAGGTCTCTTTTTGACAAGCCAGCAAAGAATTCCCCTAAGAGAGATGCCTGGGTCGATATCCTACTTGATTGGGACTGCCTGCTGCTGAATGCAGGGAGATGCCTGAGTCGATATCCTACTTGATTGGGACTGCCTGCTGCTGACTGGAGGGAGATGCCTGGGTCGATATCCTAGTTGATTGGGACTGCCTGCTGCTGAATGGAGGGAGATGCCTGGGTCGATATCCTACTTGATTGGGACTGCCTGCTGCTGAAGGAAGGAGATGCCTGCGTTGATTTCCTACTTGATTGGGACTGTCTGATCCTGAATGGAAGGAGATGCCTGGGTCGATATCCTACTTGATTGGGACTGCCTGCTGCTGACTGGAAGGAGGTGCCTGGGTCGATATCCTACTTGATTGGGACTGCCTGCTGCTGACTGGAAGGAGATGCCTGGGTCGATATCCTACTTGATTGGGACTGCCTGCTGCTGACTGGAAGGAGATGCTTCGGTCGATATCCTACTTGATTGGGACTGCCTGCTGCTGACTGGAAGTAGATGCCTCGGTCAATATACTACTTGATTGGGACTGCCTGCTGCTGAATGGAAGGAGTATAGGGGATGTCCCAGGCAAAACTTGCAAATCTGGCTTAAAATGTTCAACGCTTGATAACTTTTTCTGTGACTCGGTGGCCGTCCTGTTTCTAAGGAAGTTGGAAACTTTGGAAACTTCCTATAGTGCCCATGCTCATCCTTACCTTAAGGATTCAGGGCCACTTGAGAAGTGTCATCTGGGATGCGTTGGGGAACTAGACATTAAACAGGGAGGCAATAGGATCCGATCGACTGAGAAGAGTATAAACAAGGCCATTGCCTCTTTCTCTAGACAAACAGGTAGCTTGCCATTTACAGGAAACTGTACTTCTGTAGCCGAAATTGAGAGGTGGATTAAAGACTGCACCTCTCAATTGGTGGCTCAAAGTGGACACCGAAATACCTTAAATCAGACCATTAAAAAATACTGGTTCGATAAAACCATTCAAGATGCTAAAAGGATACTTAGAAGGGAGTTGCACATGATTAGTAAGAACTGCAGCTCCATAGGGGCCATGACAGTTGCTAAACATTTGGGCAAAAAGCAGTATCGTAGATGGGTTAGTGACCGGTCTCCATTGGTAAAACAGCCCAATGGCAATATCTGGTAATGGTGTCTAAGGCTAGAGATCCTAGGAAATTGTGGAAATGATTGAGTACTTTTAACTCCCATCCCAATACCCCCGAAATTTGTGCGATTGGGCAGCGGGAATGGACCGAACATGTGACCGAGGTGTTGTATGATCCACGTCTCCCCTTGGGAGGACCACCTGGGACCGGGGAGAAGGTTGCTCTTAATTTCTCGCATGCTGAGATCATGTCAAAACTATCTGCATTAAAACCTTCTAGAGCCCCTGGACCTAATGGACTTCCTAACATAATCTTAAAAGAGAACACGTCGTTCTGGGGTGACCTTATACATCGATTATTTAAGAGGGTGTCGGAGGAAGGGATTATCCCTGCCTCATTGCGCCGTTCGATTCTGGTCCCAGTATACAAGAAAGGACCTAGAACTTGTCCTAAGAATTTTCGCCTCTTGGCTATGTTAGATTCAACAGGTAAAATGTTTGCCTCCCTGTTACTTGACAAAATAACTCATTGAGTTCAGTCGATTGGCCTATTGAGTGATTTCCGAATGGGATTCAGAGAAGGTACGGTAACATCCCATTGCCTATGGCTCCTTGATTATCTGACCAGAAGGGCTAAACAAAGGGACACCCCAGTTTATATGTTGTCATGATCGATTTCCGGGCAGCCTTTGATACTGTAAGTAGAGGAAAGCTGTGGGACAAAATGTATAAATTAGGCTGCCCGAGAGATTTATTGTTGGCAATTATGGGCCTGCACACAGATACAACAGGTCAGGTAAGGCTAGATTGCAAGGGTACGGTAGCTGCACCTATCAAGACGCATCTTGGAGTTGTTAGGACAGTTTTTCTGAAGTCCAGCTAAGGGCTTAGTAAAACCATTCAACTGAGGTACAAGAATCCACTCTTAGTTTAAGGCTGTACCACCTGAGTATATGGTAGCGTAGGCAGAGCAGCCAGGCTTATTTTAGGAGGTAGAGAGGGCTGTAGAATCAGTACAAGTGAAATTGTCATACAAATGATCCAAAGAAACATGGCTGCCTCCATACTCGTAATGAGGCCCTATGTATTGTAAAAATAAAGGATTTATTTAGATACAGGTAGGCCCAGATAAATCTAGTGGTAAGTACTAACACATTATATGAAATCACAGTATAAAAACACAACACAATACTTGAAAGTACACAGACCCAAGTATAGACCTTTTTTGGAACACCTAACAGTAGTTGTAGGGAAGTCAAAACTTTTCATACACATTTAGTATAGGTCAAGCCTATTCTTGGGGAGTAATAACCAATGGTTACTTTTTACAATTACATTCATTAATGCAAGGGCAGAAGACCCTACTAGTTGTACAAGGACTCTCAGTAACAAATCACATAAGAAGTCAACTGGACAATATACTTTTGGTGAATAGCGAAACACTTATTCTAGGTGCAGTAAAAACCTATAACTACTTTTGTCATAACACAAAGTTATACTTGGTGAGTAAAACCTAAGGATGTAATATACAATTACAGGTGCTTGTGAAATCATGGAACCCCAGATTGAGGTAAGCAGTAATTCTTGTAACTTATTTTGGATGGCACACAGCTAACACAAGGTAAGTAAAACCCACATACTTTGTTTAACCTCACAATGAAGGGGGAAGTAAACCCTAATGTTACACTTTAATGAATAGTTATTCTAGGTAGGCAACAACCTAATACAGACTTATTTAGGACAGGCTAGCAGCAAGTCAGGGCAAGCAAGACCCAGTTGCGGGACACTCATACAATCATCCTCAAGGGAGTAATCTGGTGAAGACCTACTTAAATCATAAAGTCAAAATCTTGACCTCACAGATGAAAATTATACTCCACAAACACTGTATGTTCTCCTTTCTACCTCTCATTCAATTCTACTTACTCAAAGTAGAACCCATCTTGCTATATCCATTGGATATGTGTACCTTTGAGATCGATGCTTTTCTTGATGCCCTACAGGGCAAATTTTGGAAAACTGTCTTAGGTTTAGCACTATCCATTACTAATGCATTGATATGCCATGAGATTAACCTGTTTCCTCTTTCAGTAAAGTGAAATTGGAGAAGCCTAAAAAATTATATAAAAATAGTTGACCCTCCTAAAAATACTCTATATGTGGAGCTCAACAACATTCTTGGTGACCCCAATATTCGTTCCATGAATAAACTCACTTTAAAACTCAAGTCAATTCTCAATGCGATCAATGTAACTGCAGAGTCAATGAATATGTGTCTGCCGAGCCAAAAGAAAAGATTTCAGAGATATCACTGGTGCATCATGCTAGACCTGATTGGGACCTACTCACCCTTTTATGAATACAATCTCTTTCGGAGGAAATGGGGTGAAAAACCAAAATATTTAATCCAATTCCCCTCTTCAACAGCAAGGAAAACTTACCTCCGTTTTAGGCTAAACCAATTACCAACTTATGCAATAACTAAATATTGGTATAGATGCCAGGAAACAATGGGTTCAGGTATATGCCGTTTTTGTGTTTCGCATGAAGAGAGTGAAACTTTGAAGCACCTGGTGCTTTATTGTTACTTTTTCGAGGAACTTCGTGATCGAATCTTTGACTTGAGCTCATTGAATAAAGCCCATACTGCTAGGGAATCATTGTGGAAACGATGTATGGAGGGTTACAGCCAACGACTTACCTTGAAATTGATGGACTTGTGCTCTCTTCTCTTGATGCCGTAGCCCCACTGAAGTTAAAAAAGAGCAAACCAAGCGAACACATTAACGCCTGGTTTTCTCCTCATCTTAAAGCCCTCAGATAGGAAAAGCGACGCTGTGAAAAAATTTGGAGATCACTTCCCTCAGAAAAAAAAGAACAACTTGAGTAGACTAGCCTCTCAGTATAAAAAAGAAATCATCCTGGCCAAACAAACGTCCTACAGCACTCGAATCTCACAAGCCAAATCCAACACCAGAGAGCTCTTCACAATACTAAAAGAGGTTGAATCTCCCATCCAAGTTCCTGACTCATGCCTCAAGGATAAAAACTGGTGCACGGGTATACAAAATGCCCTAGCTAACAAAATCTCCTCTCTCAAAACAAAGATAAACATTAAAAAGGACTCCCTTCTCTCTTCCACTAAACCCAGCATCCCCACCCCTAAAAAGATGCACCCAACTCAGACACACCCACGTGTGCACATTCCCCACTTTAACTTCCACAGAGTATCCACCAAAGAGGTAGAAAAGGTCATTCTCACCCTAAAACCATCGAACTGCCATGGGGACCTATGCCCCGCACAATTGATAAAGGATGCGGCTCGTGATCTTGCACCATTTATTACCAAACTAATAAATGCGTCATTCACATCAGGCAGCGTACCTAACAATTTGAAACAATCATGGGTCCTCCCCCTGCTCAAAAAACCGAATCTAGACCCCCTCTACTGCCACTAATTACCGTCCCATCACTACAGTACCATTCCTTCTTAAAATCCTCGACAAAATAGCATACCAACAAATCCAACATTACCTTGAGCACTTCCATCTCTTAGGAGTCAGACAATCGGGTTTCAGGCTTCAACACGGCACCGAAACCGCACTCATAGATCTTAAGGCACAGATAGATGAGCTGAGAGATCAGGGTAAGGTGGCACTACTGCTACTTCTTGATCTCTCGGCTGCCTTCGACCTGGTGGACCACGAGATCCTATGCGACGACCTTCAAAAAGCCGCCCACTTCTCTCAAGAGGCAACTGACTGGATCCAATCCTTTCTAAATAACCGCACGATGAGAGTCTTTTCCCTACTAGCAGCAGCCGACCCAACACCCATCACCTGTGGAGTGCCTCAGGGATCTTGCGTCTCCCCGACCCTGTACAACATCTTCACGAAGCCCCTTTTTGATGATCTAGATGGTCTGGGTATCACCTACACCAACTATGCCGATGATACCCAGATCCTCATCCCATTGACGGGGGATTATGACAAGGATTTGGCCTTCGTCAACAAAGTATACCTCATCATCCAGGCATGGATGGCCTCACACGGTCTATGCCTGAATGATGACAAAACAGAACTCCTCATTCTAGGGTCCTCACATAACCTTAACAAACTAGACCAAAACTACTCCTCCTTCGTAGTTGACAACAATAAGATCACGGTAGCCAAGGAGGTCAAAACTCTTAGCTTCTACCTAGACTCCACTCTCACCTTTAAAAAACAAGTTAATGCTATGGCATCCGTCACATCTTATACATGCAAACTCATCAGAGCAGCCAAACCTTTTCTCTCCCCGTCTACTGTATCACAATAGCCAGGGTTCTGATCCTGTCCAAGCTGGACTATTGCAACGCACTTTATGTAGGATGCAACAAATATATTACGAACAAAATTCAGATCCTCCAAAATAACGCCCTAAGAGCGGCCCTCAGTATCCCAAAGAAAGTCCACATCTCTGATTCTAGAAGGGCTGTCAACTGGCTATCTACCAAAGACAAAATATTCCTCAAATCGGTTTCCCTGACCCACAAATGCCTCCACCAAGCAGCCCCTCAATACCTTATCACTAGATTCACCAGACCTACCTCCTCTCGCCCTTCTAGAACGGCCAACTCCAATCTCCTCCTGGTGCCCAGGTTCAAACGTTCTATGTCGGGTGGGAACAGCTTTCCTGTTAAAGCAGCACAATACTGGCACTCCCTTCCACCACCTTGCAGGGAGGACCTCCCCTACCGCCTATTCAGAGCTAAGACCATCCATTGGCTCAAGACTCACGACACATAACGACCTCTTGCTCTCTTGCTACCCTAATGATTGTAAATATGTACATTTAGGTTGTCAACTGCTCAGTGTAGATACCTTTTCATGAGACAACTACTTATATTGTATATTTTGTAACCCATGCCGCATCGGCGTGCATTGTTTCTTTTTACGCGTCCAGCACTGTAACCACGGCTGGACTTCATTCCTTGTATGTAACCAAGTTTTGCAATCCTCTTGTTGCCTCTGCGCCTTGCTACCCCTCTAGGGGTTAGGTGCGCAATATAAATAAATAAATACAAATACAAATGGACTTACTTGCATTTATTGAGGTTAAATTGTCTGAGGCACTAGTGACTGTATAAATAGGTATATCCTGTTTCACAACTTGGCCGCGGCAAAAGCTTATTTTGCCCTTTTCCACCTACGTGGCCAAATTAAGGTTCTTTCTGTTAATTTAATCCTAAACAACCATGTGTAAATTATGATGTATTGAAGTTGCTTGTTGGTTTCAGTCCTGTTACAACCCTTTTCAGTTATACTTTTATTATGTATGAACTACTACTGTTTAAATTGTATTGTTTTTAGCGTATTGATTGATTGAATGAGCTATCAGTATATTTTGTACTTTCTTCTTATTTTATATATGTAGTCTATAAAAATGCAATCTGATTAAACAAAAACAATAAAATAAATAAATAAATCATCTGGTGATACCAACACTTTACTTTTGGGAAGAGACACACCCTAATCACAGGAGAGTAAAATACCTTCACATCTACTTTCTATTAGACTGGCAAAACAGTGTCTAAGGAAGAAAAGATGTTAACCATACTTTTAAGAATAGCGCATCACACATTCAAGATCAGTAAGAACTTTTGTAACTGTTCACTCTTAGACTTACAGTTACCAACCACCTCTTTACAAGTAAATAACTTTTAAAGCACTTATTTTCTTTTCAAGGCAGAAGCCCCAAACCCTTGAAAGCCTTCCCCTTATTCTTGGAGCATGAGTGTTCTCAGTGGCAGAAGGAGGGTCACTAGGACTAGTGACCAACAGGCAGTGTCAGAATAGGTTCTTTAGTAGCAAAAGTCAGAGTTTCCTTAGGAAAACTGGGTAAACAGGTAAGTACTGTACTTTAGAGTTAGAAGAGGGTCCAGGGGCTTCACAGAAGACACCCCAGCAGGATTCTAGCAGTGGGACTGGGTGTACTGGATGAGAGGCCTCCCCATCACAGAAAACGCCACACAGCTACACAGAAATCCTAACAGGCTTAAGGTAAGTATACACCCAAGCCACCACAGTACCTCAGCATTGAAGAAGATTTTGCAGCAGGAGAACTTCAGGGCCTGCATCCAAATGCCCAGTCAGTGGATTCCTTGTCATGATGACTGAAAACAAGACCTCAGAAGGGACATTGCAGCAGGGATTGATGGAGAAGGCTCTAGGCAAGGTTTCCCCTCGCGGCTGAAAGCGGTTCTGCAAATTTGGCGCCTTTTCAAGGAGCACCGAAGAAGACAGAAAATCGCGGTTGAATTCTCATTGTTTTAAAGGTGGTCCAGCACTCTGGTGAGGGGACTTTTCAGACACAATTCGTGTCTCTGGAGATCCACCAGGATGCCCACGATGTTTCAGCAAGATTCAGAATTCAGAAGACCATGCACCGCACGATGGCTTGTGGTCACAGGGTATTGGGGTATTGCAACAACGCAAGGTTGCAGCAGTGCGTGGAATGGCTCAAAATGCAGGTGTTCCTGAGTCTAATGGGTCTCACTAGGCTTTGGGTCAGGGTCGTCGTTTTTGGAGTCCCCAAGTTGATTGGAAGGAAGGGCTACAGCAGGCTCCGGTTACACAGCAGGCTCTCCGGTCGCTGGAAATCATCTCTACCACTTTTCCTTCATCTTCCTCTTCAGTTTAAGTTCCAGTGGCCAACATATCTTCAGCTTCCAGGTTTGCAGTATTTATCTGGCATTACAGCACAACCTCTGCATTATCTCCGCGCATTTTACAAGAATGGACGGTCTGGTTGTCCAATCAGGACAGCCATCCCCCCCACTGGGATGTGTTCCCATTCGAGCAAGGTATAAGACAAAGGCCTGGGGAGATTTGGACTCCTCCCTCACTTCCTGCTCTCAAAGACAGACTGGAGCCTGGGTGGGGTGTCCAGGGGACTCCCGCCGAAGACAAAAATCACTCAAAGGAATTTCCAACCCTGAATGTCAGGGGAAGGAACAAGAAATTACAAGAAACACTAAAATGGCAGAAAAAGAAGACAGCGGCCATTTTGGTAAAATGAGCACCCTTAGGTGCCTTTACTGCAGCTGTGATCACAGCCCGCGGTAAAGGTGCACCAAATTAGTAAAAGGTATCACTGCCACCAGCCATTAAAGGTAAGCTTGTCACTGTAACAGAATTGTTACAGTTTTAATGTGAAAGGGGATACATTGTATCTCCCCAGCACTCCACATAAGGTGGGGTGTGCTGGTTTCACAGAATAAAATGTAAAAGGGATCCAAAGGTTCTTTCCACCCTTGGGAACTGTAGTTCACTCAAGGTTATCACAAGAAAGTTAAAAGGGGAGCCCCTAGGCCACCCAGCAACAACAGGCACGTATTGCCAATAAGTTGTTAAAGAGGATAACTTTAAAAAGACACTATGGAGAGTCTTAAAAAATGACACCCATAAAAAGAGTTAACGATTAGGTGAGTGTGGAAAAAGGTTCCCACTCACTGAGGTATTAAGCAAAAATATCCCATTAGTAAAGCAAAAGGTTCTGGGATTGAACCAGGAAAGGAAGATTTAACAGTTCTGTGCAAATCTTGCCTAACACTCGTCCCCCCCAGACTAAGGAACAGGAGAAGCTAATCCTCACCTGGATGGATCTCTTGTTTCAAGTCGGTTAAACTGTTTGCTGAGTCCACTAGCAATCTTTTTGGAACCCTTGCTGTGCTACTCCTTTTAATATTAGTTATCATTTGCAAACTATATGACCTACAAGTAGTGTTGGGCACTTTACTCTTGTCTAAGGTATAGGGGATCTGATTAAACACAGCCTCAGAAGTTGTGACAACCTCTGAACCTGCAATAGGCTTTTTAAAAGGGTTCTTATAAAGAAATCCCTTAGACCTAGAGGGGTCTCCATGATTCCTCACCACCTCTCTCACATGAGCAGGTTGGGTCTCAGGTGTCCTAGTTGGAGGGGTGTCCCTTAGACTTAGAGGGGTCTCCATGATTCCTCACCACCTCCCTCACATGAGCAGGTTGGGTCTCAGGTGTCCTAGTTGGAGGGGTGTCCCTTAGACCTAGAGGGGTCTCCATGATTCCTCACCACCTCCCTCACATGAGCAGGTTGGGTCTCAGGTGTCCTAGTTGGAGGGGTGTCACTTAGACCTAGAGGGGTCTCCATGATTCCTCACCACCTCTCTCACATGAGCAGGTTGGGTCTCAGGTGTCCTAGTTGGAGGGGTGTCACTTAGACCTAGAGGGGTCTCCATGATTCCTCACCACCTCCCTCACATGAGCAGGTTGGGTCTCAGGTGTCCTAGTTGAAGGGTTTGTGGCAACGCACTGTACATCCTTCCACTTCCTCTTAGATCTGTTTTCACCTTAGTTAGGGGTTTCCCTTCTAACACTAGGATTTACCAGGGGGTCTTCAGCAGAAGAGCCCACAATGTCAAGGGGTTTAGCCTTTGGCATATCTTTTCTGGATTTCCACCAGCTTTGAGGTTTACCACTCATCAAAGGCCTAGTTAGGTTTCCAACTTGTCTATCTACCCCTTCCTCAGAAGCAGTGTGGGTCAAAGATTTTAGAATTGGAACTGAAATGATAGAGCATGGTTTGGGCTCCCATTTCCCTAATACTCTACATTTTGATTTGCCTTTGTTAGAGGTTGCCCTGTTAACATTAGGACTTACAGTAGGATTCTCTCTAGAGGATCCCACAGGTTTAGAGTGGTCTCTTAAAACAGAGACCCTAGCCTTGTCAGAACACCTATCCATCTCTCCTGTAGGAGTAGTTGGAGTCAAAGGCTTTTTATTAGAAGGCCTAGTAAAGAAAGCTATTCTTATGTTTCTTATAACTCTTTTTGGTTTTCATTTTTCAGGCCAAGAGGTTTCATTCTGGGCACTCTGAGCTAAAGGAGAAAACTCAATTCCTACCTTGGGGTCAAGGAAACTCCTTGCCCTCTTAGGGTTGTTAAAAACACCTAAGCTTTGTACATCCATCTGGATCACCTCCACTGTAAGTGGGTTTTCAGGTGTATCCATGTTTAGAGTTTTAGGAACCACTTCCACTGTAAGTGGGTTTTCAAATGGTTCAGCCACTACAGGTTTAACTGATGGGGCCTTTATTCTAAAGGGCATACACCACACAGGGTGTGTGACATGAACACTAAGGTTCTTGTCAGCCCTAGGAATTGCTTCCACAGCAGTGGCTCGAGACTCTACTGTCTGTGAGGTTTCAGAGGGACTTTCTACCTTAGGCTGACCTGAAGGCAGAGTCACATCAGTGACTTCAACAGAGTGTTTACACAGTGCTATAGACTGGACAGGAACATTTAAGTTTATATCCATAGATTGAACCACTTCCACTCTAGGTGGGTTTTCAAGAGGTTCTTTCACCTCAGTGTTAACTGAAGGTGGGGTCACAACAGTGACCTGGTTAATGGCATTACACCATATTGGTACTAGGACAGAAGTGTTTAAGTTTCTGGGAACTAGTTGAAACACTTCCACTACATGTGCTTTTTCAAGAGGCTCTATCACCTTAGCAGCAGCTAAAGGTGGGGTCACAGGAGTGACCTCTAGCTTTGTGGGCCTAGGGGCTTGGTCCCTATTTGAAGTTATGGGTTGTGGGGACATCACGTGATCGCGGGAGCGTGTTCTCGCGAGATCTCGATGCACGGGATCTCGCGAGCCCACGCTCCGCGGGAAAACGTTCCCGCTTCACAGTTGGCGCCCTGCCAGCGAGAGCGGTCGCACAGGAGCGCTGCTCCTGATTTCACAGCCAGGAGAATCATCTCCAGGACCATCTCTACAGCTCATAGGGCATAACACCACAGCCAATGGAGGCTTCATGGGGGCCCTATGAGTTTACAGCGTGCCACCGGTGAGCACAATCCTTCCACAGTGAAGTAACTGGGGAAGCACAGGACCTGGTCAGTTCAACAGTGAGTAAGCGCCCCGCGCCACCAGTCCACCTTAAGACATTCTCCCTTGTTCTCAGTCAATAAAGACTGTTAGAAACCCTATTGCGTCCTGTCATCCATTCAGGCCACAACATAACTGGCGACGAGGATACCTGAAGTCCCACGGACCCACCATGCAAGGCGCCACGCCACCCCCTGCGTTTCTACCCCTGCCAGGGACTCCGGCGATTCCGTGGATGCAATGGGAACCCCTTTTTTCCACCTACTTGGAAGCGGTGGGCGGCACGCGATATGCCCCCATCAGGAAGAGGGCGATGCTGTTGAATGCGCTAGGGGTTGAAGGTCAACGTATCTTTGCAGGCCTTAAAGAAATACCGGCGGCCGACGAAGACGCCGATGACGACGACGTGTACAAAGAAGCCACGCGTCGCATCATGAAGAGGTTCACCAATAAGGAGAATATTGTACTGCATAGGTTGAGATTCTACACTCGCAAACAGGAAGGGAGCGAAACCGTGGATGACTACATCACCAGGATGAGGGAACTCGCTTCTCTGTGCGCCTTCGGAGAAAATGCAGAACAGGTCATCTGCGACATGCTCGTCGTCCACACCAACTCTAGGAAAGTGCAGGACAAATTCATCCAGGAGAAGGAGGTCACCCTCGACAAAGCCATCCAGATTGCCAGGGCGGAGGAAGAAACCTCCAGCAGACGCAAGGAGGCGGGAAGTCACCTGCCTGTGCCCGAAATGGCGGCGCTACAATGGAGAGGTCGCAGAGACAAGCAATCCCGCGACGGCCCCAAGGACAAAAGTCCCAGGAAAAAGGAGGCACTGAAATGCTACAGATGCGCCAGTCTCAAGCACATGGCGAACGACCGCGACTGTCCCGCCAGGAATAAAGAATGCTCCAAGTGCGGACGCATTGGCCACGTGGCTCCAGCATGCATGTGGCGGGAGAAAACCGTGTCCCGTGTCGACGGTGACTGCACCTCCACCGATGAGGATGAACTGCTGGACAGACCCATGGTTGTCATGGTCAATGCCCCCCATGCCAGGAGGGAAAAGCCCCACTGCACCATTAAAGTGGACGGAATGGAAACGCGCGTCATGGCTGATTCGGGATCCGACCTCACCATTCTGCCCATCGACACGTACAAGGAGATGATGGGACAAGAAAGAGTGGAGATTAGATCCACCAGGCAAAAACCCACCGTGTTTGGAGGGGCAACGGTCGACCTGTTGGGCTACGTCAAGGCCCGCATCGATTTCAAGGGGAGGTCTACCACCACCAAGGTGTATTTTTCCCCCAAAGGTCCAGCCGTGCTGGGGTGGGATGACCAACACAAACTCAGCATGAAACTAGATCCCAGCACTCCGGAACAGGTGCTCATGATCTCGTCAGGAGCAGCGCAAAACTATAAGGAGATCTTTCCAAACCTGTTCTCCGAGAGACCGGGAAAAGTGAGAAACTTCGTACACAAAATTCGACTAAAACCCAACGCCACCCCAGTCAAGCACAAAGTAAGGGCGGTGCCTGCCACCGCAAGACCAGCTTTGGACGCTCACCTGAGGAAGATGGTCGAGGAAGGAACCATCGAAACCGTGGAATCCTCGCAATGGCTGAGTCCGGTGGTACTAGTTAAGAAGAAGTCCAGCAACGACCTCAGGATCTGCATCGACCTGAGAAGCCTGAACTTGGAGGTGATCACGGATAGCTTTCCGCTCCCCAGCATCAACGAGATTGTCCTCATGATGAAAGAGGCGGCCATTTTCTCGAAGCTGGACATGCGGGATGCCTATCACCAGATCCCCCTACACAAGTCCTCCCGCCCCCTGACGGCGTTCATCACTCCTTTTGGCACCTTCCAATACACCCGCATGCCTTTCGGGTTATCGTCCGCAGCATCCGCATTCCAGAGGATGATGAACTCTCTATTGAAAGGCCTCACCAATGTCTCATTCTTCCAAGACGACATTCTGGTTTACGCCAAGGACAGCGAGACCCATGACAAGGCGCTCAAGTCAGTCCTAACCAGGCTTCAGGAGGAAGGCATTCGCCTACGCCATGAAAAGTGTGTCTTCGGGGTGAACAAAGTAGAGTATCTTGGGTACTGCATCTCGAGTGATGGGGTGAGCCCCAAAAGGAACCTCATGGAGGCCATTACTGAGGCGCCGGCGCCGATGTCTAAAGAGGAACTGCACTCATTCTTAGGCCTAGCTGAGTACTATGCCAAATTCGTCCCCAGGTTCTCTGAGACCACGTCTCCCATGAGGGAGCTTCTGAAGAAGGGGGCAGCGTACTCTTGGGGCCCAGAACAAGATGAGGCCTTCGGCGAAATCAAGAATAGGATTCTACACGCGCCGTGCCTTAAACCATACAACCCTGAATGGGACACCTACATCACCACTGACGCCAGCGCATACGGCCTAGGGGCCACCTTGACCCAGAAAAAGGGCGACACAGAGAACATTGTGGCGTTTGCATCCAAGGCATTATCCTCATCCGAGAAGAATTACTCTACGGTAGAGAAAGAGATGTTGGCATGCGCTTGGGCCGTCGACTACTTCAGATCATACGTATGGGGGACAAGATTCAAGTTGATCACCGATCACAAGCCGCTAATCCACATGTTGAGCCCGGGCGGCACCAGGACGGCCACCCCCAGACTGGCCAGGATCGCCGCGAAGCTCCAAGAGTACACCTACGAGATACAACACATTGCGGGCTGGAAAAACGCACAAGCGGACTGCATGTCCAGGCTCCTCAACCAAAGCGCCCCCGGCACCACATTCCTGGAAGACGAATGTGTCGTTGCGTCCATCGGCGACCTGAGGAACGTCGAGTACATGGAAATGAGCGAGCGCCACTGGCAAGAAGAGTTCGAGCAGGACCTCGCTCTAAGGCACGTAAGCACCTGGGTTCGAAATGGATGGCCCAACGAGAGAGCGATCCCTGAAGGCCTTCGCCCCTACTGGAAGGTGAATGAGGAAATTACCGCCATGAACGGTCTCATTCTCAGAGGTGATCAAATCATCCCACCCAGCGGAATCCGTAAAGTCATACTGTGCAGAGCACACTCGGGCCACTTAGGGTGCAACATGACCAGAAGAAGGATACGCGACGCATACTGGTGGCCAGGTATGGACCAGGACGTTCGGCAGATGGTCGACAGGTGCCACGAATGCTCCAACAGCGACAAGCGCCTAGCCGTGAGGCAAGCCCCCATGCTGCCCACCGAAGTCCCCAAAGGGGTGTGGCGAAAATTGGGGCTGGATTTCATAGGGCCGCTGGACAACATGCCCCCTGAGCACAGATACGGGATAGTTTTGGTCGACTACTTTTCCAAATGGGTGGAAGCTGACTTCACCCCGGACATCACTACGGGAACAGTCATTGAAACTCTCACCGCCATATTTCAGCGGGAGGGCCTGCCCGAAGAACTCGTCACGGACAACGGAGTCCAACTAGTATCCAGGGAAATGGAAAAATTTCTCAAGCTTAACAACATCAAACAGCGGAAAGCGAGTCTATACCACCCACAGGCAAATGGCCTAGTCGAGCGGGCCAACCGCTTCATCAAAGGGGCGCTGCAACTGGCCCACGCCTCGGGCCTAGACCCATACAAGACAGTCAAAGAAGCCGTAGCGGCTCACCGTCTCACCCCCAATGCCGTCACAAGTGTTTCTCCGTTCCATCTGCTGAGGGGGAGAAGGGCGGCATCATCACTGGTACCACCATGGCTTCAGCAAGTGAGGGCCGACGAAGACGTCGACATGGCTGACGTAACGTGCCGCATGCAGCGCAACAAAGAAGCAATGAAAGCACAGGGGGACTTGCGCCGAGCCGCTCGACACACACAAGTCAACAAAGGGGATCTGGTGAAGATACGACTTCCCCACAAGGACACCATCACAGGTTCCAAATACAGCAGTCCCATAGAAGTCATGGAGAGAGGGACAAACCACATCCGCACCAGCGATGGCAGGAGATGGAATCTAGAGAGGGTAGCCATGTACCGCAGGAAAGATGATACTGTACACTCCCCTGGAGACATTGGAGGAGATCAGGTCTGCCAAGAGCCATACGAGAACCATCATCTCCCGAGTGGAGACATCGTAGAGCCGCAACATCGCAACGATCTCGCAAGCTCCCTTTTCCCAACCACACCCAGGGGATCACAGCAAGGAGCTGGGCAAAGAGATCCCGATTCACCAGCACCCTCACAAGGACACTTCATCGATCCCGCCACATACCCGGATCCTGGCAGGCCCCAGAGAGAGAGAAGGAAGCCCGGGAAATATGCGGACTTCATCATGGAGTGACCTCCCATTCCTTTTTCCAGCAGAGGAGGTGTGTGGGGACATCACGTGATCGCGGGAGCGTGTTCTCGCGAGATCTCGATGCACGGGATCTCGCGAGCCCACGCTCCGCGGGAAAACGTTCCCGCTTCACAGTTGGCGCCCTGCCAGCGAGAGCGGTCGCACAGGAGCGCTGCTCCTGATTTCACAGCCAGGAGAATCATCTCCAGGACCATCTCTACAGCTCATAGGGCATAACACCACAGCCAATGGAGGCTTCATGGGGGCCCTATGAGTTTACAGCGTGCCACCGGTGAGCACAATCCTTCCACAGTGAAGTAACTGGGGAAGCACAGGACCTGGTCAGTTCAACAGTGAGTAAGCGCCCCGCGCCACCAGTCCACCTTAAGACATTCTCCCTTGTTCTCAGTCAATAAAGACTGTTAGAAACCCTATTGCGTCCTGTCATCCATTCAGGCCACAACATGGGTGCTACACCAAAGTGCCCTTCAGAGTGGCAGTTAATGCCTTTTATCTCTAAGGAGGGGTCTCCTAAGGTGACCTCTCTCACTTTAAGGTTAAGCGCCTCAGTCTCTTTACAAGAGGGCTCAGCTGAGCCAAAGGCTACAGCTTTTCTGTTAGACTCAATATTAACAGATTTCTTAAGGGATGAGGAGACAGCACTTTTTAGACCTACCTCTATTCTCAGAGTCCCTTAAGGGGTTTAGATATGGAGAAGCGTTCTTCTTATATCTAACTATGAGAGCTTCTTTTACCCTATCCCAGTTACTTATTTCTACTTCATGCAAATCCAAGAGGACTTGGTAGTCTCTCTTGGGAAGTCTAAAAAGAACCCAGGGTATTCTATCACTCTCACACAGACCAAACCTTTTACAAGTGAGGTCAAAGGTTTTCAGCCATACAACAATGCCACACTTCATCTCATACTGACTCCCCAATTCTGGGAACCTGGAAGCTGCAGAGACAGAAGACCTGGAAAAAGAAGAGGGGTCCAGAAAACTGTCTTCTACAGACCTGTTATGATTATTTCCCATTTCCCACATTCTTAAATTGTTTTCCTACAGGTATTGCCTTATCCAGTTCCTTAGATATCTCAGAGCTCATGGTAGGTGGTAAGGTAGAGGCAGGAGAAGGAGAGGGGGGTGAACTAACATCCTCCTCATCAGAACCCTCATATTCCTCCTCTGAGGAGTTTGGACAGCTGTCTGAACCCTCATCATCCTCACTCCCAGCAATATTGTTAGAAGTGGACACAGGTTCACTGAAACCATGCATATGGTCCCATAACCTTTGTAATAATTCAAGCTTACTTCCTTCACTACACTTTACCTTGGCTAAACCAAACCTACTGGATGGTTTCTTTTGGACACAAAGTATATCAATAATCAATGTAATGCAATACACATTTATCCCAGCACATGCCACGAGTGTTAGGCAGAATTACATGCCGTACCCTTTGGGAACGCTACAAACAATTAAGACTACAGGTGTAAGCACAATCTCCCGTTTGGTACAAGCCTGTACTACACAGTTATGTGGTAGCAGTGGCTGAGGAGCCAGACTTATCTCAAGTGGGATGTGACCAGTACAAGATGTTACACAAAGGACTTGCAATCACAGTAGCTCAAGCAAACACTTACTCAAGGTTTCTTGGTAAAAGAATATACATGTATTTACACATTTAGTTAGAAAATATTCCACTAGTAAGAAGCTGCTCAATATCACACTATAATAGCCTACAATACATAACCAATACATTTCTGAACAAGTTAGACTCCCCTGAAGTGGGAGCAAAATGGCACTGCAGTAACTTTCAAAAGGGGCAGTCCCTCCCGACTGTGGCAGGGATGGGATCTCCACCAGCCTGGCCGCGGTGTATGAAGCAAGTCCACAGGGGGCCCAGGTGGCAATTGGGCCGGAAGGCCGCATGGAGGATGACTGGCGCATAATGGGAGCAGATGAGGAGGGGGTCGCAAGAGCGCCCAGCATGTGAAACCAGAAATAAAATCATGAGGCTTTTACACCAGACAAAGAGAAATACACCAACACAGGCTTGTAAAGATTTCCCAGAATCTTTATTACAAAACTGAACAGTTACAAAACAAAGTATACAAATAGCTATTTGGCTGCCAGTACATCACAAAGAACACGGGTCAGTTCAGTGCGAGCAGTGAGCAGGATTTGCTAGCTGGACATTGCCGTATTTATACAAGTTTCAAAGACGATGTCCAGCCTCCTGCACGTTAATAATCCACCAGGGCTAGGGTCCGTGCCTGGGTTTCTCTTCATTTACATAATTTATACAGGTAGCTGGCTCCAAATACATTTCATCAATAAGGCTTGCAAATCCACACCGTTCCTTATTCTTAACCATAATGCAGTACATTTATCCATTATAGTACAAGACAACATGTTTCCACATATGCTGTTTTGGTTGTTTTGGTTGACGTTGTTATTCATTTGTACTGGCGGTTTGACATTATGGATGCATGTAATCCTCTGATCCTAGGTCAATCAAAGGACAAGGTCTACATGACCCGAACATGCAGCCTGCAGGCAAGTTGGACATTAACCTGTCTACAGGGGTCGAGGAGGTTAATACAAGGAACAATGGGAACACAGATCGGCCATTTTAGGTTACAGGGTGACTTTCATGGTGACAAACCCAAAATGGCGGTTTGACCTAAGATGGCGGCTCGGTTAACCTAAGGTCAAGACCTTGCAACGCGGATTCCCTAGAAAAGCGGCTAGGCATAGGCCAACATATATAATAAAGGAAGAACAATATTATATCAGATCTAACAAGCACATGGAGGAACCCTGTGCCAAGGACCTGTCCTAGGCAGTCCACGTGGGCACACAGGTATTTGAAATGATGTGCGTTGTCCTGCCTGGAACCACGCACATCATCCCGAATCCCCTGTGTGCGCAACGCGACACCGACTAGGACAGGCTCAACCCTGTCACGGATTGCCTCGTCCGCAGGTAGAGGAATGTCAGTTGTCGTGAACACATCCCCTACCTGCGGACGGGCCTGGACAGAGGCATCCCTGCTGGTGCAGAGTGATGCAGTCACAGGATCAGGAACAGGATTATACACAGGCACCTCCACGGCGACCTGTGCTGCCTCCTGCCCCTGCACCTGGACTGCACCACTTGCACCAGTGGAATCACACCCTCCAAGCCCATTGTGTGGGTCTGATGCGGCCTCCTCCTCAACCACACCCCCATCAACCTGGATGACACCCTGTCGTCATCCACATTTCAATGCCCCTGTGGGGGCTCACCTGCCCCTTCTGCTGCCGAGGAGCCCACGTCCAACCTTGCCCTCTGGGGCATCCCCTCGGCCGCTGCGCCCATGGACGCGGCACCAGTCCCCTCACTCCCGGAAGATGAAATTGCCTGGGAGGGGGGGGTCAGTGCCTTGCATCTCCGGCTGATAGTGGCCTCCTTGCCGCTGGGCTCCACAGCACCATCTCCGCCCTCTTCCTTATTTGACGCTGCAGACAGGGAGAGACAGAACACAAGCATCAGGGCACAGTACAAAAGTCTGCTAGACACATAGCAAATGCACATGAGTGGCAGTGTCAAACATCACAGACTGCATCACCCTCCACAACACTCAGGTCATTGGAATTCACACACATGCACAAACAAGCATGGCATGTGCAACAGGCATCTGCATCCATGTCCATGTAACTGTTTAATCATCAGAGGGGGGATGCATGTCACATGCATCAGGGGGCATGCCAATCACATGCACACACCACAGGACACACGTGCATCTGTCCATGACCACCTCCTGTCACAGAGCACTCATTGCCAACAGTGCTGCATCAGCCATCAATCTACCAAGATGTCCGTGTGTCATGCATACATGGCGTTTCACAGTTGCACTACAACCAAACAGTCACACACACATGCACACCGTGCAGGTACATGAAGGTGAAAAGTGCATCCATGTCTCACACCACACACATGGCCGAGTACAGGCACAGGCATGCAAACATGTGTGCATTCACACATGCTGGTGTGCAACATGTATTGCAACACATACACCATCGATGAGGTACATGCCAGAGTGGACTCGCATGCAGCACTGTCATGTCCCTGCACACACACATCCATACATGGGCCATGTCAGACATATGTCCAAGTTGCACACTCCTGCCACACCTCAACTTGCACTGTGTCAAATGGGAACGCATGGACACTCACTGCTCGACTCCAGACGGGTCTGCCTCTCGAGCACCTGGTGATGAAGCGCTGGGTGAATGCGCTCCAGGATCCTCATCTGGTTGGTACTGCATCTGCTGTGGCCAAGAGATGCCGGGCCTTCCTGAGGGTCCTGGACTTGTAGTCCTCCCAGCGCTTATGGACGTGTTTGAGGTCGTGGGGTGCCACCCCCCTCCGCGTTGATGGCTGTTAGGGAGAATTCTCATAAATGGTTGATTTCCCTTACCTACTGAGTCCCTCAGCAGCTTTGCTGTATTTCTAGGATTTATTTTTCTCACCTGGTAAGAGTGTTAACCTTTTTTCCCCATTCTAACATGTGTTTTGCTATGTGTATTTCTACTTTTTGTGTGATCTTGGGCAATGGAGCCTCACCTACTCCAGCACCATATTGTCATGTGTGTTACACAGCACCTTCAGTGCAGTGACACAGGGTTGTCTTTGAGACTTCCCACCGACTCCATTTTCTGGGGCTGACTACTGTCCACCAGAAAAGGGTAAAGTTGCCATTAACTTTACTTTAGTCACTTTAAACCACAGACCCAGTACACCCCATCTTACATGGAGTATTGGAAAGGGTTAACTCTTATCCTTTTTTTGTCTGTGCCTCTTGAAGCATTGTTTCGCTCCCTTTACATTAAGACTTGGCTGGTGGCAGTGGTAACTACCCTAACTTTTTTACCGCGATTATCTTATATAAACATGGTATTGTTTTTGGCTATTATATTAGCCTTGCACATAAACCCGCTTGACCAAATACATTTTATTTTGGCTGCGGCTGGGTTTATTCACCATTTCTTTTTGTTAAAGTCTTTCTCGTGTTTTTCTCTGTGCGCCAAACCGGGGATGACTCCTTTGTTCGCTGTATTTTTGCGGGCTTCTGCACGGAAGCGCTCCTTAAGGCGCCTGAAAGTCTAGGTAGGCAGGATGTGAGGGAGGGATCTTCGGACCCCTGCCATGGCTTCCCTTGGTAACCCAAGTCGCACTCCTGTTTGATTGGCTGAGGGGACAGTTGTTGCCAGGACAGCCACCCTGCTGTGTGATTGACAACTAGGCTGTATGAATGGGGGAAACTGCATAAAAAGCAGGTCTCTGGGACTGGAAGAGCAGAGTCGCCACTGGAACGAAAGAACCAAGAGGAACTGGCAGAAGAGGACCCCTACAATGACTGAACTGCCCGGTGAAGCCATGCTGCAGGTCCGAATCTCCAGAATCTGACGACAGAGAAGATCCTCCAGGAAACTTCTTCCCCTGAGCTGGTGGGACCAGCAAGTTCACCCAAATTGCAAGCCAGGACCCCTCCTCTGGTCGAATTCGCTGTACAGAGCTACAGTGGGCCGCATAGCCAGGAAGGTCGGACCTTGATTGGGTTTTAAGGAGCGCACCTTTTATTTGTTGTTTTGCTCTGCTGCTGGTTTCTTCCCTGGGTAGTGCAGGACCCTCCAGTCTTCCTATTTCTGATCAGTCCGACAGTCGCTTCAGGAAAGGTGAGCCTGCAGGAACTAACAGGAACGTCTGCCTCAGCTACATCTCCCTCTCCGTTTTAAGGTACTGTGCAAATCCGGTTGTTCGTTCCGTTCAGCCACGGTGAAAGTGTTTGAAATTCTCCAATCTGAGGGCTTGTCCTTCTCTTCTCTTTGAACTAACTTTTCTACCAGCCAACCTCGTCCAGAAACCGTGCCACGAACTTTACCGCGAACTACACTGAACTGTATTATCTTGAGCAAAAGACTTTTGAACCCATGACTTTGGCCCTGTTAGGGAGAATTCTCTTTTTAGGCTGAATTTCCTAACCTAGTGAGTCCCCCAGCAGCTTTGCTGGATTTCTGGAGTTTGTTTTTTTCTCCTGCCAAGAGTGAGACTCTTTTTCCTCACACTCTTGGACATGATTTGTGGTGTTCCTTTGAATGTTAATGTGTTTTATGGGCTATGGGGTCTTTTACTCCATAGGGTCTCATGTGTTTTTCCTATGTGTGTTACACAGCACCCTCCGTGCAGTAACACAGGGGTTTCCTAGGGGACCCCCACCATAGACTTCATACCCTGGGACTGACTACTGTCTCCCAGGGCATGTAAAGTCACCATTGGCTTTATTAGTCCCAAATTTACTAACAGAACCAGTACAAACCATCATATTGTGGACGTACTGGTAGGGGCAATTCAATTGCCACTGGGTCTGTTGTTCGAGGGGGCGCTGTCCTGTCCCCCCTCGTCGAGTTTTGGCTGGTAGCAGTGGATACTACTTGTTATATTCGACCACGAATATATCCCTATGGATTTTTCCTATTGTTCGAGGCTAATACCTTTTAACATAGCCTCGAACATACCGCCGGTTTATTTATTTAATATTAATTCTCCAGTTGGTAGTTTTTGCCAGAACTCGGTTTTAAAATGGCATTTGTGTTCGCCTCTGTAACTCCAAACCAAAGGTCGAGCCCTTTGTTCCACTTTTGGCGGGCTTCTACACAGAAGCCCTCCAAAGTGGTGCCACTCTGTCTGGGTACCACAGGGAGTGTGGGAGGGGGTTTAGGCACCTTGGACCAGGTTTCCTTGCAAACTCAGGTCGCACTCTTGTGTGATTGGCCCAAGTGGTGAGCCACCCCGCTCACCACTTAGCATGTTTGATTGACAGCTAGGCGGAATGAATGGGGGTTCCTTGCATAATAGCAGGGCTTTTGGGACTGGAACTTCAGGTGTCGCCACAGGACCTGAAAATCCGAAGAGGGAGAAGCTGAGCCGACCTTCTACGACGACACCACCGGTGAGGCCCTGCTGAACCGACTCACCACTTCCCAACGACAGAGGAGATCTCCCTGCTGGAGAGTCTTCTTCCCTTGACTGGTGGGAACAACCAGTTTACTTTCTTTCTTCGCTCCCAGGACGTCCAAGTGGTCGAATTGCCCGTGCCAAGCACCCCGGCAACCGGATAGCCACTTACCCCTGCAATGCGAATAAAAGGGCCGCTCCTTTTAAGTGAGAACTCCGCGGCTGGTTTCTTCCCTGGCAGTGCAACGGACTCCTGCTCTCCTCCATGACGAGATCTTCTCTTCCCTCAGACGAAGCACCCTCTTGCACCCGCTGCCAGGAACAACTGCTTCCGCCGGAGCGTTTTCTCCATTCAGGTACCGTGTCCGCCAGGCCTCCCTTTCTAAAGATTTCTACAAGGTAATAATAACCCCTTAACCTTCTGGACTGGGCTGGCCGCCTTGACCATCTAACTGGTCCCTTTCTTTTGGTCCAACACTTTCTGAACCTTTTGCAAGACTTTTGTGCACTTTCAACCGTGTGACCTTGGACAAATTTTTTGACCAGAGCCTCTTAAAGTGGGTCCAGCCGGTGGAACTTTGACTTTACGGGTTTAACCTGCCTTCTTCTCTTACTGTGTTCTTTCCAAAGTGTTGGGATCTGTTTCTATCTTTGCTCTGCCTTTCTCTCCCTTTTTAACCAAGTTATTAGAGTGCCATCTTCGTTAAGCGCTCACCGCTGTCTGGAAATAAGTGTTGCCTTACTTAAGACTTGTCTAATAACCGTTGAAGGGAGTGTATATACGTTAGTGACTGTGTTTTTGAACTGCTTGAAAAGAGTGCCAGTGTGTTTAAATAGATGTGTTTTTAAATAAATAATTATATCTCTACAGCTATTCCTATGATGACTGTTACAGCCCAGAAGATCTGAAGAATGTTGTACCCTGTGGCAATAGCTAGGGAGATGGCAGGACCGGCGGCAGCATGAAGCCAGCTCTCGGTGATGGCACATGAATCAATGCTATAGTCCTTAATGCAATCTGCCACTTCTGTGGCATGCCTGACCAGCGAGCGTGTATTCAACATCATGCATGTCAAGATGTTGAGTCTTTAGGCCTGAGGCTGCTGGTCCAGGCGGGGTTGCTAATTACAGAAATGGTTGGAGTATTAGCTAAGGGGGGGTGCACAGGAATGATGGGGGCGAGTGTGTTATCTGATGGTACTCGAGCGCTCTGTGTGTTAAGCGCCTCCCATGTATGCCCTCAGAAGTCCCAGAGACCCCCTGAAAGGGGTTGGCATTGGGATGGTTCGTGCTAAGAGAAGAGCCCTCGGATGTTCCACTAACACTCTTAGCGGATACCCAGGCGGGGTTGACATATGTTAGAGTTGCTGTTTTGAAGGGTAAATTGCAAAAGAGCCATGTCAATGTACTTTTGCACAATACCTTTTAGTAGGGCCCCGAGAACTTACTGATGCACGCTCCGTTATGATAAAGGTTTCGGGGGCAGTAATGAGCCCAGGAGGCAAGAGGTTACTTTGAATGTGTCGGCTGCAGTGGCTCCCCTGCGTGAACCGGAAGCAAACCAGCGATAACCAGCCTCACTAACAGGCCGCTGATGTTGTTTTGTGAGGCGGGTACATACATGCCAGCCCTCCCGATTTAGGCGGGAGACTCCCGATTTTTGTGTGAAAAATACTGCAATTTTTCACGTTCTCCCGCCTAAAATAATGATTTCCCCAATGCATTCCTATGGGGAAATTGTTGTCTCCCGATTTCTCTGTAGAAATCTCCCTCCCAGGCGTGTCAGAATGTCGGCATGTATGCGGGTATCCTGGGAAATGTTCTGGGGAACTACAGAGTGCAGGGGCAGCAGTGGGCCGTCTCACCAGGAGGCTCACACACACTGCACACCGAGGCTCTGCCGGCTGATCCAATCTAGATGGTGGGCAATAAAGCAATGCAGAAGGGACTCTGCACAGCACAGCTAGAATTCCAACAAGAGAAGTCCTGGCTGCTTGGACGTCAGCAATGATAATGCGCCAAGCCCCAGAAATCCATTATAAACAAACGCAAGCACTTTCATCAAAGAATCCAGACAAGCAAAATTAAAGCCTAGTTCAAAACACACCCCATTCGCAGCCCCACAATGTGGAATAAAACAAGATATAGAAATCTTTTTGTTTGAGAGGGTTTGGAAATGTTTAAATACACCAAACCAGGGCAAGAAAAATACAAAATACATATCAGAATTAGAATTAATATAGTTGCGCACCAGTGAATATATATATATATATAGTATTTCATATTCATTCTATTCTAGAGTTTATTTTTTTAAAGTCCTAGACATTTTTACATTTTCCAAATGAGAGCAAAAAAAATCACAAGATTAATTCCCAAGTTTTAATTAAGAATCAGGGGGCCTCATTACGACCCAGGCGCTAAGTGGTTAACGGCGCCATAAAAGGCTGCGGCGCCGTTAACCACTTAGCGCCTTACTACGAGCTCCCTTTGCGGGACCCGACCTGAACGGCTGGTCTGGACCAGCCGTTAAAGTAGGGACCCGCAAAGGGACCTCGCAGGCAATGACGATACCGCAATTTGCGGTACCGTAATTGCCGCCTTCCCCATTCCCATTGAGCCCTATGGCGCAAAAATGGGAATGAGGAAGGGCCATGGTGAAATAGGGAAATACCACCCCGCCAACCTTGGAATGGGGCGGTATTTCCCCATTTCACCATGGCGGACTCGTTACAACACCGGCACCAACCATGGTGCTAATAGCGTCATGGTTTAGCGCCGGTGTTGTAATGAGGACCAGGCACTCAATACAAAAAGAAATAATAATCACATTTTTCTTCTATTCCTCTATTCTATTTTAATATTTGAAAATGGTCATGGCCATTTATAAATATTCCAAATAAGGGAATAAACCTGCCAAATTAATTACAGCATTTTAATTAAGCAGTGAAAAAAAAATAACTATTCCATTTTAATTTTATAATTTTTAATTTTATTGCAAAAGGTGATTAAACATTTTCAAATACCATAAATAAGAGACTACAATTACTACATTAATTCCAGGACTATAACTATTTTAATTAGATACTAGTGAATTATTTAGACAATAACAATAACATTTAACATTGTCTTTTCTTTTACTTATTGCAACTGAATCAGAAGGTGCTAAAAGATTTCTAAATATTCCAAACAATAAAATGAAATGTCAAAATAACTGTAGGAATTTTGATAATCCTAGTATAATACCTCAGAATAATAATCACTTTTTTATTATTTACCCATTTGTAATTTTAGAAAATATCATTTCAATCTGCAATGGCTGAGGAAACTATTGTATAATAAAGGAAATGGCAATCACAATATGTATCTGCTTGGAGAGAAAGGCTACAAGCTGAACTTGATGATGTTTGGGGCTGTGGTACACGACTGAATAATTGAAACATCAGATCACAAAATTCCGAAAAAGTACGTAATTAAGCTTGCAGCCAAATGATTTCATCCTTGATAGGTTTGTTGAGGAACGAGAACTAATGAAAAATAGAGTCACCTGGTTGCTAGCCAATAAAGATAGTCACTCACACATTTTGATAGACCAGGGAATACAATGTGAGTTTGAAAGAATACCAGAAGGTTCTGGGCTAGTTCACTTGCAAAAAGAATGTGCACAGATTGTGACTGAGTTTCATGCTCTCAAGCGCGAGCACGCAGGATGTTCCCCACAAAAGAATGAACTCCAAAGAATAGTGGATCAACAGCAAGTCCTATTTAAACCTGATTATTTAATTAAAACATAAATGATTCATACATTAAATAAAATGAATTTCAAACCGAGAACATGACTGTTGGAAGAAATACCAAGAATTCTTAAGTAATCAGACACAAGGTGATACCAGGTGCACTCACGTATCATTAGAGACTGAACAGCAATAGACATATACGGATCAATTGAATGTTAAATATCAGGAAGGTGACAGATGACAATCGCCTTGCTAAAGAGTGAGTTCCTGACATATTTAGCATAAACCAGCAACTGAACTTACAAGCTTGGCTGGGTAAGATGGAGGAAAGTCCTGTTATGCAACCACAATGCTAAAATGACAAAGTGGATTCACAAGGGAGACAGAGAGCCACTGTAGCTAGTTCATTCCCCTCTTCTCAGGATGAGGAAAAATCCAGAATAATGTGTTGTGTAGGCTACGGCTTGTGAACCAAATTAATCACAAAGACTCTGTCGCTTGTTTTTATGAATAGATTTAAACCTGGATATTGAATTGTTACATTTCTGTAATTGATAATTCTACTCACTCTGAGCGGAAGTAATAGCACAACCCGCTAGAGATGACCATGATAACCGTTCAATAAGTTGGTAACTGACCTGGCGGCGTGAATATGGGAGGTGATTGCAAAACCTTCAAATAAAAGCTAAGAAAAGGAAAAGCATAACAATTCTAGACCCAGCACAAATGTTCTAGAGTTAAAAGACAGGATAGATCTAGCTTTAGAAGTTACATTTCAGAGCATCGATTCAACACAACCTCATTATATCAGTCCCCGATATAAAGATTCAAAATCCATTGTTGGATTTCAGTCAAGCTGCATTGAGCAAAGGACATATCAAATGCAGGCTTCATTTAATGAACCAAGAGCTCTAGGTGCAAGAGCCCGATCAGAGCTACCTCTAATGTCTCCAGAGAGATGAAATTACCCTGACATGAGATGCCTAAACAGGCTGTCAGATACAAATGTCCCAAGAGGAGGAGAGCATTCAAGAAGTTGTAATGCTGAGCCCATGATATGCTCACAGACATACGCTGGAGCAGTCGCTCAAAATGTATGAGAACCAGGATTGGTACCAAGATGTCCTCCCAGAGTAAACCGTGATTTTGGGGAGAATCTAAATCATCAGTGCTTTCCTGAGCAGAATTAGAGAGATTATACCTGCACTTATTTGACACCCCTTGTCTGCACCTTAACCTTGCATTTGCCACCTGCTGGCTGCTCTACTTGTTGTTTTTTTATCCTGTGTTCAGCACTTTCCACTCCTCCCCTCCCCCTTGCACTTCCCCCTTCACTCCCCCATGCACTTGCACGTTCTCAATGTCACTGGACCTAGTAAGATTGTTGTTTAGTCCTCCCTTGTACTCCTCACTTGCCTTGTCACACTCTGAAAGACTTGTGTATGAGTGCAATACAAAAAAAAATATCATTCAATCATTCATTCATTCTTTCATAACAGAGAAACAAATAGCAATTTCAATCAGTATAGACCCGGATTTCAGACATATGAAATTAGGGAATATCAGAGGTACCAACATTTTGAAATCCAGGTGAGGATGCTGACTGAGCAAATTGTGGGGTTATTCAGCAGCACACAAAATAATGCACCTGCTGCCTCACCAGGTGAATATGCTTGAACACCACCCAGAACTCAAGTAAGTGACTAGTTTAAGAGTGCAGAAGGGGGAGACTGGCACACATGTGGTATAGTGGTTGCTATAGACTTTTGTTCTCCAAGAAGATAAAGAGAAACCTAACTTTCCCTATCTCCATGAGTGGTTTCCCTACCTGAACTAAAGTTCTAATGGGTCTGTCAGAATGCCCTTATAAATTAAAGAGTCCACTGTCATGTGTCAACATCTCTAATTGTGTCCCTTACACGTATAACTAAACTAGAAGGTTGGGTCAATATTCTCGGTCCAGGAGAATGACTCCCTTCTCCTGGACTGGGTGGCACAGTTCTGGTTGCAAGATCCTAACCAGGGAGAATGAATCCCTTCCCCTGATCTCTGGCTTTCACTGTTTCTCATACAAAACCAGGGAGAATGAATCCCTTCCCCTGATCTCTGGCTTTCACTGTTTCTCACACAAAACCAGGAAGAATGACTCCCTTCCCCTGGTCCCAATACTTTTCAGACAAAGGACTGTCAATTCGGTAACACTCTGTATCAGAAATGTTCTCTGTTTCCTCTTCCTAGGGGGAACGACTCCATTCCCCTGGATCACAAAGTTCTGTGGTTTGTTCCTTTTTGCAGATTCAACTACAAGGAGAATGACTCCCTTCTCCTGGTCTCTGACTTTCACTGTTTCTCATACAAAACCAGGGAGAATGAATCCCTTCCCCTGATCTCTGGCTTTCACTGTTTCTCATACAAAACCAGGGTGAATGACTCCCTTCCCCTGATCTCTGGCTTTCACAGTTTCTCACACAAAACCAGGGAGAATGAATCCCGTCCCCTGATCTCTGGCTTTCACTGTTTCTCATACAAAACCAGGGAGAATGAATCCCTTCCCCTGATCTCCGGCTTTCACTGTTTCTCATACAAAACCAGGGAGAATGAATCCCTTCCCCTGATCTCTGGCTTTCACTGTTTCTCATACAAAACCAGGGAGAATGAATCCCTTCCCCTGATCTCTGGCTTTCACTGTTTCTCACACAAAACCAGGGAGAATGAATCCCTTCCCCTGATCTCCGGCTTTCACTGTTTCTCATACAAAACCAGGGAGAATGAATCCCTTCCCCTGATCTCCGGCTTTCACAGTTTCTCACACAAAACCAGGGAGAATTAATCCCTTCCCCTGATCTCGTGGTTAGATTGTCCTTTTTCCTGTAGATGTAGCACTACCAGGACAAGGACTCCCTTCTTCTGGTGTCTTGGTTTCCCACTCAATTCACACTCACCGGTACCCAGGGGGAATGACTCCCTTCCCCTGGTCTCTTGGTTTCCCACTCACTTCACACTCACCGGTACCCAGGGGGAATGACTCCCTTCCCCTGGTCTCTTGGTTTCCCACTCACTTCACACTCACTGGTACCCAGGGGGAATGACTCCCTTCCCCTGGTCTCTTGGTTTCCCACTCACTTCACACTCACCGGTACCCAGGGGGAATGACTCCCTTCTTCTGGTGTCTTGGTCTCCCACTCACTTCACACTCACCGGTACCCAGGGGGAATGACTCCCTTCCCCTGCTCTCTTGGTTTCCCACTCACTTCACACTCACCGGTACCCAGGGGGAATGACTCCCTTCTTCTGGTGTCTTGGTTTCCCACTCACTTCACACTCACCGGTACCCAGGGGGAATGACTCCCTTCCCCTGGTCTCTTGGTTTCCCACTCACTTCACACTCACCGGTACCCAGGGGGAATGACTCCCTTCCCCTGGTCTCTTGGTTTCCCACTCACTTCACACTCACCGGTACCCAGGGGGAATGACTCCCTTCCCCTGGTGATCCTTGTTTCACACTTTGCTTTCTTTCCCAACAGTTCATGCACAAGTATGATTCTTGACCCAGGTTTCCCAGTATAGCCCACTTTGCCTTCTGGCTCGCCAAGTACTGCCATGAGGAAGAGGGTCATGAGGAAGAGGGTTGTTCTCGCATCCCTTCTTTTTTCTTGAGTCCCAGGCCCATATTTCTCTATTCATCTCATTGGACAGACCTGGTTCAATATCCTGCCAACTTCTGTCATGAAGGAGATGATTTACAAAGTCCTTTTGACTCTCTCTCAGGTTGTGAGGTTATACTGTCCCCTCTTCGGGAGTTCCTCCCCTTTTCCAATCAGAATATTTCTCTCTTTCTCTGAGGGTCTTTTACTACATCTATTCTCATGTAGGGTTTCTCTGACACTTCCCCTGAAGTGCCAACACTCCCTTTGGACCTCACCAGCCAGCCCGGTTTCTTCCCTACCTTCAAGGAACATCTTGGCGGGCTCCGGTCCTTCCTGGGACTCCTTCTAGGGCTTTGCGCTGCCTTCGCGTACTTCTCCGTTCGGTCGGCAGCTCAGCAGCTGCTGGCTTCCTCCAGCATTCTCGCCCACTCTGGACCACGTGGTCCCTCTGCTTTCTCCAGTCTGGATGTTCTTCTTCCTGCCACCGGATAGGTTCTTCCACATCGAACCCGGTAGAGACATCTCCTTCCCGCTGACAGTGTCCCGTCTGCAGCCCTTACTTCATCCAGCACCGAACCGCTGCTCGATCCTTGGCACCTCCAGGGATGGCTTAACAAGCATCCCAGTCCATCTTATGTTTTTATGTTGGTGTTGTTAGTGGCCCTTAGTGAAGAACTAGAATGCTCACTCTCACCTTTGGTAGTGCTCTTCATAGTTCCGCACCTCCTCCTCATCCCAGTCTTTGTGATGCAAGTCTTACTGAGGTAGTCTGGGCTCGTCTTCGTCTCAGTGGATCTTATGTCACTGGCTCTACACAGGTACATGGGGTGGTTGGGTGGATTACTGGGTTGTACCATAGGTGTTGGGTGAGGAGGCATGATTGGGAGAGGGTCCATGTTCTCCCTAGATGTCTGTCCCTATCCCCAGAGGGGGAGTCTCTCCCAATGAGATCCTCCCTCTGTGCACCATCCCCAGGGGGACTATCGGGTAGTAGCCTCACCTCCCTTGGCCTGATAGGAAGGGGCTCCACCTCGGGAGCAGTGACGACATCTAGGGATTCGTCATATACCCTTCCCCTAATGCTGCTGGCTTCCTCATCTTCTAAAGGAAAACGGGACAGGAAAACAACGTTTCCTTGTTCCATTCCCTTTCTGTGTTCAACACTAAAACATAAGGGTTGAAGATCAAGAAACCAGCGCATTAGACTCGGGTTTCAGTCTTTTCTAAGACTGAGCCATGTAAGGGGTGAATAGTCCATAATTAGTTTAATCTTCCTACCCGTGAGGTAATATTTGAGTTATCCTATGGCCCATTTTATCGCTAAAACTTCCAATTCAATGGTGGCATAATTTCTCTCCAGTGGGAATAGTTTCCAGCTGATGTAAAACATAGGATGTTCCATCCCATAATATTCTTGCAATAAAACTGCTCCTATCCTACTTTGGAGGCATCTCTTTGAAGCAAAAACTCCTTGTCGAAGTTGGGGACTTTTTCACAATGGGCTAGCTGCATAGAATTGAATTTAGGGTATGAAAACAGGCCTGATCTTTTTACCATCGTAATTTCAGAGGTTCAGCTTTCTTAAAATGATCAGTCAAACAGGAGGTGATGGCGTAATAATTAGGGATGAACCTCCTGTAGTATTCGGTAAGTCCTAAGAAAACCCTCAAATACCTTTTTTGTCTTTAGGACTGGTGTTTCTTGAACAGCCTGGACTTTCTCTAACTTTGGTTGAACCAACTCGTTTCCCACAAAGAAACCCAAGTATTTTACTGCAGTTTCGGCTAAGGGGGTTACTTTGGGTTGTCAGTTAGGGCCTTTCGTCTCAGGGCTCTAGTAATTCGTTAAAGATGGAGCATATGTTTTCCCAGCTTTTGCTATGAATGACAATATTGTCCAGATAAGCGCCACAGAAGCTGGAATAGGGCTGCAAAATCTGGCCCATCAATCTTTGGAAAGTGGCAGGAGTGCCATGGAGCCCAAATGGAAGGACTTAAAAATGAAATAGTCCTCTGGGGGTGGACAATGCTTTTTTCCCCTTCTCTGTGTTTAATAGCACTTGTCAATAACCTGTGTTAAGATCAATCGTGGAGAGATAGACGGCTGAACCCAGTCGATCAATAAGGTCAGCAATCTATGTCATTGGGTAATTGTCGAACTGAGAAACGGCATTGAGGTTTCTAAAGTCTATGCAATAGCTCCACGATTGATCAGGTTTTGCCACCAGGACTATTGGCGCAGACCACAGACTTTGTGATGGTTCAATAATATCCGTGGCCAGAATCTTTTCCACTTCTTGGAAACAAGCAGGCTAATTCATAGAATCCAGCGCACAAGTAGCGCACGCGGCTGGCGCACAGCGTGCGCCTGCGATAGTCTGCGCCAGGCACGTGCGCTAAAACAGATTTCCGCGCACAGCGTATTCATGGATTTCAAGCTCCCAAACCAGCCGTGGCGCAGAGAATCGCAGCGAGCCTGCAGCAGCGCCAGTAACGCCCCCAAGAACGCCCTCGCGCAAGGAAAAGCCATCAAAATCGCTAAATCATCGCTAAGGGCTGCGCTAACCCTGGACCACTTCACAGGGCAGGCAAACAAGGAAAGCAAAGCGGGCAATCTCCAAATCAGGAGTACGCGGGAAGTACTACACGCGACTAGGCAGGGAACGTGAATTACAGGGGTACGCGGGAATCATCACACGCGAACAGCCAGGGTGCGTGTATTACAGGGGTAGCGGGAAGTTCAACACGCGATTGGCCAGGGAACGTGTATTACAGGGGGACGCGTGAAGTAGAACACGCGATATGCCAGGGAACGTGTATTACAGGGGTACGCGGGAATCATCACACGCGAACAGCCAGGGTGCGTGTATTACAGGGGTAGCGGGAAGTTCAACACGCGATTGGCCAGGGAACGTGTATTACAGGGGGACGCGTGAAGTAGAACACGCGATAGGCCAGGGAACGTGTATCACAGGGGTACGCGGGAATTATCACACGCGAACAGCCAGGGTGCGTGTATTACAGGGGTAGCGGGAAGTTCAACACGCGATTGGCCAGGGTACGTGTATCACAGGGGTGCGTGGGAATTATCACATGCGAATAGGCTGGGTGGGCCCTCACAGGTGTACCCTGTACACCCTCCACGGCCCCTGCAGGCAGCCCACAAAACAGTGGACTACCCTGCACACCTGATCATGTCCCCCTGCACCCCCATCCACCAGGGGCACCCTCCACCAGGCCCCCACCCATGTCTCCCACCACCCCCACCCCCCAGCAGTGCAGGGGCACCTGCCATCAGGCCCCCATCCATGTCTCCCACCACCCCCACCCCCCATCCACCAGGGGCACCCTCCACCAGGCCCCCACCCATGTCTCCCACCACCCCCACCCACCAGCACTGTGGGGCACGTGGCCAGCAGGCAGTCAGGCAGCAGCCGATGGCAGGTGGGAGCGTGCTCAGGGCTCTGGGGGACTTAAATTTGGCCTCCTGGCCAGGAGCGTGGTCTTTCGTGTTTGAACGCGTGGACAGCCTGATAGGGAGTGATTTTGCACGTGAAAACCCCACACTCAGCGAATCGCGCGAAAACCCGTCACCAGCATATGTGCGTCAATAGTTACCTGCACGTGCAGTGTCAAAGCGTGTGATTGGTGAAAATGGATCTACACGCAGGAGTGACAAAGCGAGTGATTGGTGAAAAGTGAGCTACACGCAGGAGTGTCAAAGCGTGTGATTGGTGAAAAAGGATCCACACGCAGGAGTGACAAAGCGTGTGATTGGTGAAAAGTGAGCTACACGCAGGAGTGTCAAAGCGTGTGATTGGTGAAAATGGGCCAAGCACGTACACGCCGTAAGTGACGCTGTACGTGTGGGCCTGTATAAAAGGTAGTGTTGAACACCATTTCCTTGTACGTGCTTTTCGTGGAGAGCGAGTGGGTGAATTCTGTACTTCTTGTCGTTTCACACGCGATTTACTTCACTGCGTTTCCAGTTCGTACTCCCTGTTACCTCTGACAGCTCTTTTCTCTTTTTCCTCTTGTACTGGTTTACCTGGGCCTGTTCCCTCAAACAGTGTCCCCTTCTACTGTTGTCCTGTCTCCTCAGACAGCGTACACCTCTTCTTTTGGCGGGGGTGTTGCCAACCAAAAGCGCTCATTTTTCACGCTCTTTTACCTGGCAGACGGTGAGTCACGCACGTATCTAACATCTGTGCTTGCCCCGTGTGTAGCCTACCCCTTCAGAGGTCAATCTAGGCTGCGTGTGACACGCATACGTTCATTGTGTTACTGGATGCCACAGCGTAGTGCAGGGTTTTCCATCAGCACACGTGGTCTAGGAGGGGTATTGTGCACGTTCCTTAACTTTTTTGGGGTGCCTGTGCGTTGCGTGACCCGTCATCTTTCCCCAGGGGTGTCATATAGCCTTGCCACTGCACTAGGGTACGAATACCATCTGGTACCCAACCCCTTTGACACCCAATTGCCCAGGACAATTGTGCACACCCACTCCCATACGCACAATACCATCAGTGCCATGGTTGGGAGGCGTGCAAGCCGTAAGGGTGGCAAAGGTGGCCGAGCCACACGTGGTGGCCGTGGAGGATCCACTAGGGGACGTGGTTGTGACTTGCAGGGTGCCACTGTCCCCCCCAGTCTGGAGGAACAGTCAGGGACACCCATGCCCCCCCCCCCCAGTTGAGAGTCATGTGGCTGATACCAACCCTGATCAGCCCTTGTCGGACCAGGCCATTGTGGCACCAGACCTGTCCGAGGGTGATTCCATCGCTGACATCCAGGTCAGCAGGTCCACTGCACGTGCACCGGTGCACATTGGTGTCATCAGGGCACGCGCATCTATGCCAGATAGGTCATCTGCTGGCCCCCGTAGCCAGGGTGTGGCTCCATCCACCCCACCTCTCATACACCCTGCCAAGACTGTGTCGGTCCTAGTTCATGCACCTCAGATCAGGCCTGACCCCATCCCACTACCCCCAATGCCTGCACCTACTCCCATGCTGAGTGGGCAATCCCACACACCCAGTACTGAGTCCACCACGACTCCTGCCCCTAGTGTCCACAGCGGCGTAGGACACTCTGGATCCCCACCCCCTTCCAAGCGCAAGAGGAAGAGTGCACGTCCGGCACAGGCTGATGCCCCAGGCACGGCTGCACAGTCCGGCCCATCAAGGAAGCCAAGCTTCACAGACGCCGAACTGAATGCACTTGTTCAGTATGTGTCAGATCATGATAGGGAAATGGTCATCGTTGCAGGGTCCAAGACCACACATGCCAGACGCCAGGCACACTGGCAGACCATTGCTGACAGAATAAGTGCCCTTGGAGTAGTGAGGCGCACAGCTAGTGATTGCCAGAAGCGCTGGAATGACCTTAAGCGCAGGGCAAAGGATAAGCTGGCCTCAAGTCATGCCGCAACCTTGGTGACTGGAGGTGGGTCCCCAGCACAGGAAATAGAACTCACACCACACGAGTCCGTAGCTGGATCCTACGTCACCGAGGGACAACTCCAAGGTGTGGGAGACCTCCCTGATTACGAGGCATCATCCGGTGAGTGCACATGCATGTGTGTATTATCCATGTGCATGGTGTGTGTGTGAAGCATTCATGTTGGGTGCCTGTCAAGGGGGTGTGTGGCAGAGTTGATAGTGGCACCCATGTGCCTCATCCAGTATGTTCAGTGCAACACCATCTGGCCACAGCACTATCCCTACTGGCAACAGTGCACATATGGGCCAACACCATGGAAGTTGCCCTTGATTAGTCATTTTGTCACTACATTGTTGCTCATACTCCCCTGTCTATTCATCTGATGTCTTACATACCATTCCTATCCTTTCCCCCAGCCATTCAAGTTTCATCTTCACATGCCTGACATGCAATGATACCACATGCTAATGCGTCCTCTGTATATAAATGCCAACCAACATGCTGTCATACTGTGGATGTTGCCTTGACATCCACCTCCTACCTGTGGGCTTTGGTACCGTCTGGTTTCGAGCCCCATTCCCTCACACTCCATGCTGCTCTTCATGGTCTATCTTCCATGACTTCTACAGTTCAGACCATCGTGCCCTACTCACGACACCTGCTTGCCAAAAGTCAAATGAGGGCACCCTGCCCTCCAATGCGACCCACCCTATTGCTGACCAGTGCATCTGAGCCTACTCTAAGCTAACTCTCACTGACATCTGCTCATACATGCCTTTGCCTGTCCCATAGACCCTTCACATGGTCCCTGTCCTCTCTCCTTGCTCCTCTTCCACCATCATAGGTGGGACCCGTTGGGGTGTACTCCTGGCCTCCTTCCAATCCTCAGAGACCACTATTGATGTGCATGGTAATGGGAGCGTCTCAGTCCAAGGCCCTTAGGCCAACCTCAATCTCCTTGAGAAATGCTACCCACATCTCATCAACTTCCTTACCTCTCCTGCTGTCCCCCCTCCTCTCTCCTCATCAATCCTGCACTGCCTCCCTGCACCCTCCCATGAACCTTCTCCACCTCCCACTCCAACTCCTACACATGCTGCACCTCTGATCTCTAGCACTCCCCGTAAGTCCTACAAGGCTGTCAACCTCCTCCACAATTACACTCCTTTCACTGCGGCTGCATCAGGCATTCCTCCGATATCTGTCACTTACATGAGGTTATGCACCTTGACATCCTTGGTCTCATGGAAACATGTCTGACGGCCAGCTCTGTCTGCATCCTTGACCCTCTCCTTGGCCCGCCACTACTGTGCAGGGGGGGTGTGCCCTTGGCTTCCCTGAGGGTATTCCTGCCACTGTCACTCCTACTTAGACCTACTCCACTCTGGAATGGCTTGTGTGAGGTCTCTCTCCACCACACCTTGACATTCTCAAACAGTGCGTACTGTGTCTGGGAAAACTGGTCAAATGTACTACTTCCTTTCTGAGTGTCCTCACCTCTCCTCCTCACTCATGTCCCCAGACACAGAAATCCTCATCCTTGGTGCTGTACGCATCCACCTGCATGCTTGTTGACGCCCCCACGTGACCTTTCTGTGACCTCAGCAACTCCCTCTCACCCTCTAGACTCCCGTCTGTCCCTACTCATTCTGCAGGGCACACTCTTGATGCTCTGATCTCATCTGACTTTCCCCTCTCCGTCCATCTCTGCACTCCTCTCTCCTGGAGTGATCACATTCTCCTCTCCTCCCAGCTCACCCTCACCACCCCACAGGCAAAGCCACCCTCACCACTGTCACACACCTTCTTGGTATTCCGACCCATGAAGTGTGTGTCAGTCGAGGCTCATGCTGCCAAAATCTCCCCCCCCATCCAGCTCCCCCTTAGGCTCACTCCCATCCTGACAGGGCCCACTCCATGCTCCACTCCATGTCAGGTACACTGGATGTCTTAGCCACGGTCATGACCACCTGTCTGAAGCCCCATGCCAATGCAGAGTCCTGGCATGACTCGGATCTTGTGAACCCAAACCACAGGTGCCGGGTGGCAGAGAGGTAATGTCCTGCATCATGGCCATCCTCTGGCAAACTGGCCTGCCACATGCTCCAAAGGCAATAGCGCCTCACCCTTTTCACCAAGATGAGATCCCCAATCCAAGGGCACATATCTGCGGCATGTGACAACTCTGCAGGACACATAGAAATCTGAAAGGACCTTGCCGAGCCAGAAGCAGTGTGTACCTCCCCTGTCCCCTCCGAGCCCACAGCACAGCATGATTGTCTCTGTACCCCTATAGGCCACCCCCCCAGCACTTGTCTGCGCCTAACACCATCTGCCCTTGACGTCAAGTCCTACTTACCTTGTACAGCACTTCCAGCCGCCACTCCCCCTTGCACTTCATTGTGCCACCCACCCCTGCACTTGCGTGACATGAATGACACCAGCACCAGTAGGATTGTTGACTGGCATCCCCTTCTGCCCCACCACCCCTCAGTGCTCCGCTGTACCTTCATACATTACTTGACCGGTGCTTCACGAATGCAATATGAATCCTTTACAGGTGATGGGGAGGTGGAATCACATTGTTTACTGCATTTTGTTGATGTAGACAAGGCACTGTGCATCGGTGCCAATTTGGACTAGCAGATCCATGTACAACATGTATACTTATTGATGTGACGATGCAATGTCAGGACCAGAGTGGTTGAAATCCAAAAAAGTAGCCCTCCTCTCCCTCTTCACTTGGTGGCTATGTCACATGCCATGTGTGTGATGGCATGTGCCTTTGACATGGCAATCACCGGCCAATGTGTGATGGCAGTGCTAGGCAGCAAGGTGAGCAGGCGTTGCTCTCCAATCTGTACATTGTATGCCCTGAGCCTCCCCTACAGACCCAGTGATGGTGAATGCATAGGAGGTCTCCCAGTCATGTTGGACATGTGTCGTAGGACTACTGCCTATGTTGTTCATCAGCCCTTGTTGCATGCCATGGTGCTAATGCCTGTTTCCATTTTTCTCTTTCATGTCTTTGCAGGGGACGAAGCACTTGTTGATGCTGGGGATGTGGTGGTGGAGCCGTCCCAGGAGGGCAACCCGGGCCGACCTACCACAAGGGAGGGACGTGGTGTGTTTGTGGGTGAAAACCCACAAGTGCTGCAGGCCGTGCTGTCGAGGGGTGTCTCTGGAGGTTCCTCCCCCGAGCAGTATTCAGGTGTAGACTCGGAGGATGACACCTATGTGCAGTCGCATGTGAGTGTTCTTGGGAGAGAATCTCCTCTGTCCGACCCACCTGCAGCCGGGCCATTGCCCTCAATGGGGATGTCAGTGTCGGCAGATCAGCCTCCGGTGCTTACGGATGCAGGGCCACACCACCCAATCTCTGATCCTGTTCCTGGGGCTGCAGATCAGAGAGGGAATGCAGTCCTGCAGCCTGAGGCCTTGCCGGCACAGCAAGGCGCAGTCCGCCTTGCCCCAGGCAGGTGTGGTGCCCGTCAACGTGGTGGCCGTATGCCACCTGGCAATACCGTTTGGGAGCAATCCATCTACGGTATGGCCACCCAACAGGCAGCATCATCCGAGATGATTGCACAGGCCATGGATAGGGTGGCCACTTCCATTGTCCCCCCAGAAAGGCTGATGGAGCGACTGGAGCAGGCTACAGAGTCCATCTGCCAGGCACACAGGGAGGATATGTTGGCGTCCAACATGGACAGGCGGGCGGCACTGGCGACTCTGCGGGAATCACTTTCCATGGAGTCCCAGCGCCACAGGGAAGGCCTGAGGGAAGAACTCCGTCACCTCAGGTCGACCCTGTTAGAGCTTGAGGCTTCATCCCATAGAAGGACAGAGGAGCAGCTGGAGCGTCTGACACGGACGCTCTCGGCCGAGATGCAGGCAACTCGTGCGGAGGTCAGGTCATCCCGGGAGTTACTGCATGGGGACCTCCGCATGATTATAACCCAGAACCAGAACTACCAGACCCGCCTGCTTGCAGCCATGGAGGAGCAAACTCGTGCTTTGCGTGGGCTGCCTCCCATTGTCACACCATCTTCTGAGGCAGCTCCCCCACCTCCAGAGTCAGCTGCAGGGTCTGGCCAGAGCCATAGCGACTCATCTCCCACAACAGAGTAGCCGTGTGGGCCACGAGCCTATGGGGTGTTTTCCTTTCCCATGATCCACACAGGTGGATTGTGGCGTGCATCCTGTCCTCGGACCTCATAGGTGGCCCCCCCCCCCGCCGGCCCTTTCATGGCCATTTTTTCTCTTTTTTATTTTTATTTTGCAAGAGTGTTGCCTTGTGTGGGTACCTGGGCATACACTGTATTGTGGCTGGGCACATGCAGGCTTGTCCTGAGTTTGGTTTCGATGCTTGGGTAGCAGACATCCACACCCCTCCTGCTTCCGTTTCCATGGGCTTGCAAAGGGTGTGCCCAAGTGACAGCAAATTACACGGTGACATTGGACTCCCATGAGCTGTTGGCCAGTCCATAGTCAATACTGTGTAGACATTCATAGTGTTCATTGTTGTTGCACCTAACTATGCATGATGGTTTGATATGTGCCTCTACTTACATATGTTGCTCATGTTTTGCAGGTATTTCACACAGATCTTCACAAGGGCATACTCTCTGGAGTCAGACTACATGTCGGTAGATGTGCACTGACACTTTTGCATGGCGCCATCACTGTACATCTGGACGGTGAGGACATACCAGCTGAATCAGGTAATGAGACTACCATTGATTACATGCAATGTGTCTTGTTTGGGTGGGCTTCAGGGTGGGTTGGTGTGTAATTTGATTGAAATTACTCTTACACAGGTGTGTAGTAGTGGCTCCAGGGCGGTTAGCTGCTCAAGTGCGGCTATGTTCCATTTGGGGCACTGCTATTTGTGACACTGGTGTCATGTTGTGATGGCCAGTTTGTTTGCTGTCACATACCATGACATGGTGTCCTCAGTGGCGGGACTGTGAAGGGAATGGGTGACATGGCAATGTTGTCATGTAGTGAATCGCCTGTGGCAATGCATATTAGATTGATGGAGTTGTGTCTTTGCGTTGTGATGCATTGCTGGTGTATGTGTAGCTAGGGGTGCACACATATTGACACTTCCATGTTAACAATCTCAGGCTGATGTGTATCTGACAGTTTATTGTCAAGTAATTTTGTGACATTGTCAGGTAGTGTCATCATTGATTGTCAGATGGTATGTGCCAGAGCAGTGTGCACTAGCCAGCACTGTGATTCCTAGGTGAAGAAGTTGGCCACCAGTTGCGTACGGGCTGCCACCCCCCGTGCCCTTTCCCCTCCCATGCGCAGCGGGCGTGCATGTGGTTGTGGATGTGGGGGCACCACCATGTCCACGGGCAGGCCCCGGCGTGTTGCAACGTTGTGCAGGACACATGCTGCCACTATGATCCTGCACACTATTCGGGGAGCATATAACAGCTGCCCGCCAGAACGGTCAAGGGAGCGAAAGCGTGACTTCAGCACTCCGAATGTGCGCTCCACTATGCCCCGTGTTGCAATGTGGGCTGTGTTGTACCTTACCTCGGGTGGCGTGGTGGGGTTCCGGATTGGGGTCATCATGTGGGGGCTGATAGGGTAGGCACTGTCCCCTGCGGAGGTGGTGATGGGTATCATTAGTGGTGTTGTGTCATGACCCAGTATCTGACATGCATGCATGTGCAGTGGCATTCATGCTCACCAAGCAGCCATGTATCTCCATGCTGGCCAGCCTCCAGGTCCCGGCATAGTGTAGACATTCTGTAGATGAAGCTGTCGTGGGTGGACCCGGGATAGTTGGCATATACTGATGTGATTATTCCCTTGGCATTGCATACAACTTGCACGTTGATGGAATGCCAGTGCTTGCGGTTTCTATAGATGTGCTCTGTTGCCCTGGGTGGACGTAGAGCCACATGTGTGCAGTCAATTGCACCAAGCACTTTGGGGAATTGAGCCACACCATAGAATTCCTGGATGCACGTCCGCCTTTCTGCATGAGTCCTGGGGAGATATATGTGCCTGCGGACTGATGGCCGTGCAGTGATGATGTTCAAGACCTGGTGTAGGCAGCGTGACTGCGTGGCCTGTGACACACCACCCACTATGGCACTTGTCCGCTGAAAGGATCCAGTGGCCAAGAAGTGCAGTACATTCAGGACCTTCTGCAGGGGGCTGAGTGCTTGGGAGCACAGGGTGGGTGATGTGAGGTCATCCTCCCACTCACTGACCAGGTCCAGTATGATGTGTGCTGGAAACCTGTACCTCCCATACACCTGGTCATCAGGCATCCCGAATAGGCTGGTTCTGGGTGTGAATATTCTGGCCCTGACTCTCCTCCTCCTCCTTTGGTAGCCCACTGCCACTGCTGCTAGGAACGGTATGTTCATCCTGGCATCTGGCTTGTTTATTGAAAAGTGCGCAAATTAATGCCTTGCGCGTGTTGTAGGCGAGCGTGTGAGCCTCGCACCCCTGGAATCGAGTTCCCACTCCAATCGCGTGTGGAAATTCCCACGCTGCAGGCATACAGGTGCGCTGACGTACTTGCCTGTGTAAGTGGCCGCGCGCCCCTGAAATACACGTACTTAGGCCAATGGCGTGTACGCGCACTTTTGGCCAATTACACGCGATGAAATACACGTACATAGGCCAATGGCGTGTACGCGCACTTTTGGCCAATTACACGCGATGACACTCTGACGTGCAGTATTTCCACGTGTGCTCCGTCTTCACGTGCTGAGTGGGGAACGCCCGTGCGGATCACGTCAGACGCGCTTACGCGATGAGGGACTCTGGTCCAATAGAATCGCGTATGCGTGCTGACGCACTTACGCGCTAAGGGCCTTTCCTCGGATTTCACGCTGACGTGCAGGAATTTCACGTGCCAAATCACTCCGTATCAAGCTGGCCACCCGAAAACACACGGAACACCACGCTCCTGCCCCGAAGGCCGAGTTACTGCCCCCCCAGTGCCCTGAGCAGCCTCCCACGTGCTATCTGCTGCTGCCTGCCTGCCTGCCTGCCTGCTGCCACCGTGCCCTGCCATTTGGTGCCTGCACATCAGCCATCTGCAGGGGTCCACTTGCTGTGTCCACCCCTGCTGGAACTGAAGACTCCCAACTGGGATTACATCGCTCCACAGCCCAGCCCCAGGACCCAGTTGCCCACCCACACCTGCCTCTGGGGTTGCCATGTCGGGCACTTCTACATCTGGCACCAGTGGCAACCCCAGGCCAGAGGGGCAGAGGGGCACCAGCTTCACTGCCACCGAAGTTGGTGTCCTGGTGGAGCATGTCCTGGGGCAGTATGATGCCCTCTTTGGATCGTCCCGCGCCAGCAAGGAAGGACGGGAGAGGATCTGGGCCGACTGTGTGGTTGCCATCAACGCGGAGGGGGTGGCAACCCGCAACGTCTTGAAGATCAAGAAGCGCTGGGAGGACTTGAGGTCCAGGACCCTTGTGAAGGCCCGGCGCCTCGTGGAGGGGGGCCGGGGCCACATGAGTTCCATCCAGAAGAGGGTCCTGGAACGCGTACGCCCAGCGCTCCACGCCCAGATCCTTGAGAGGGAGACCCGTCTGGAGTTGAGCGGTAAGTGTCCAAGCATCACTGTGTGAGACAGGGCATGTTGCGGTGTGCTGGTTCTATGATACTTGCCTGTATGTGTGCCATGGGCCATGTATGCATGTATGTGTGCTGGGACATCATGGTAATGCATGTGCGACCAGTGATGTGTGACCCACATGGTTGTTGCATGTGTTGAAATGCGGCATGGGGAGCACTATGCAGATTTGGGACATGAGAGCATGCCAGTCTCTGTACCTGGACATGGATGGGGGTGAAGGATGGGTGCTGATGCCAGGTACATATATGGTAGCCATGTCTGTGTGCCTGACCTGCATGTCTGTGACTTGTGCATGCCATGGATGCATGACTCATGTGTGTGACAATGCACAGATTCAGTGACGCACCCAACTTACCCTTGTTTTGCCTGTGTTCGGTGTGATTGGGGCCAGATGGATGTGACTGAGGTGAAGTGTGTGCATGTCATATGCATGAGCCATGATGCATGTGAGTTACATTTCATTGAATGTTTCAAGAGTCAATTGGACATGCATGGAAATGTGCATGGCATGCACCATGCCTGTTACTGTGTGTGTTTTGCCTGGACTGACCCATGTGTTGTGGAGGGACATGATGGAAGTGTACTTTGACAGGGGTGCTCATCTGCTATTGCTTCCTGTCTAGGGGACCATTGTACAGTAGCCTGATGCTTGTGTCCTTTGTCTCCCTCTACGCAGCGGCTAGTGAAGAAGAGGGCGGAGACGGCGCTGTGGAGCAAGGCGGCGGGGATGCCCCCACGGCTGCAGCGGAAGGGGTGGGTGAGCCCCCACAGGGGCCTGCTACGGCGGGAGACGGTGAGGAGCCATCCAGGTTGGTGGTTTGCACAGAGGAGGAGGAGGCCGACACTGGTGCACACATGGGGCCTGGTGGGAGCATCCCTGCTGGTGCAAGTGGTGCAGTCCAGGGCCAGGGGCAGGAGGCAGCACAGGTCACCGTGGAGGGGCCTGTGCATGTCGCTGTCCCTGACCCTGTGAGTGCACCACCATGCACCAGCAGGGATGCCCCGTCCCAGGCCCGTCCGCAGGTAGAGGGGATGTCCATGTCAACTGACTCCCCTCCACCTGCGGCCGTGGGAACCCCTGGCCGCGTGGAGCAGGTCCTGATTGGGGTCGCGATGCGCACGGCTGTGATTCGTGATGCCGTGCGTGCTTCCCGGGAGGAGCACGCACGTCATCACGAAGTGCACCGTGCCGACGTGGCCCAATTGGGATCGGCCATGTTCGGGGGGTTCCTGCATGTGTTGGCCAATCTGACGGCCCTCTCCTCCTCTGTGCAGGCTATCCACCGGTCGTTCTCCTTGCCGTCTTCCGGCCCAGATGCCACCATGGCCCCCTGTGGACCTGCCCCGACCAATGCAGCGAGCTCGGTGGGGATCCCATCCCTGCCGCAGTTGGGAGTCGGAGGTCCAGCAGGGGTGGACGACACAGCAAGTGGACCCCAGCAGATGGAAGATGTGCCGGCATCATCGGGCAGGGCACGTGCACGACGGCGTCGGTGGTTACCATCAGCCTGGATGCCGTCGTGCTGGCAGAGGCAGTGGCGTCGCAGGCAGCAGCGGGCTCGACGTGGGAGGCATCATGGCTCAGGGCCATCAAGATCGGAGGGGCAGGCATCGGCCGGAGGGCAGGGCAACCCTGGCATGGCGGTGTGTTCCGTGTGGGAGGAGTTTGGCCAGCGGATAGGTGCGGAGCGGCAGCGGGCGGAAGAGGAGCGGCTCGCCATGGCCAGGGCGGAGATCTCCATGCATCAGGCATTGAGGCGGGCTGAGTGCCTCGAGGAGGCTCGCAGGGAATTTGGTGAGCACATGGGGTTGTCCCTGCGAGACCTCGGGGCCAGGACTGAGTCCCGCCTCCAGGACATTGACATGGAGTTCGAGGATGCCGCAGGACTAGCCCGCTGCCTTTGTATATAGTTTTTTAGTTAGTTAGTGCTAGGTTTCCTTTATTTCGTTTTATTATTTTGGACCGCTTGGACAATGGCCACTTCTTTGTACATATTTTTTTAATTAGTTAGTATTAGGTTTCATTTGTGGTGTTGGGCTCATGGACCCTTGAACAATCCTGTATATATTGTTATTTTTTGTGAGGTACATTTTTTTACTTTCATATTGTTTACACCATGTCGTAATGGTTTTTCTTTCATTTCATACTACATGTGTTTACTTTGGACAAAATCTATTGATTTTTCTATCCTTTGTTTTTTGGTTTCTCATTTTTGTTCCCGGACATGGACCTTTTATTTGCTTTGCCAGATAGTTGTATTAGTTTACTTGATTTTTTTTTTAATACATTTTTATATTATCTTACACTTGTGTCATTTTTTCTTTGGTTTCTTACATGTCATGATATGGGTTTTGACATTCACTTGCACCCATTGTGTATGTGTGTGTGGCGGACATGTGTTCTTTTGCATACTTGCCTTTGGGGTTGTGTCATGTGATTGCATTCACTATGTGGGTGCATGCAATCCTTGCCTGGGTGTTTGTGCTGGGTATGCTGGCCATTACTGCCATTATTGTGTATCGTCAGGACCAGGGGCCAGGGGGACATGGGTGGGGGCCTGGTGGAGGGTGCCCCTGGTGGATGGGGGGTTGGGGGTGGTGGGAGACATGGGTTGGACATGGGTGGGGGCCTGCTGGCAGGTTCCCCACAGTGCTGGGGGTGGGGGTGGTGGGAGACATGGGTTGGACATGGGTGGGGGCCTGCTGGCAGGTTCCCCACAGTGCTGGGGGTGGGGGTGGTGGGAGACATGGGTTGGACATGGGTGGGGGCCTGCTGGCAGGTTCCCCACAGTGCTGGGGGTGGGGGTGGTGGGAGACATGGGTTGGACATGGGTGGGGGCCTGCTGGCAGGTTCCCCACAGTGCTGGGGGTGGGGGTGGTGGGAGACATGGGTTGGACATGGGTGGGGGCCTGCTGGCAGGTTCCCCACAGTGCTGGGGGTGGGGGTGGTGGGAGACATGGGTTGGACATGGGTGGGGGCCTGCTGGCAGGTTCCCCACAGTGCTGGGGGTGGGGGTGGTGGGAGACATGGGTGGGGGCCTGGTGGAGGGTGCCCCTGGTGGATGGGGGGTTGGGGGTGGTGGGAGACATGGGTTGGACATGGGTGGGGGCCTGCTGGCAGGTTCCCCACAGTGCTGGGGGTGGGGGTGGTGGGAGACATGGGTGGTGGCCTGGTGGAGGGTGTCCCTGGTGGATGGGGGGTGGGGGTGGTGGGAGACATGAGCAGGTGTGCAGGGTAGTTCCCTGTGGTGTGTGCTGCCTGCAGGGGCCGTGGAGGGTGTACAGGTAATGCCTGGGAGCACACAGCCAATTCGCGTGTGGAACTTCCCGCGCACTCCTGCAATCCACGTACCCGGCCATATCGCGTGTGGAACTTCCCGCGCACCCCTGGAATCCACGTACCCGGCCATATCGCGTGTGGAACTTCCCGCGCACCCCTGGAATCCACGTACCCGGCCATATCGCGTGTGGAACTTCCCGCGCACCCCTGGAATCCACGTAGCCGGCCATTTCGCGTGTGGAACTTCCCGCGCACCCCTGGAATCCACGTAGCCGGCCATATCGCGTGTGGAACTTCCCGCGCACCCCTGCAATCCACGTAGCCGCCCATATCGCGTGTGGATCTTCCCGCGCACCCCTGAAATCCACGTTCCCTGCCATATCGCGTGTGGAACTTCCCGCGCACCCCTGAAATCCACGTACCCGGCCATTTCGCGTGTGGAACTTCCCGCGCACCCCTGGAATCCACGTAGCCGGCCATATCGCGTGTGGAACTTCCCGCGCACCCCTGCAATCCACGTAGCCGCCCATATCGCGTGTGGATCTTCCCGCGCACCCCTGAAATCCACGTTCCCTGCCATATCGCGTGTGGAACTTCCCGCGCACCCCTGAAATCCACGTACCCGGCCATTTCGCGTGTGGAACTTCCCGCGCACCCCTGGAATCCACGTAGCCGGCCATTTCGCGTGTGCAACTTCCCGCGCACCCCTGGAATCCACGTACCCTGCCATATCGCGTGTGGAACTTCCCGCGCACCCCTGCAATCCACGTAGCCGGCCATATCGCGTGTGCAACTTCCCGCGCACCCCTGGAATCCACGTAGCCGGCCATATCGCGTGTGCAACTTCCCGCGCACCCCTGAAATCCACGTACCCGGCCATTTCGCGTGTGCAACTTCCCGCGCACCCCTGCAATCCACGTTCCCTGCCATATCGCGTGTGGAACTTCCCGCGCACCCCTGAAATCCACGTACCCGGCCATTTCGCGTGTGCAACTTCCCGCGCACCCCTGCAATCCACGTTCCCTGCCATATCGCGTGTGGAACTTCCCGCGCACCCCTGAAATCCACGTACCCGGCCATTTCGCGTGTGCAACTTCCCGCGCACCCCTGCAATCCACGTTCCCTGCCATATCGCGTGTGGAACTTCCCGCGCACCCCTGAAATCCACGTAGCCGGCCATTTCGCGTGTGGAACTTCCCGCGCACCCCTGGAATCCACGTAGCCGGCCATATCGCGTGTGGAACTTCCCGCGCACCCCTGAAATCCTCGTAGCCGGCCATTTCGCGTGTGGAACTTCCCGCGCACCCCTGAAATCCACGTACCCGGCCATATCGCGTGTGCAACTTACCGCGCACCCCGGTATGCACGCACACGTTTATTTTTTCTCTCTGCGCGTGTCTGTGTTTGTGGGTACCCCTTTGTACGTCATTTGTCCTGGAGGGCCACAGTATTGGACATTGATCATGTCTGTATATAGGTGCTATTTGTTGGCGCACCTTTTAGCGCACATTTCTTGCAGGCGCAGAGACGCTACCGCCTGCTTTCTTGTGGCGGTCGTGTTTGTGCCTGTTTGTGCCTGTGCGCTGCTTTGAGCGTGCGCTTTTTTGCCCTATTCTATTCCATGAATACGTGTTGTATGCGAGCGTGTGGGCGTTCCGCGCACTTGCCTCCTGAACTTTCCCCGTGCCGCCCACATTCTTCCCCATTCCGAGTGTTGTGCCCCATTTTATTCCCCATTCCGAGTGTCCCGCCCTGTGTCCCGCCTACTTTAGAGCTGTGCGCTGCGCTCGGAGTGATGGCGCAGTGGCCGTGGCGCACGACGTTGGTTGACCTGTGCGCCGGCCTGCGCCGCGCGTTTTTTCCGCGCACGTCCTCTGCTTTTCTTGCGCAGGGACTTCCATGAATCGACGTGCACTGGTTTCCCTGCGCTTTGCGCTGATTTTCGGCGCAGCGCACGCATTGGCCCCTCTGCGCCGGGATTTTCGGCGCACATTTATTCCATGAATCGGCCTGTAAATCTTTTCGGACTTGGGCGATCTGATAGGGCTTGAGATTAGTATGATTAATTATCAGTTTCCATGTTGGTGTATTCCAAAGGGAAGGGTATCCACGAAAGATCCTTACTGACAATGGGTAAAGCTTACCTCTAGGCTTATGGAGATAATTGGGGTATAACATCACAAAACATATTTATATCACTCAGAGACCAATGGCGCTGTTGAACGCTTCAACCGCATGCTCATGCACAGCCTTAGGATGGGTTTGGGAGCAGGGAATTGTTGGGAATAGTTGGTTAAAAGAAGTGTGTGTGTGTACAGGGTGCCTGCACATGCTACAATGGGTGTTGTTCCTTTTGATATACTTTTGAGAAGGAAGGTTCACACTACATTATGTCTACTTTGGTTGGGAAGAGTGTGTTTTTGTTGAATGTGACCAGAAGAGATTGTAGAAAACTGTGTAAAACATGGCTTAACGCATGAAGGAGAGGTTTGATGGGCTGAGGAGAGTGAGGACATGCAAGGTTTTAGAGGGTGAGAACGACTGTGTGCGAAGACCAGGTGTTGTTCCTAAAGGGCAAAGTAGATACTAGAGACCACAACAGATCCACAGAGTGTTAGATGATACCATTGTAAAGGAAGATGGTCAGACATGTAACAAAGGAAGGGTTTGCGAAGGAAGTGAGACGATAAGATGACATTCTGTCACCAGAGTGTATGGATTGTTGTTATATGAGGGTGTGATGGGTCAGAAATGCGAGGCAGTCAACTTGGTAAAGATTTTTTAAAAGTAGCCATTTTATTAAAGTATGAGGGTTAGATAAGCGCCTCGCTTTCCCTAACCTAACAAGGATTTCCCTGCCTACAAAACTAAGACTAAAGGAGAACACTCGAACATAGAAATGTATTAGTCCCTCACACATGTACATACAATAATATCATATAGGACTATAGATGGCTGTTCAAGTTCAACAAAATACCAATTATGTTCAAATGAAGCTGAATAACCTCGTAGCCAGGGTCGGGTCCCCTTTCCTAAGCTCAGTGCAGGATTTCTGAATAAAAGCTCCAACAAAATAGAAGTTCTTTTCAATGGTAAAATTCTACTTCAAGAATAACCCAGTCTTCCTTTGCACATCCAAGTTCTGTTTCACTGGACACTTGAATTATCTCAGGGTTGAACAAAGTTCATCACTTGGCAAAAGTCGTTTTCCACAAGCTTCAGTTTATCACTTGAAAAAGTCCTTGTTTCATATTTCCCATGAACATTCAAATAGGACTTCTCTACTTTGGATTAGACAACTGCTTCACAACAAAACACAACAATGTTTTCATCAGGATGGTGTGAGGGGTCAGAAATGTGAGGCGGACAACTTGGGAAAGGTTTTTCACAAGATGCCATTTTATTAACTCAAAAAGGGTTGGATAAACTTTCCCTAACCTATCAAGGATTCCCTGCCTATCAAAATAAACTAAGGGAAACACTCTAGTAAAAGGAATCCCTCCCTCACACTTATACATATATCCAATACATAAAGGCAAAATATGGCAATTTCAAATATAACAGAAATAACAGTTAAGTTCAACACAGACTTAGTAACTGTGCATACTTATAACCTGGGTCGGATCCCCTTCCCCAGATAAAAAGCAGGTTTCCAATCAAAAGTCAAAGGTAAAAGAGTTCTGCTTTGTAATCAAATTCTAATTGTAAAGTTTGTCATGTTCCAAAAGACTTTCACTTGGCTTTAATCAACAGTTCAGCTAGACGACAAATCGTTATATCTCCACTTATCACAAAGAGTTCAAACCAACCTCTTCAACTTTGGGAATCAAAACACTTCCACCTCTCATCTATCAACAGCAATGTTTTGTCAGGATGATTCAATACAGTGTCAACAACATTGTTTTGTCAGGATGATTTCAAAACAGTTCACAAAATGCTTTTTAGTGGTCATGACACTTCTTTTTCACGGCCTTTAACCTCAAAACAGTACTTAAATGACTTCTTCCTGGTCCACTAACCTGCCATGACTACTACTTCAAGGTCTCTGTCCTGGTATACTCGCCTACCGGACTGAAAGCTTCCAACACTACTACAAGTACTTATTTGGAAAAGTTTGCTTCAAACAACTTAGCAAAGACTTTCAACAACATCAGTATTGACTACTTCTTCTGGGAAGACATGAGACACACTGGTGCTGTTTGTTCCACACTTGTGACTGCCACATGCAATGCTGCTCTCCTGCTACTCTTGTTTTCCCACTCTTACATCAACAAATGCTGATAATGGGTGTCTATCACACTTGCCTCTCTTCGGCTTAGACAATGCTTGTTTGGGTCTTTTCCAACTATTGCCTTTTTCTCTTTTGGCAATAAGGGTTACAATTAGCTTGCTTCTGAATTACCCTCTCTTGACTATGGCAATGATGGTTCTTGTCAATTTGCTTTAGTATTTGCCTCTCTTGGCTTTGGCAATGTTGTTTGCTGTTAACCTCTTTTAATATTGCTCTTGTTTGGCTTTGGCAATGATGGTTCTTATAAACTTGCTCCCTCGCCACCCACCTCCATGGCTCCCTTGCCACCCCGTCCCTCCTCTACTCTGGCTCCCTTGCCAGGTTTGGCTCTCCTGGCTCCCTTGCCTCCCTCATCCCCGCTGCTCCTCTGACTACCTTACCTGATGCGTCTCTCTTGGCTACCTCGCCTCCCTTGAACTCCACCTCTCTCGCCCCATTGCCATCAACTTCTTCCTTGGTTCCTCTGCCTCTTCCTCCATTTACCTCCCAGGCTCCTCTGCCACATCTGGTTGGATCCACTGTACCCCTCCCCGGAAGTCTTTAAAAAGTGACAACCTGCTCCACACGGCTGCTCTTAACTTTCGCTCTGCTGTCAAACACTCCTCTGACATCTGCCACCTCCTTGAACTGCTGGATCTAGATGTTCTCGCCATTACCGAGACATGGTTTAAGGCCAGCTTTGTCACGTGTTTTGACACACTTCTCCCTGAGGACTACAAGATCCTCTCCGAGCCCAGGCCCAACAGGCCCAGAGGTAATCGGGGGCCTTGTCAGAGACGGCCGTGCTAGGAGGTGCAGCCTGACATGGCTTGCCCAGTTAGGGTTCCTTTCTCGAAACCTTCGAGGCAGTGGAACAGAGAGCAACAGAGCATGCTCGGCAGCAAGGCCACGAGGACCGTAGCCACGTCGGCCCTCGACTTTCCTGCAGCTTCCTGTCTTCAGCCCTAGGCTTAGCCCCCAGCCCCCCTGCCTCCAAGTCCCATTGTCCCTCGCCGTATTCGTCTCCAGATAATGTTTGGTGGCTGGTGGCTGACGGCCTGTGACTTGGATTGGGACGTGCCTCTCCCGGCTACAGGCTGTACAAGTGGGTAAGTCGCTTAACGCAATTTTTTTTCTTGCCGCCTAATTTGGTCTTGTCTTTGCTTACAGTGGCCCTCGTGACTTCTTTCCAGCATTTTGCCAGTCACGAGATTGCACACATTGTTAGGCAGGAACAAGGGCACAGAGGTTGGAGAAATGACTTGAAATTTTCCACTGTGATGTTCCATTTATTTCTGGTTGGCATTGAAGGAGCGATGGAGTTTTGTTTAATTGGAGGTTTGCAGTTTTGGATAGTAAATGAATGCAGGGAGTGGTCAGTCCAAGGGAGTGATTCGATAGACGATATGGTAGTTTCACAATTAAGGTCTGCTATCCAATCTAGGATCATCCTTTATCATGAGTGGGGTGGAGTACTCTTTGAGTAAGGCCTAGGTCAGACAATGAGTTAGCCAGAGTTATGGCAGGTTGGTCATTAGGGTCGTTGAGCCCTACATTAAAGGGTTTGGTGTTAGAGGTAAGAAGGGTCATGCGATCTTCTTCGAAGGAGCCAATAGGACCAAGGGGTCTATAGATCAGATGCATTGTTATGGTCTGTGAGTTTGTGAGTGGAGGTTTGACTGACATTAGTTCTCAAGACTTGATTGGAGGCTGTGGGACTATTCTGAGACCCAAGGAGGATATGATGATAAAGGCAATTCCACCGCCTCTGACTGACTCTCTGTCAGATCCTAAGACTGTATAGTTGTCGGGGGTGGCAATAAGAAGGGAGGGGTTTGCAGCTGCATGTAGCCAGGTCTCCATTATTGCAAGGAAATCCAGTTCTTTAGTGGTAATTCGGTCTGCTATTTCTACTGCATGCTCCACCAGGGATCTGGCATCGATCAGTGCGCCACTGATAGCAGTGGGGCTATAGCTTAGGACAGTGGTATCCAGTACGGCCGTTGTCCATCTAGATTTGGTATGGAATTTGTGGGTTTTAGTATGCTTTTGAGGTTGGCTGAAGTTATGATTGGTTGAAGGTGGGGGTCTAGGTGGTAAAATGTAGGACTTAGCTAGTCTATATCCAAGTCTGATGTTTCTGCATGCTAAAGGGCATGGGAGGTTAGGCGTTATTCTGGCTAGGTCATCTAAAGATGTTAGGGGGACATTTGGTTCATTGATGATAACACCTAGATGGCCGTTATAGGGGTCATTGGAGTTTTTGGCATTGCAGGTCAGAAGGTTCAGTGGAGGCAGGAATGGTGTCGGCTTGATCCTATCTGGGAGGATCATGGGTGGCAGAAATCTGGTGGGCTTGGTCCAGTTTGCGGGGATGACATAGGTAGACATAGTCTCAGAGTATCTGCCTGATGATGTAGGTATCTTGGGCCGTGAAGTTTGGGACAAGGGTGGGTTGGCTCTGTCGCCTGATAGTGGCAAGGCAAGTAGCATGCTCCGAAGTATACTAATGAAGACGATAAGGGTGGCATACATTGTTAGAGAGGATCAGGGTGCGCTGGTATGGGTCACAGGTTCTAGATGCATCTAGGTGACAATGGACTACGAATGGTAGGGGGCACAGGGCTCTGCTGGTCACTGAGGGTTCAACATTACAAATGGGAAGTTGATTGTCAAGGAGGCTAGATCAGGCGCTCAACGGTGCTACAAAGCAATGGGCAAGACCTATAAAGAGTACATGTGCGGCGGTCCCAGGTGAGGTAAATCGCTAGCAGGCAGTAGGTAATGAGAATGTAATGCACAATATTGCAGTGGCCCAAGTAGATCACTCAAGACAGTGGGCAGTCGGACATAACTACGCAATGTCGCGTTAGGCTAGATAGGTCTCTCGGTGACAGTAGGCGGTGGGCCATGAATGCACAATACACAGTGTCAATGTGGGCTAAGTAGAACTCTCCGTGACAGTAGGCAGTGAGGCATAAATACACAGTACACAGTGTCACAGTAGGCTACGTAGGACTCTCAGAGATAGTGGGATGTAGGACTTGGAGCCACAATGTCGCAATAGGCTAAATGGTGCACTCAGAGACAAAAGGTAGTATATATACAATGCACAATGTTTTAGTGGGCTAGGTATGGTGAACCACGCCCTAAGGCAATGAGCCTTCCTTCTGTCCTTATCCTCCTTGACCTTTCTTCTGCTTTTGACACAGTCAATAATGCCATCCTGATCAATCAACTTTGTGAGAACCTGTGCCTCATGGATCAGGCTCTGAAGTGGTTGACCTCCTTCCTCCTGTACCGGCCCTCCCAGGTCCAACTTGGGTCATTTCTCTCCGCCATCTCTCTCTCCACCTCTCTCTCCACAGTGTTCCCCATGGCTCTAACCTCACACTCTAGCTCGTCAATGTCTACTTGGCCCCTTTGACCCACCTGTCTCTACCTTCTCCTATAACTTTCAGAGTTATGCGAATGACACTCTGCTCTCTTTAAGGCTCCCCTCAGCCTCCTCTCCTCTCACACTCATTCCTGTCTATTCACAATTCAGCATTAGTGTGCCTCCAATGATCTCTGCCTTAATGCCACAAAGACTGAGATCCTTCTCATTGGGACCCCTGCTCCCGCTTTCCCTCTCTTACTCTGGACCCACTCCCTGGGCCCTCTGTCTTCGCCTTCCTGTAGGCAAAAAACCTTGGTGTCATCTTTGACTCCACTCTCTCCTTCTCTCCACACATCAAGGACCTGTCCATGACATTCCACTACCAGCTGCAACTCCTCAGAGGTATTCTTCCTTTTCTCAGTTTCCCCCAGAAGCTTACTGTCTCTACAGCCCTGTTCTTTCTAGGCTGGACTACTGCAACAGCCACTTTCTCAAACTGCCTTCCTCTACTCTCTGCCCTCTGCAACTAATCCAGAACAGGACTGCAAGACTTGTCCTTGGCCTAAAGCCCAGCGACCCTATTTCTCCTGACCTGAAATCTCTCCATTGGCTCCCGGTGGATGCAAGGATCAAGTTCAAGACCCTCTGTATCATCCACAAGGCTTTCTGGGGCTGGAACTGCTCCACATCCAACTCTCTCGTCCAAAACACCTTCCTTCTCGAGCCCTTCCCTCAGCCACCTGAAACTCTCTGTGGGTCAGACGCTTCTCCTGGCAGAGAGTGGGGGGTAGATCTCTCTCCTCTGTAGGTGCCTCCTTCTAGAATGGCCTTCCTGCCCCTTTAAAACTTGAGCCGGACTACCTGATGTTCTGGAAGCAGCTCAAGACCTTCCTTCTTGCCTCTGCTTTCCCTTTCTCTCCCCTGCTGACCTACCTGTCTGCTGCACTGATTGGTTGCCTGGCTACCCTCAAAGTCTCCCTGGTTATCAGTCTCCTCCATGACCAGTCGCCCCTGTACTGCCCCCAGGCATACCATGCACTTAGGGCCTGTAACTGTAACCCTACATGCCCCAGCCTCCCTGAACTTACTCAGAGCAATGCTGCCCTGATTGCACTTCCCCATCCATCTCACTGGTACGTCCCCCTTCTCTTTCCTCCATGCATTTCGCATTATCGCACTTGCACGATCTGAATGACACAAGGCCTAGTAAGATCGTTTGTTTGGTCCTCCCTCTGTCTTCCCTCAATTGTCTTGTCGCGCCTAGAAACACTTGTGTACAGGCGCATTATAAATGACTCATATCATATCAAGTTCTCTATTTGGCACAACCAAAGAATCGGGGAATGATCCGGCAATGTTCTCAGTAACATCGAGGAACTCTTCGTGGCATGGGCCAGCGCTGACCGGACTGAAATGAAATCAATATGAGAACGTATATTGTGAACTGCGGAACAAAAAGAGAACTCTCTCCTGGTGTATTGTCCTCCATAGATCCAGCAATCCCTGATCCTCCATCCCACGTAGAATCTTTTTAGCAGCCAAGGATAGTGGCCTTGAGCAAGCTGTGGATCTATCAAACCTTACATGCAAAATAGTGTTAAAATCACCTGCCACTATTAGCTGCCTATGAGACTACGCCAAAAACTTGGCCCAAAGGGATTGGTAAAATTCTGGATCATCCACATTCAGTCCATATACATGAACAAATGTGACCAACTTACGGGCCACCAACTCTGACGCTATGGCATAGCAACCCTCCATGTCACATTCATGATGCAGCAGACAGAAGCCCAATTACCTATGAATTCGGATCAAAACACCCCAGGAATAGGATGAAAAGGACGTATAATACATCGCCCCCCCATGATGTAGCAAAAACCTAATTCATTCTACCCATCGAATGTGTCTCCTGGAGGAAGAGAAGCTTAGCTCCATGCCACTCACAAAGCGCTAGAACCCTACACATCTTAGCGTGGTTATTCAAACCTCAGACATTTCAACTGAGGAGAGTACATGATTCCGTTCTAGGTCAAATTACCTTTTTATTTTTACTGACTTGAAAAAACATTGATTTAGAAAGACCGCTCTGAGACCGCACTGAGTGGTCGTTCTAAATCGAACTGTCACATCCCTGCTGCACACGACGGCGCGCAGGGGCTGACAGGCTCACCAGGACCCAGAAGCAGAGTATGATGAGAACAGGTAAGTGTGTTGGTGTGTTGTCTTTGTCTGTGTTTTATTTGGTTTGGGGGAGTCTTGGGTAGGGAGGAAGGGGGCGGGGGCTTAAGGACGGGGCTTTAGGGTACAAAAGCCCCAATTTCATGGTAATCCTGTGGGGGAGGGTTGGGGAGGGAGGGAGCAAAGGGGGGCTCGACAGGTAAAACCCCACAAATTAAAAAATAAAACACAGGCATGTCATTTTCCTGTTTTCCGAGGGCCGCACAAAATCGACTGAAGAAAATCTGTCATTTTTATCTGCAACCTTCAGAAAGCGGGAAAATGGCATAGAACCCATAATTCGGGTGAACAGTTTTCACGCACCATTGTCACGTTCTATACAGCCCAAATCAGAATACAACTCTGAATGACAATAAGGACTACTCTGCTGCAAGCATCCCAGTGAAGGGAGAGCCATTTTAACACTAAACTCCCAGTACTCCGTCCCCCTCTTACCCCTCCCCCACCGCCCACCCAACCCGGCAGTGAAAACCCAATCATCCCAACAATGACTAACCCAAAACAATGAAAGCGGGTAACAACCCAGAAATGCCAAGTGCACTGCCCCACCACCCATGCAACCAGGAGTGGGGGGTGCACCCGGACCTTATACATTACTAAGACCAACTGGATCAATTCATTACATACTTGAACGCAACAAACCTTTTACCCTGAGAGCATACATACTGTGGAGACTCAAATCATACCTGTGAAGCAAAGGCTAAAAATCACAAATGAAATTCAGTACTTGACAGTTAAAGAGCAGCTGAGGGCTCCAGTCCGAAAGAACCAAAAGGCTTAAAGCACCCATACTCAAATGTCACGAATCCAGCGTCATCGCTTGGGCAAGGTTTCAAGAAATGCATTCACCGCTGCCGGGTCCATAAAGAAGTGGGTTTTGTCATCACGCATCACTCTTAGCCTGGACGGATATAACATTGCATATTGAAGACCTCTGTCCTGAAGTTGGCGTTTCACAGCTGCAAATGATATTCAGGCTTTCTGTACTGTGGGAACTGCACTGGTCACCTGGCTACCATCTGTTCTCGGGACCAGGTCCCCTTCCCGCCAGTTGCACACCTGCACTGCCCCCCTAGCAACGCTTGTACTCTGGGGCTGTTTCTGTATCCCTACAGCCCCTACCAGCACTTGCCACCTGATGTTTGCACTTACCCTTGCAACTGCCACCAGCTGGCTGCACTTCTTATGTATTGTTCCTATTTATTGTGTCTATTTATTACTGTTATCCTATGTACTGCACTTCTCCTTCCCCTTCCCCTTCCTTCCTCTTGGGCTGTATGTGTATATTGTCAGAATGGCCACCAGAATCAAAAGGCCAGACAGACAGAAGGATAAGTGTTGTGGCTTGGATTTGCCTTCCCTCCTGTTGCTATATATGTTACAATGTTACGGTGGCCGGGATGCTGAGTGCTGTGAGAATGTTATGTGCAGAGTGTTCCTAGAGTGGGCCTGACTGAGAGAGAGGGTGCAGGTGGATGTCTCCCAAAAAACTTACCTTGTATGTACTAAAAAGGTTTGTGAGCCCCTCTAATGAGAACCAACACAGCCAAATAACCTGTTCTATGGGTAGGTGCCCACTTGGAGTGTCTGCAACCACATTTTAGCTGACTGTATTTCTCACTTGGGCAGTGCAGCACCGAAATGCTATGCAATTCTCGTCTGAACAATAGTACCAACAGCCACCCAAGACACATGTTTCAGCCTAGTCGGGCCTCATCAGTAAGTTGAAGCATTGCTTCTCTAAACACCGTGAGCAAGGGGTCCACATCTGGATTACCCTGGGTAAATTAGGGTGAAACCCCAAGTTCCCAAAAATACACAAACAGATCTGGGAGCCCCTCTAGCGAGAACAAACACGGCCAAATAACATGTTCTATGGGTAGGTTCCCACTCGGAGGGTCTATAACCACATTTTAGTTCACTGTCCTTTTCACAGAAGAGAAATACCATTTGCATATCAGTCTGGTCCCATCCACTTGGGCAGTTCAGCACCGAAATGCCAGGCAATTCTCCTCAGAACAAGAGTACCAACAGCAACCTCTGCCATGTGTTTCAGCATAGTCGGGCCTCATCAGTGAGATGAAGCTGTGTCTCTCTAAGCACAGTGAGCAAGGGGGTCCACGTCTGGATTACCCTGGGCAACGTACGGCAGAACCCCAAGTTCCTAAAAATACACAAAAAGGTCTGAGAGCCCCTCTACCGAGAACAAACATGGCCAAATAACCTGTTCTATAGGTAGGTGCCCACTCAGAGGGTCTATAACCACGTTTTAGCTCACTGTACATTTCACAGAGGAGAAATACCCATTTGCATATCAGTGTGGTACTACCCACGTGGGCAGTCCAGCATCAAAATACTAAGCAATTCTCCTCTGAACAAGAGTACAAACAGCAACCCCAGACACGTGTTTCGGCCTGGTCGGGCCTCATCAGTGAGGCCAAGCTGTGCCTCTCTAAGCACAGTGAGCAAGGCGTCCATGTCTTGATTACTCTGGGTAACTTAGGGAGGAATCCCATGCCCCTAAACATATAAACAAAGGTCTGGAAGCTTCTCTAAGGAGAAGGAACACAGCCAAATAACTCGCTCTCTGAGTAGGTTCCCATTCAGGAGTGCCCAAAGAACTGGCACAAAAGTGGCCATCCATAATCAGTCCTCAAGGGCCACAAGCATGTGCATGTGGGAAGAGAGCATGGAGCAGAAATCGAGACCAGAGTGGCGGGCAGGGACCCGAAGGCCATCTGAGAACCATCCTGACCGTGCTGAGAGCCCTGTAAGGATTTGCAGTCGGGGCTAACCTATAATCTTGTTGTCGATCAGCCGGTGTTTCAATCCAGAGAGATGTGATTGGACAACGCCACAAGAGCATTCACGTAGCCCAATTTGAATAGGGCAGCCGTGTGTGCTCTATGGGCGATGCCCAAGGGGAAAAACCATACAGGGAAACCCCCTTGTCGGAGGTGAAGAATCTTGGTGAAGATCTTCAGCTCCGGAAAACTGATGTTATCTGTGACTTGCCCTGATGTAAAGGAAACGCACTGAGGTGCCAAGGGGGCTACTGAATCATTCGGACAGGGAATAGGAACTCTGTTTCCTTTGGGGAACTTGGTTCGCAGAGCAGGCAGACAGAGTGCAAAGGCAGAGTGAAGCAGGAAGGGCAAAGGAGGCATATGGTGAAGGCAAGGCAGAAGGACTTAGAGAAAAACAGGGAATAGAAAACAGGGTAGAGTAACAGCATCAATGCTTAGTAGGGAAAAATGAAGCGACGCAAGGCGCTCACCGTTGGGCTGCTTCTTATGCTGTTTCCCTCTCTGGCAACGATCCTTGGGACGGATTGCATCTGGGTGCCATCTTGTAAAGAACTGCAACATTACCAGATCTTCTGAGAGACCCAAGCTACTCCTCACTAATGATGCCCAACAAGGCTGAAACATGTCTGGGGATGCTTGTGGTCTCATGCAGAAGGGATGTGACCTAGCAGTTCGGGCTGGACTGTCCCTTTTGGGGTAGGACCAAGTCTGATTTGCATATGGTTTTTTCCCCTTCTGTAATGGCTTGGCAAGCTGAAAAACGATGTTCTGGAGGGTTGCCCAGAGCTGCGCCTGTGGTTATGATTAATTCAAAACCTTCCAGCCATCACCTTTTTGTTTTGCTAAAGTCACCCTGAGTGGGACGGTTATGCCCAGACATGGGTCCTGAGTCTGCCGGGCCTAGAGATCCAAGCTACTCCTCACTGATGACGCCCAACAAGGCTGAAACATGCCTGGGGATGCTTGTGGTCTCGTGCAGAAGGGATGTGACCTAGAGGTTCGGGCTGGACTGCCCTTTTTGAGGTAGGACCAAACCTGATTTGCATATGGTTTTTCCCCTTCTGTAATGATATGATATGAAATGGCATTTATAACGCGCCTTTACACAAGTGTTTCAAGGCGCGACGAGTCAGGGGGGGGGAACAAGGGGAGACAAACAACGATCCTACTAGGCCAGGTGTCATTCAGATCGTGCAAGTGCAAGGGAGGAGGGGAAAGGGAGAAGTGCAAGGGGAAAGGGAGAGGGGAAAGTGCAGTACAGGGTTAATAGCATACAGGAAAGTAACAAGGGCCAGCTAGTGGCAGTGCGAGTAAGTGCAGATACGTGCTGGGAAGGAGGGGCTGTAGGGATACAGACACAGTCCCGTAGTGCAGGGGGTGCCAGGGAGGCAGTGCAGGGGAGAGTGGCTGGGCCAAGGACCGAGAAGGTGAGTGGCCCAGTTGCAGATTCAGTGCATTTTCAGTAACTTTAGCAGGGGAGAGAAAGCGGAGGCGAAGAGGAAGGTTTTGAGTGGTGTGGCAGGCTGAAAAACGATGGTCTGGAGGGTTGGCCAGGGCTACGCCCGTGGTTATGATTAATTCAAAACCTTCCAGCCATCACCTGTTTGTTTTGCCTTCTGAGCAGTGAACCAAGCCACCGCCATCTTGAAGGGCTAAAAACCCTGTGAGGATGATGTTTTCTCCAATGCTGCCAGATAGACCATGAATTGACAGAAGTCCTAACAGTGTGCCACCCCTGAAGAGGCATCGTACCAGGCTTCCAAGGGTGCAACCGGTGAAATCTCCTGAGAAGTCTTGAGGCGTGAACTGCTGAAGCTGGTTCTCATGTACGGTCAGACGATCCATAACCTTTCCAATCGAGTAGATACTGTAGCTGTCCCCTATGGTAACGGAATCACATATGGCTTTCACTTAATATTCGGGTCCAGAGGTGGTATCAACAGGTACTGGGTATTTGCGAGTCAGTCTGGGAAAGCGATCTGTCATATAGGGTTTTAACTGGGATATGTGAAATACAGGATGTATGCGAGACCATGAAGCGGGTAGTTGAAGTTTGAAGGCGACTGGCCCGATCAGTTGAAGAATCTGGAAGGGACCAAAAAAGCGTGGCGCCAATTTGGATGGGACCAAATGTTTCAGTAAATGGTGCAATGATAGCCACACAAGGTCTCCGACATTCAAAGTAGATGTTTGAAGTCGCCTTCGATCTGCTTGCTTCTAGCTGGTTGCTCGTAAATCTGTTAAGGACTGCAAGGCAGTGGTATGGCCTGTTTGGATCTTATCAACGAGTTCATTAGTGAAAGAACCTTGGTGTCTGAAGGGGTCTCGGAAGGTACACATGCAGGGTGATAACCGTAGGTTCAAAAGAAAGGAGTGAGTCCGGTAGAGGTATGAATCAAGTTATTATAAGCGTATTCAGCAAATGGTAGTAGGGCAGCCCCGTTGTCCTATGATGCTGATGTGAAACACTGTAAGTATTGTGTGAGTGACTAGTTCAGCCTTTCGGTTTGTTTGTTCGACTGTGGGTGATAGCCAGAGGTCCGGGCTCTCTGAATCCCAAGCTTATTACACAATAGTTTCCGTTAAGTAGAGGTGTATTGTCTCCCTCGATCCGAGATTATGGTAGTCGGCAAGCCATGAAGAGGAAAGAGGGAATGAAGAAAAACTTCGGCCATACGTTTTGGCAGTAGGAATACACGGATGAGCGATGAAATGAGCCATCTTAGTAAGAGAGTCTACCATCACCATGATTGTAGTCTGATCGTCAGAAAGGGGTAGATTAACAATTAAATCAGTACTGATGTGTTGCCATGGATGGGATGGTAAAGGAGGCTGTGTTCATTTTCCCAACGGGAGCCTACGAGGTGTCTTTCTTTGCTGACAAATGGCACAAGAGGCTACGTAGTCTCTAACTTCGTTGTTGAGGTTGTGCCACCAGAAATATCTGATGATGTTTTCCAAGGTTACACAAACTCAACGATGACCCGCTGTCTTCACATCATGGCCCATGTATAGTACCTCTTGTTGTAAGGTTGAGATGGGTATGTAAAGTGTCTGACCATGAAACATGCTCCGCCTTACAACCCGTACTGTTCCATGTTGGCTAATATCAATGGGTCTCAAAGATTAGTTGCTTGTTTCACCTGTTGGAGAAAGGTGGAGTCAGTAAATAGAAAAGAAGCTTTGGGAAGCAGCTTTTGTTGCTGATGAGGAACTCCGGCTTCAGAGTCGGTGCAAGATAATGCGTCCGCCATTTGATTCTCGTGACAGGCAGAAAGGTGAAAAGAAAATCATAAAGAGAAATAAAATATGCCCAACAGGCCTGTCTACTGATTTGACATTCACGTTGCTGTAGAACTTTTAGATTGCAATGGTCCATTCTCACAGTCACCTGATATTTGGAACCCAGTTACAAATGTCGCCATTCGGTACAGGTTTTTTTATCACTAAAAGTTTAATTTCCAAGACGGTATAATTCTGTTCCGAGCCTGATAGAGGCTTGGACATATAAGCAATGGGGTGTTCACAATCATCTTAGAAAAGTTGTTTAAGAACGGCTCCAATTGCAGCGTTTGAAGCATCCGTTTCCAGAATAAATGGTCTATTCTGGTTTGGGAGGCGTAATATAGGAGCTCTTGTGAAATGGGCTTTTAACACTCGAAACGCCTGTCTCGCTCTGTTGTTCCATGAGAAATGGACTCCCTTCTTCAAAAGAGCAGTCAGGGTAGGATTTTCAAAGAAAAATTAGGAAAACATTTCCTATAAAGGTTTGTAAAGCCCAGGAAGCTTTGTATGTCTTTAACCAAAGCGGGCACTTTCCATTGCAAAATAGCCTGCACCTTTGAGGGATCCATGGAAGCTCCATCAGAAGATGGAATGAAAGCCAAATAACTAACAGATGTTTTGTGAATGTGACGTTTTTCCACTTCTGAGACATCGATTTGATGTTCTTGAAGATTTCTGGGAAATATTAGAATGTTGTCGAGATAAACGACTACTGAATGAAATATGAGATCTGAAAAAAGGTGATCCATAAATCGCTGAAAAAAAAGCGGGGCGTTAGCCAATCCGAAGAGCATGACACGGTATTCGTAGTGGCAGAAGGGAGGGCCAAATGCTGTTTTCCACTCGTTGCCACTATGAAACCGGAGGAGATGCTATGCGCCTCTAAGATTCAACTTTGTACATATCAAAACCCCCTCGGACGGCCTCCAAAATGTCCAGGATCAAGAGAAGAGTGTATTTATCCTTTACTGTAATCTTATTCAAGCTTCTGTAATCAATACATGGATGTAATTCTGAAGTGTCTTTCTTTGGGATGAAGAATATCAATGCACCCTAAGGGGATTTCAACACCATTATCAGCCCGTTTTGAAGGTAAGTCTGTAGGTATGCACCTTAGGCCTCTTTCTCTGGCTCAGAGAGAGTATACATCATACCGAAAGGAACTTGAGTGTTGGGCAAGATCTCAATGGAACAATCCTCTACTCGATGTGGAGGTAACTACTTGTATTTGTCTTCTAAGAATACCTGTTGATAAGCATGGTACTCTTAGGCCAATTTTTGGAGGTGGGATATAGATCTGTTCTCATTGGTTTTCAGTTGAGTTTGAAAGCAGATGGCTATTTCATGAAGGCAATGTCGAAGCCAATACTCTGAGCCCAAAAATATGTTACCAGCTGCCCAATTCACATAGGGGTTGTATTGCCGAAGCCAAGGAAGATCCAAAATAATTGGGTAATGTGCTGCCTTTATTAGATCAAATGTGATGGACGCATTATGGGAAGATAGTCGCATCAAAAGTTTGGAGGTTTGTTCTTTAATGGGGATTGAAGATAATGGAGTACCGTCAACCCCTTCCACTGGAATAGGAAGTGGGGTGGGTTCCCGAGGCACATGGTGTTCTGGGGCCCAGGGGTCATCGAGAATATGTCCTTCTGCCCCACAATCGATGAACCCCAGCGCAACCATGCAGGTGCCCTTTGGGTTCTTCCCCCTGCTCTGGGTTTGATTCAATGTCCGGACGTCGACTTTTTAAGGTCACCCTCTAGCCTGGCTGAAAATTGACTTTTGGTGTAAAGTAAACCTCGTGAAGGTTATACCACCAAGATGAAACACATTGAATAGATTTTCATCTATGAAAGACACTAGAACATTTCTCTATTTGGAACTTCCGCATGTCAAAGCCACACAAAGTAATGCATTTGGTTTTGTTTAGGAACTCCATGTTCACCTGTGAAAATAACGAACACTGCTGTGACTGCATTTGACATCTGTATGTTTTTCAAATTATGTGACAAGTTGCAAAGGCATGAAGCAATGCCTATGTTGAGTTTTGTTATGAGGATTAGCATGGAGTAAATGCCTGATGTTCATTAGCCTTACTTTACATATCTTTTGTAAAATGTCCAGATCCAGGAGATGATATGTACTGCACTCTGTGATTTTCAAGTTGTGCGCTTTTCACATATGTTACAAAGTGCATATATTTTAAAACATGAATATATTTCAAAACATGGGTCAGTCATTAGTAATAAACTGAACACCATTCTCTTTTGAGCTTTCCACTGTATTTTCTGCACACAGCGAGGCATTGCTTGCCAACTAATGATATGCTGGCAGGCAGCCCTACAAGAAGTAATAACTGCATAAGAATAAAGTGCAATAGATTAGAAATTACATAGGCAGGACCCCTTTCCTTGTTTATAGACACAATCGATGAGGGCAGGAACATCATGAATGATCTTGTCCTGGAGATGTAACTCTACTTTAAGAACCATCATGAGGGTATCCCGAGGATTGTGAGCGTGGGAACATAAAGCTTTCCCCTTGTCCGTGGTTCCCATTACGGATGGGGTCTGTTGTTTCCCGTCTGTGTAGGTGGGGTGATCAGACAATCCTTAACAAATGCTTGTAAGATCCACAATACATGCAGAGGCCGAGAGTCCTGCGCCTATTGCGTTCTTCCAGAGTCAAAGTTCCACGGGCGATACCACCCTGAATGGGCTCCTATTCTGAGTGCTGGCGAGGACTAGAATGAAAAGCTTTGGCCGTCTTCTGCAGGCGTCCTTTAAGTCTTTTGGATTGCTGCTCTTGCAAACGAAAATCGATCTGTAGCGTTAATGCAATCATCTCTTTCAGATTTGGAGGTCTTGGCACACAGGAGACCTCATCTTTGAGTTCCTCAGACAACCCTTGTCGAAAAAGTGTTCCCAAAGCATCATCAGGCCAAGCGGTCTCCCCGGCCATTTGTTTGAAATTGGTGCTGCAAGTCAGCACATCTAATGACCCTTGTCTTCTTTTGAGTAGATTTTCCTGGGTGGTGACAGTGAGTTCTTGTTGGCTAAACATTGCCTGAAGACTATTTACAAAGGCAGAACATGAATCCAGGATTTGATTGTTGGTGATTACAAGGGGAGTTGCCAGGGCACTTCCTGCCAAGTTGGATAGAATAAAACTCACGTTAGAGTGATCTGTGGGAAAATAGGAGGGATTCAAAGTAAACTGTACAACACATGATTCCAAGAACTCCTTGAGTTTCTTTGGATTTTCTGCGAAATTCCACAAAATGAGGGAGGTTGGAGGCAGCTCAGTTCGTATGGGTGCAGCTGCAACCATTTGTCAAAGCGCAGCATTTTCATTCTTCAGATGTTGCACTTCCTGGGTGAGATCTTGAAGAGCAGCTAATACTTGTTGCATTTGTTCCATTGTGATGGAGCTGGCGTCGCTTGCTGTAAGGATGTGCAGTCGGAGGCTAACCTGTAATCTCGTCGTAGATCACCTGGTGTTTCAACCCAGAGAGATTTGATTAGAAAATGCCACAAGAGCATTCACGTAGCCCAATTTGAATAGGGTGGCCGTGTGTGCTCTATGGACGATGGCCAGGGGGAAAACCCATACAGGGAAAACCCTTGTCAGAGGCATTGTATCTTCCGAGAAGATGATGGTATGGTTCCTTGCTCTAGCGAACTGATGTTATCCGTTACTTGCCTCGATGTAAAAGAAACGCACCGAGGTGCCAAGGCGGCAACTGAAACAATCGGACAGGGAATAGGAACTCTGTTTCCTTCACAGAACTTACTTCGCAGAGCAGGCAGACAGAGTGCAAAGGCAGAGGGAATCGGGAAGGGCAAAGGAGGAATATGGCAAAGGCAAGACAGAAGGGCTAAGAGAAAAACAGGGAATAGAAAACAGGGTAGAGTAACAGCGTCAATGCTTAGTGGGGAAAAATGAAGCGACACAAGGTGCTCACCATTGGGCTGCTTCTTCTGCTGTTCCACTCTGTGGCAACGATCCTTGGGATGGATTGCATCAGGGCGCCATCTTGTAAACAACTGCAACGTTACCAGATCGTCTGAGCAGTGCACCAAGCTGCCACCATTTTGAAGGGCTAAATACCCAGTGAGGATGCTGTTTCCTCCAATGCTGCCAGATAGACCATGAATTGATAGAAGTCCTAACAAGGCCAGGCAGCGGAAGACCACTAGGTCCGTGAAGAACGCCTGCCAGCCCAATGTACCAGCCGGACTTCTAAACCAGCCTCGAAGGGCGAGTCGTGTGTGGGAGAGCAGAGGACGAGTGTCGTCAGACCTCGTCCGCATGAACATAGGCTGGGAACCTACGTTCCTACATAGTGAACCGACACCTCCAAGGAGCCACCAAACAGCACAGGACCCCCCTAAAGTGGCTGCAGAGCTGCACAAGGCAGAGTCTGTCATGTAGGACTTGCAGACAGATGTACAGAGGGACAGGGTAGCAACAGCATGCATTCCGTAACCCAGAGGCAACCTTGCGATCCACAGCGTCCTGAACCGCTGCCTTCACTGCCGACATCGAAAACCGCCCCACCAGGTGGGCGATGCGAGGAAGAGAGTGTCGCCACAAAACGGGACATGGCAACCCGTTCCACGCCCTGTGAACAGTGCAGCAGCAGAGCACCTGGGGAATGCCCAGGGCAACCCCATCTTTGGGGCATGCCCGTAACGTCCGACGGAAGAATCTGAACAAGCACCCCGGACCAAGGGTGCCTAGAAACCAAACCATTCCACCCCAGGGACAGCACAGTGTCCACTTCTACCCTGAGGAGACACAACCCCCAGCCTCAGCAGCCGTGGAGGGTGAATCTTGGAAGAGGTGGAAGCAGGGATGTCATTTCACCAAAATGCCAGGCGTAGTGGAAGTGACATCACAAGGTCACTCCCCCAAGAGTGACATCACATGAAGTTATGTTATTTGCCCACACCCCCGTGTGACATCACAGGAAGTGATGTAATTTGACCACGCCCCAATCGTGACATCACAGGAAGTGGCATCACATAGCATTGTTTCCAAGTACACTACGAACAATATGGTCACGATAACCCTGTAAATTGATGTACATTTCATACAAGAATGGATCACCATATGTATTGTTAATATCAGTGCGTATAAACCCATATTACCAAATCACTGTGAATGTAAGCAGACGTCCAAGGCCAAGCGATAATGATGTTTTAATATATAGCACTTAAGCTTAAGCACTTCATTTAGAACAACTATACATACAATATCACACAACCTGTGTTGGTACTCATTTATCAACCAAAGCAGGATGAAAGGCTGAGTTGACCTTGCTGGGAGTCGCACCTGCAACCTATAGATGACACACACACATTGCAGCAGCCAGTGCTCAACCCACTGAGCTATTTTACCAGCTATACCTATTAGAAAATGAGCCACTCCAGCCTCAATCTAAAAAAAGTATGTGACTGGTTCTGTAAGCCCCCCCACTCCTCCCCTGGTTCTTGATAAGGGACATGAAAGGGAGCAAGATAGCAAAAGGTATATGATGTATCTACTGCTTCTCTGCTGTTGTCCCTCTCATTTCCACTTCCTCCACTCCCGTCTTCTGCTTTCCACCTCCACCATTCGGGCTTTCACTTCCTTCACTCCTCACCACACCAACCTAACCCTCTATCTATCCTCCTGCACCGCATTCCGTTTCCTTGCATCCACACACCCCCTATCCTGCTTGCATCTTTCATGGGCCTCCCTGGACAGGTCTGCAGTGTGCCACTGTTTTGATGGGCTTCAGCTGCCTGTGCAGGAGCTTGTTTTCCGATTCAGCACAGACTATACGAACTACCGTTTCCTCAGCTGCCTTGTTTGGGCACATGACCCAAAATGCATGTCTCACCTGGCTGAAGCCCCATGTTCTTTGTGTAAGGCCCTCTGCAGTACAGGTCCCTTGTGTTTGGGCAAAGGTAGAGTGACCACTGGCTCCCCCAATAACAGCCCTGAGCCCAACACCCGATGGCATGATGTGGCGCCCGGCCCCCTGAATCGCCACCTCCCTGGTCCCCATAACCAGACAGTGGGCCGGGTATGATGTTTAGCACAAAGACCACAAATAAATGACTGCAACAAGGTCTTTGCCCTGTGCAGTAGCTCTTGTTCTCAGCATCTGATGCACAAAGCGGGCCTGAGTGGGGAGTCACAGAATGCTTGGTGGCTTTCTCCCAGGTGACCCACTCCCCCTGACCCACCCTGTCCCTGCTCATCCCTCTGGCTGTTCTGAAGCAGCTGAACCCACTGCACCTCTGTGGCACCAGCATCCTCCTGTGGCAGCATTGGGCTCTCTGAGATCCTGTGCTGTGCATGTGTCAGTGGTAGGTATGCACTGAGGTGCTCAGCACCAACACCTGACCAATGCACAGCAGTCAGTGGGCCTCATTACACGGACAGCGGTAAGGGTTAACGGTCACCGTTAATGGTACCGGTGGCCGTTAACCCTTACCGCTGTACTACGAGGTCCCTTTGCGGATTGGAGACTTTAACGCCGGCTTTTTGCAGGCGTTAAAATCCAACCCGCAAAGGGACCTTGGAGCTAATTACGGCACCGCAAATTTGCGGTGCCGTAATTAGCGCCTTCCGCATTCCCATAGAGCCCTATGGGGCAGAAATGGGAATGGGGAAGGGCAATGGTAGAAGGGGGATTTACCGCCCCGCCAACCTTGGAATGAGGCGGTAAATCCCCTTTCCACCAGGGCGGTGCCAGTATTTTACTGGCATGAACCATGGCGCTAATAGCGCCATGGTTCTCCGCCTACCGTGTAATGAGGCCCAGTGTATTGGGATAGAGACTGTCAGTGTTTCGATTTTCAAACAATCTACATTCATGTGCATTCTTTAGAAATCCCATAAACACCACAATGTAACTTGTGTTTCTTTTGAGAACAAGTGTTAATCATACGTGCTCTCTGGTCCAATGTAAGCTGCAATGCACCAGGACGCGGAAATTGTGTGGGGGGGGACCCTTTTGCCTCCAAGGTGCCCTTCTTGATTGTGTGCATCATTACACTTGTAAACCCTGAGGCCAATTTAAGTAGCTTTCCCAAGTTTGAGGTTACTGTGCAACTCTCATTGATCGGGGGGATGCTGTAAAATCTTAAATGCATACTTGCCAACATTCTGTGGCCAAAAAGTTTCAAAAATAATAATTCCCATAACAATGACATCACAGGAAAATACTAAATATACATTGTTGGCACCATTAAAGCATTCTAAAATACACAACTCATCAAACAGCACAATATGGAAAGATGTTCAAATGTTAAAAATGTATCATTGTGAATGGTAACTTAATACCAAATTCAATTGCCTAACTTCACAGAAGGTAATCACACAGAGCTGGTAGGCAATGTTTGCCACTGCTCTGTAGCAGCAGCCCAGGCAATACATATGTATTGCAAGTTGAGCACTGAATGACATGGTGACTGATAAGCCCCTCAGTCTGATAGGCAGATGCTGTGTCATGGTCTTACTCTCTGCCACTTACCTTCTCTGGTGGTTCACCTAAGGGTTGTCCCTGCAGGAGTGCAGGACAGAGTCAAGTAGTTGTCAGGTTTGAGCCCAATCAAAGTAATCACCTACCAGTGCACTGTACAGACACATACTTGCCAACCTACGGATTTAGGTGGTAGGTTACAGCTTTTTAAGCACTCCTACCGCCTACCGATTTCGTTGTTAAATCCTACCACTAATTTGGGGGTCTCACTGTCTGTCATGTTGCTTTATGGCTCCCCAGGCACCGATGCCTCCAGCGAGATCCGACACGCGCAGCCATTATGCTTAAACTCCAGATAAGAACCAATTAAAGCTGTCATTTCGGCTGGGTAGATTACGCTGAGCCCGCCTCTAGAAGCACCCCTGAGACTTCTGAAATCAAAAGCAGGGCGGAAAAGCCAAACTTAATCCTGCTCCTCTCCTAGAACCGGAGCAGACACTGTAGGAATCCCCCTCGTGGCGTGCGATGAAATGGGGGAATGGACGTGTTTTCCTTCATTCATCACACCGGCTCATTTATCACTCTGCAGCACTGAACTCTAGGACCGGCTCACAGCCCTTTTATTTCAATGGGTTTCCAGAGAAGTGAGTTTTGATAAAAACACACCACTTGCGCTGAAACGTCCTCGGCTGCCCCCGCATCTTGGTGGCTCTGGCTGCCTGCTAACCTTTCACCAGCTCACCCACTACTTCCTTCCACAAACACCTCATGGCCCGGAGAGTCCTGATTGTGTATTATGAGGCCAGCCGGTGAAATAAACTGGTCCGTGTGAATGACTGGGCAGAAGCATGGGTAAGAAATGGCTAACTGGATTAAAACCAGTATGCACTTTAAATGAACCATTCGGTCCTTGGAAATGTGCTCTGCTTAGGAAAGTGGACCTCGTGTTTATTTTGGCAACGTTGTATTTTTCTGTGGGGATGTGATTTAGAGTTATTGTGGGTGTGTTTTGCTGCACTGTTTTTGACTCTGTGTCTCATTGGGACCTTTTCCCCGTTGCTGCTTTGGTATACCTCATGAAGTTAGTACTGGGACGAGGAAGAGTGGACGTGGAGGTAATGCTCTGATTACTTACCGGTAATCTTCATTACTCCTAGTCCTACTCTTCCTCGTCACAGTACTGACGACCCTCCTCACCCTCCCTGCGGGGAAGGTCCCATGCTCCGGCTTGGTAATATGAAACTGAGTGACGTGGATGTGGGGGAGGAGTTATAGGGAGTTAAAGAAATAGAAGAAGGTCCTGTGTCGGAGGCGGGTGCCTCATGAAGTTAGTACTGTGACGAGGAAGAGTAGGACTAGGAGTAATGAAGAATACCGGTAAGTAATCAGAGCATTATGAGGCCAGCTGCTGAAATAGACTGCTCCGTGTGAATGACTGGCCAGAAGCATGGGTAAGAAATGGCTAACTGGATTAAAACCAGTATGAACCATTCGGTCCTTGGAAATGTGCTCTGCTTAGGAAAGTGGACCTCATGTTTATTTTGGCAACGTTGTATGGACACTCTTGAGACCTGTAGATGCACATATGACCGGCGTCTTCTTTCTGCGCATGCTCTTTGGGTACGTGTTTCAGCTGTGAGCGTGCTGCTTCCCGGATCTCGTTTCTGCGCATGCTCATTTTCTCAGTATCTGAGCTCTGCGCATGTCACTTGTACCATCGAGTTGTGTTTTAGCTTCCTGCGTGCCGCTTCAATGGTGTCTCTTTTCTGCGCATGCTCTATGGGTAGATGTTTCAGATGTGACAGTCCTGCTTCCAGTGTCTCCTTTCTGCGCATGCTCTTTGGGTTCATGTTTCAGCTGCGAGTGTCTGCTTCCCGGATCTCGTTTCTGCGCATGCTCATTTTCTCAGTATCTGAGCTCTGCGCATGTCACTTGTACCATCGAGTTGTTTTTTAGCTTCCTGCGTGCCGCTTCAATGTGTCTCTTTTCTGCGCATGCTCTATGGGTAGATGGTATTTAAGATGTGACAGTTCTGCTTCCGGTGTATATTTCTGCGCATGCTCCTTGGATAAGGTTTCAGCCGTGAGCTTTCTGCTTCCGGTGTCTCCTTTCTGCGCATGCTCCTTGGGTTTAGTTTCAGCTATGAGTCTGTTTCCGTTTCCCCTTTCTGCGCATGCTCTATGGGTAGATGTTTCGGATGTGTCCGAGGTACTTTCCGTTCCCCCTTTCTGCGCATGCTCCTTGAGTGAGGTTTCAGCCGTGAGCGTGCTGCTTCCGGCGTCTCCTTTCTGCGCATGCTCCTTGGGTTTAGTTTCAGCTGTGAGTTCCTACTTCCGGTGTCTCCTTTCTGTGCATGCTCCTTGGGTTTAGTTTCAGCTGTGAGTTCCTACTTCCCGTTCCCCCTTTCTGCGCATGCTCCTTGGGTTTAGTTTCAGCTGTGAGGTCCTACTTCCGGTTTCCCCTTTCTGCGCATGCTCCTTGGGTTTAGTTTCAGCTGTGAGGTGCTACTTCCCGTTCCCCCTTTCTGCGCATGCTTTCTGGTGTCTACTCAGCACTGCGCATGTCTGTCCTCCAGCGCTGCACCCCAGCCTCGCTGCCCAAGGCGCTAGGTAGCTCAGTCTTCTGAGCCGTGGCTGCGTTCCTGCTTCCTCCTGCCCCCCCCCCCATCTCTTGCTCTATTGTTAAAGGGAAAATGCTGCACAAGCTCTGAAGCAATCGCATGGCATAATTTACCGCAGCTGAGTGACAGGCCTATTGCACGCGCTTGTGGTGAGAAAAGTGTCCTTTTAGGGTAATGTTGACTTGTCTCTGCTTTTCCTTCACGCTCCTTCTGTTAAGCCTTTCTCCTGTGTTTGTGATTTATAGGGGGCGAGGCAGCTCCCTCTTTGGATATTTCTTAAATCTATTTTCTCTGGATGTCGTGTACATTCTTGGAGATTAATTAATCCTATGGTAATTATTTTCTTTCTCCAGACCTGAATACACTATTGGTGCGTTGCAGTGTCCCGCAGAAAGTCAGGATCACAGGCAACAGAAGGTAAATAGCTGCTGTGATATATGCATGTCTCTCTGCACAGGGTGTTCTTTGCTTCTGCAGCAGTTTGTCTCCTGTCCTGAGTGCACTCCTTGCCCCCATCTTCCCTTTCTCTACTCTTTGCCCCCCAGCCCCCATGCCCAGGGATGCCCCCTATTGCACTGAGTAAAGGAGGACAACTTGCAACCCATCCCCTCAAACGAGAGTTTGGATGGGGATAAAAGTGTGCATTTTAAAGCGCATTATTTATTTATTAGTTTTTTTGTGTGTAGCACACAACAGCCCGCAGGCATCGTGGCGCTGTTACAGAGGTAAGTAGGCTACTTGGTTACAGTAGTACATACAGAGAGTATTAGATCTAACAACTGTAGGTGCATTGGTTACAGTGGTGCAAGAACTAGTTACAGTGGTGCATGACAAAGCATATGATGTGTACCCAGTTCAATAGGTTACAGGGAACATGAGTACGCAGGCGTGATGCGCAGAGCGGGAGTGTAGGCAGAGGTTAGTTAAACAGCCAGGTTTTGAGTGCTTTGCAGAAAGCAAGGTGTGAGGGTTCGTTTCTAAGGGTGAGTGGCAGGGAATTCCATTGTTTGGCAGCAATTAAAGGGACGCTAGCGCCACCTGCTTTGGCTTGTTTGACTCGACTTGGGGATTATGAGACGGTGGGAGTGGTGGTGGTGTTCTTGTGGGTCTGGAAGAGCCTGTTCTCATTACTTTCGAGGCAAGGTAAAGGGAGGCTGTGTGAGTGATGCACTTGTGAGTGACGGCAAGAGTTTTGAATAGGACCCGTTCTTTGAAGGGGAGCCATTGGGCTTCGTGTCTGGCGGCAGGTCTTTTTTTTTATTAGTTGTTGATTAGTTTGCTCAACAAACTCTTACAACATCAACAGTATGTAATAAACAAAGGTTAAAAACACAATCTTCTTATCATGGTAAACCATAATATAAAACAAAATACTAGCCTCAGAGAAGGAAGAGATCCATTCACATAACAACCGTTCTCATAGATTACATCCTGTTAAATTTCATCTGCAATACAGAGCACTGCTGTACCCGAATTTGTAGATCTCAGTCTCCACTATGCGTAATAAACAAGCATCTCACAATAATACTGCGAGTATAGATAGACTTCTCAACAGAACATTCACTTGACAACTACTGTGGTGGAGTCCTTCTAAATGAATTTCATCCTTCATAGTGTACATCATCAAAGTGATGTATAAACCACATAATCAGAGTGGATGACCAGCAAACACCTATCACAAAATCCAGCCACATAAATTGGTTTCTCATAAACAATAAACCAAAGTTATACATAAAACACAAAACAACATTAAGTGTTTTTAAGTTTATTCAAAGCAGAAATACTGGCATTCTTCATACTTGTGATATCATTTTTTCCAGTTCTACATTTAACAGCACAAGACATTTTGAAAGAGCCAATATGGTCTTTGTTGTATATCCCCACATACATGCCATCCACAACCATTCCCTGGCTAGCAACGTCGTACCGATCATGCCAGGTCCCAGTTATCAAAGTGTTTTCAGTAGATTACAAGATGTTTTAGGGTTTATTTTTGTTCTGATTCATTACAAAAGCGGCTCCGTACAGGAGCATCTGCTGCAGATTTATTTCCCCATTTCAATGTCCTTTCATGGGTGTACATCAAATTTAGCTTAAAGCAAAGATGTACATCCCACAGTTTATTGCCAGGAAACTTTAATAGATACGTCCTCCGCGGCATCCGCGAGAATTTTGAGAGCTGCTCGAAGTGCATTGTTTTGGATTATTTGGAGTTTCATTAGGTTTTTTGCTGTAGTGCCAGCAAAGAGGATGTTGCAGTAATCCAGTCTTGAGCCTATTATGGCTCTGGTGATGGAGAGGCAGTTCTCAGTGGATAAGAGGGGTTTGGCTGCGTTAATCAATTTGGTGTAGTAGGCAGCTGAGGAGGCGATGGCGCTGACTTGACGTGACATGGAGAGGGTGGCATTGAGGTAGACTCCTAAGGTTTTACCGATGGGGAGACCAGGATCTGTATGTTATCAATTGTGAAAGTGCTGTATTGGTTGGTAAGTACGTTTAGGGTTTCCTGTGAGCCTACTAGGAGGATTTCAGTCTTATCACTGTTGAGGCAGAGACGGTTGGCTGACATCCAGGCCTCAATAGTGGAGTAGGCAGTGTTGAGGGCCTTGGCGTCAGTTTCGTAGTTACTGGAGAGTGGGAGTAGGATTTGGGTGTCATCAGCATACTTAGTGTAAGCTATACCAATGGAATCTAGGATGTCAAATAGAGCCTTAGTGGAAATGTTGTAGAGAGTGGGAGAGATATAGGATCCCGGAGGGACTCAGCAGTGGATGGTGATGGGAGCTCCACACGCCTGATCTGAGAACACTCTCATGGCTCTTCCTTGCAGGAATGAGCTGATCCAGGCTGTGGCATTAGGTGAGAAGTGTGCTGAGGAAGTGAGGTGGTGACAAAGAATGTTGTGGTCCACTAGGTAAAATGTGGCTGATAAGTCCAAGAAGAGGAGTAGGGCAGGCTTGTCTGCATCCTTTATATCAAGTTGCTTTTTAAGGTCAAGCAGAGCAGATTCTGTGCCGTGACCAGGGCGAAAGCCGGATTGACGTAGGCCCAGGATATGGTTTGTTTTCGAGGAAGTGTTGGACCAGTGATTTGTCAACGATTTCTAAAAGGAAAGGGACAGTAGTTATGGGTCTGTAGTTGTTTAGAGGAGGCCGGGTAAAGTGACAGCTTGTTTAGAAGTGGTCGTACCCAGGCTTCCTTAATGCTAGGAGGGACCAGTCCAGAGGGAAAGGAGGCATTGATAACTGCTGTGAGAAACAGGGCTAGTGTGATAGCAGTCTTTAATGATCGTGGCTAGACAGTCATCACCTTTGCAGTTCGAAGGTTTGAGGTGTTTTAGGAGGGTGAGGACTAAGTTCTGTGACATCATTGAAGGAGAAGAGGGGGATATCCTCCTGGGCAGAGGGGTTAGTGGTGGGTGTGGCTGAGGGTGAGGCAATGTGTTCTGGTTAGGATTGTGCTCTGCAGAAGGTTACGTTTGTTGAGCATGGCGGTTTGGAAGTTAGAACTTTAGTTATGACCTGCGTGGTAGGAGCTGGTGATTCTAGTTCTCTGAAGATGGCAAATATTTTCTTAGTTCCAGATTTTGCATTGGTAATCCTAGTATTGAAGGAGGCGGATTTGGGCGAGATGATTGCCTTTTTGTATTGTGTGGCTATCTTGTTGAATTCTAGTTTTGTGGATTCAAGTGGGTTAGTTTACCAAGTGGAGAGGGTGGTGCATTTCAAGGAGAAGAGTTCCAGTAGCTCTGGGGTGAACCAAGCATTTGCGTGTCTGGCAGTTTTGATTTTCCTGCTGACAATGGAGCTATGGCATTGAGTGCAATCTTTAGTGCAGAGTTGTATAGATCAGCTAGAACGATGGGATCATTGGAGAAAGGAGGTTTGAAAGTGGGGGTTGCTACATAGGGCAGTAGCCTCGATTTGGTTACTTTCCTTGAACTGGGGAATGCGGTAGTTGAGTGGTGAGAGGTTTTTTTATCGTAGGCATGTGGATGTAAAAGTGGATGATATGGTGGCCTGTCCAGGGGCAGGGGGCATTGGAGCAGATGGATAGAGAGTAATTGTGGTTGGCTATCCAGTCCATGATGCAGCCTTTAGAGTGGGTGGGGTTAGTGATTGATTGATTGAACCCCAGGGTGTCTAGAGCTTTGGCAAGAGATTTGGCATGTGAATCCTCAGGGTCATTGAATCCGAGGTTCAGGTCTCCTAATAGAATGGACTTGGAGGAGAATTTTAGGTTGTCAGATAGGAGGTGTATGTGTTTCTCATGGAAGTCAGCCATGGGGATGGGGGGGGGGCGGGAAACAATATGTTTAGTGATGGTGCAGTTAGGGGAAGGTGGTAAGTTTGAGGGACAAAACGTCACTGTTACCTTCAAAGGAGTTGGTGACCTGTCGTAGGAAGAGGGATTCCTTGGCAATGATGGCCACTCCACCACCTTTGGTGTGTAGGCGTCCAGACGGTAGATGTAGCCTTGGGGGAGGGCTAAGGATAAGGCGGTGCCAGAGGCTTCATGTAGCCAAGTTTCAGAGATAACTAAGAGGTTCAGGTTTGTGTGCGGGGAGCAGGTCACAGATTTCCAGAGCATGTGCTGGGAGGGAGCAGGAATTAATGAGGGCACATTGGAATGAGGCAAGTGGTTTGGTGGGCTGCATAGGGAGGCTGCTGATTACACCAGGGGTGGTGGTGGCAGGGGGGCTGCTGAGGTTTGGGTGCGCAGCGCGAGTAGGCGATTTCTTGAGGATGTGACTCTGGGGAAAGAGTGGCAGTAAGTTGGTAGTGTGCGAGCATGCAACATTGTTAGTCTGCGGTTGCACGGTGTCTGTGTAGGGAAGGGGGATGCATTGATGGCTGGGTGGGTAGCTAAGGGTGTGATGGGAGAGGGAGAAAGGAGGTAGTTGGTAGCTGTGGAGTTATCAAGCTTAGTGTGTTTTGCGGGCACAAGGGTGCAGGGTATGTTACGTGGGGCTAGCCGTGAGGGCGAGAGGTTGAATGGGTGGATAGGATGAGTGTTGCTTTTCGGGATGGTGTTTCAGGGTTCTTGTGGCTCCTGAGTCGTAGGGCTGATCGTGTGTGGAGGCTGGTGAGGGTACAATGTCCTTTCATCACAGGATGTTTTTTACGCCAGGTTTTTACAGTGGATTTTTTACCTTAAAAAAACTCATCAAATCTTTAGGGGAAGGGGGGTTAGAAAAATATATATATATATATATGGGGTGTGGGTGTTCGAAAATAGGTAAAAAATATAATGGGATGGGGCAAAAAAAAATGTCCATGAGTTTTTTTCATTAAAAAATCTGCAGTAAACCCCCCCACGAAAAAACATTCCACGATGAAATGACATGGAATTGATGGGGAGTAGGTAGGAGGACGGGGAACAGGACAGTGATGGAGGTTACATTGTTAGGCTGGGAGGAGGGTAGGAACCAATTAGGTGGGGGGGTAGCGCGGTCTAGGTTGGAGTGTACTTTGACATACAGATTGTTATTCTTGGACGGCAGGCAGGAACCGTTCATATTGGCAGGCAGCATTATCCATATGCAATGATTACAAAGTCATATTTAAAGTTTTTTTTTTTTTAGTGGCCCTGTGCAGACAAAATTGCCTTTCCACCCAAACCAAAGATCTCCCTTCCCGTTGCCTGTTCACTTCCGACATAACCCATAGCTTGATAGGCTAAACTCGCAGCAATCAAAACCAGCTCCCTGGAAGTCCTCCTTGCTGGATATGGCACAACATGGAAGATAGACCAATAATTGTAGAGAGGGCACCGCTTGTTTTAGGTTGATCTGTTATAGCGTGCTGTTTTGTTGAATTTGAAGCTTGAATATATTTTAGTAGGGTGCAGCCCACTATGTAGTGCCACCGTGCAGGGCACATAAATATGACTGAAAAAAGAATGACATTGATGGATAACGTTAACATATTGATATCGTTTCCTTTCATAAGGACGTTTACTAACGTCGCGAACCGCGTACTTCTGAGCAGGACATTTCCCTGCACACAGGTCAGTGAAGCTGACACAGTTTATAGGTTAAAATGGGCAATCTTATAAATATATATGAAGTCTCACAGTGGTGAGTAAACGTATACAAACATATGAACATAGACAAACATTTAGAGGCACTGCATGAGAAGCACACGCTTAAAAATGGCAGAATATAACACATTGAGCGCACTTATTCACAACAAGCTGAATTGATCACAACCAAGGGCTCATGAACTAATAACACCATGACATACTTGCATGGGGTGCACAAAGCATGGAACTGAGTAGCGATCACCTTTATACATTTGTGTGTAGACAGCTAATATTGATCATATCAACGTGTTTTTCTTAGGTTTTTTTAATGTGTTATTGGGCCTCATTCCGAGCACAGCGGTCTGGGAACTAGGGTGCCAGTAAGCATGCCGGTACCGTAGTTACCAGACCGCCATACTACGGGCTGTGCTCGCGGGTGCCTGACAGCCTGCCAGGTTTTTCCTGGCGGGCTGACCAGCACCCGCGAGCTCAGCGCGTTGGATGCACCGGCAGTACTTAAATGACTTCTTCCTGGTCCACTAACCTGCCATGACTACTACTTCAAGGTCTCCGTCCTGGTATACTCGCCTGCCGGACTAAAAGCTTCCAACACTACTACAAGTACTTATTTGGAAAAGTTTGCTTCAAACAACTTAGCAAAGACTTTCAACAACATCAGTATTGACTACTTGTTCTGGGAAGACATGAGACACACTGGTGCTGTGTGTTCCACTCTTGTGACTGCCACATGCAATGCTGCTCTCCTGCTACTCTTGTTTTACCACTCTTACATCAACAAATGCTGATAATGGGTGTCTATCACACTTGCCTCTATTAGGTTTAGACAATGCTTGTTTGGGTCTTTTCCAACTATTGCCTTTTTCTCTCTTTGGCAATAAGGGTTACTCTTAGCTTGCTTCTGAATTACCCTCTCTTGACTTTGGCAATGATGGTTCTTGTCAATTTGCTTTAGTATTTGCCTCTCTTGGCTTCGGCAATGTTGGTTGCTGTTAACCTCTTTTAATATTGCTCTTGTTTGGCTTTGGCAATGATGGTTCTTATAAACTTGCTCCCTCGCCACCCACCTCCATGGCTCCCTTGCCACCCCGTCCCTCCTCTACTCTGGCTCCCTTGCCAGCTTTGGCTCTCCTGGCTCCCTTGCCTCCCTCGTCCCCACTGCTCCCCTGACTACCTTACCTGATGCGTCTCTCTCTTGGCTACCTCGCCTCCCTTGAACTCCACCTCTCTAGCCCCACTGCCATCAACTTCTTCCTTGGTTCCTCTGCCTCTTCCTCCATTTACCTCCCAGGCTCCTCTGCCACATCCGGTTGGGTCCACTGTACCCTGCCCCGGAAGTCTTTAAAAAGTGACAACCTGCTCCACACTGCTGCTCTTAACTTTCGCTCTGACATCTGCCACCTCCTTGAACTGCTGGATCTAGATGTTCTTGCCCTTACCGAGACATGGTTTAAGGCCAGCTTTGTCACGAGTTTTGACACACTTCTCCCTGAGGGCTATAAGATCCTCTCCGAGCCCAGGCCCAACAGGCCCAGAGGTGATCGGGGGCCTTGTCAGGCCGTGCTAGGCGGAGCAGCCTGACATGGCTTGCCCAGTTAGGGTTCCTTTCTCGAAACCTTCGAGGCAGTGGAACAGAGAGCAGACAGAGCATGCTCGGCAGCAAGGCAACGAGGACCGTAGCCACATCTGCCCTCGACTTTCCTGCAGCTTCCTGTCTTCAGCCCTAGGCTTAGCCCCCCAGCCCCACTGCCTCCAAGTCCCATCGTCCCTCGCCGTATTAGTCTCCAGATAATGTTTGGTGGCTGGTGGCTGACGGCCTGTGTTAGGAAAGATTTCTTACTTGTAGGTAATTCTTCCTTCCATGTGGCAACCCCTAAACTTTTTGCTGTTGTTTTACACCCTGATCTAGACTTTGCCAGAGAAGCACGGCTTCCTGCCGCACTCCTCTGGGCTTTCGCTCCATTCTTACGGGGATACTGACATGCCCTTAAAACAGTCAGTACCGGGAAACGTTGTTTTCCGTAGTTCTTTCGCTCATGTTGCAGCTTTCGCGCAACATGGCACAAGAGATCACTGTAAGCTAAGTTACTGCTCTCTTGGGTCTCTAGTCATTTTTTGGGCCCTAGATACTCTCGTGGATTGTTAACAAACGGTGCAAGTGAATCACGGTCGGGACTGGTGGCAGCGATCGTTTCTTTGTGTTTTGAGCTCCTTTTGGCTGTTTAAGTGCGTGTCTCGTGCTTAGCCCAAAAGGGTGGCCTGGCTCCCAAGATTGCCAGACCACGAGGCTCTTTGTCCTGTCCGCTGACCGTCTTGCCCCCTTAACCTTCCCCAGGTCGAGCCGACCCGGGGGCTTCCTTATTTGGGCATGTACTTTCCCGCGAAACAGCGACGCTTTTGCGGGCTTCTACAGGCTTGGTGTGAGCCTCCAGGATGTGGGCTGGGATGTCTGGTCCCAATACACATCCTGGGTGCCAGAGAGACTAGTGTGTCTTGAACGCCTGGGACCACCGTGGTCCGTGATAGGTCCACGTATGGTGTGAGTGTTTTGTGAACAGATCTCCTATTGGGTCCCCTCCGTTTTGGCGCGAAGGGAAACCTGGATAAGAGGAGGCTGGAAACACCACTACCATGTCGATCTCCTGAGTTCTCACGAACGAAGGATAAGGAGCCAAGTATCCTGTAACCAAGAGGCTGGACCGAGGAATCGCTGGTGACCCGCTGAAGGACTGCTCCTCTGCACTGCTGTCTTTTTGGGAAACCCTTTCTACCTCTGATCGAACGAGAAGGCCTGTACTGGTACTTCGACCCTTTGGAATAGTGGGAACAACTATTCTCGGCATCTTCACCATCTCCTGCACGTAAGCCTTCGGAGGTGTCTCTGGGCCATCCAGTGGACTGACCAGCCTACCCAGGAGTCTTGCTCTGTAACCGCCGTCAGGTTGCTGCTGTATTCCGAGTCCTTGACACTCTCACACGATTCGTACACTTGGCGTTCCCAGGTCTGAAGTGAGTAGTGTACATTGGGCTGAAATGCACACAGCCGCTTCGTTGCCCTGTTGTGGTAACAATCTGTGCGGGTTCACTACGTTTGGGACATCCTCAACTCTAACTTCTGCTGCCGTGGAATCTACACGCCGAGACGTCCCCTGCTTGTATCTGAACCTGCCAGCACTGAAACTGACACGGAGAAGCCTGGGTCTGCCTGCATCGGGGACCGGTGAGTAGTAACGCTAGGAACCGGTCGCCCTCCTGCAGTAGCCTGTAGCTTTTCCCCACTGTGTCAAACAGCATGGCTTTCCGTACTCGCGCTCTGCTTCTGCCCCCAAGTGGAGGTTGCGCTTGAGTCGCGGAGATCTGTTCGTCTTCATTTGTTCACCGATCTGAACTGCCTGTTTTCGTCGAAGAGACTCCCTTTTGCCCGTTGGCACCAGCGTGTGCAGGTACTTTTGAGCACAAGGCTCCCCTCTTCGTAGGGCTCGGACTTCCTTCTAGTTAGGTGCCTCTAAAGGTGGACTGGGTCTAACTATTATTCGCACTGCCTGTTTTCCTCCCCATCCAGGTGGTCTGCATATTTCGTGCGTCTAACTCTTTAGACCCTTTGGTATTGTATATAAACTGTATTTTGATTGTGATGTGTTGGTTTACTTGAGTTTTACCGTGATTCTTTACTATGGTCAATATTACAAAGGCCTTGTAATAAATGTGTCTATATTTTTTATATAACACCTGTTTGGAGTAATTTGTACATGTCCTTGCTTTGTGTTCTCATTGCGGGCTTTCAGTCACCCTCACCCCTCTTGATACCTAGTCTTGACCGCCCCCATCGCTACCCTAATTGATCTGGCTTGTCCAGAGGTTACCCTGTTCCAAGAAACTAGGCTGGCCTTCTGAACCTCTGCCCCTCCAGGACAGAGTTCAGAAATCCATCTTAACAGCCTGTGACTTGGATTGGGACGTGCCTCTCCCGCTACAGGCTGTACAAGTGGGTAAGTCGCTTAACCCCATTTTATTTTCTTGCCGCCTAATTTGGTCTTGTCTTTGCTTACAGTGGCCCTCGTGACTTCTTTCCAGCATTTTGCCAGTGACGAGATTGCACACATTGTTAGGCAGGAACAAGGGCACAGAGGTTGGAGAAATGACTTGAGATTTTCCACTGTGATGTTCCTTTTATTTCTGGTTGGCATCGAAGGAGCGATGGAGTTTTGTTTAATTGGAAGTTTGCAGTTTTGGATAGTAAATGAAAGCAGGGAGTGGTCAGTCCAAGGGAGTGATTCGATAGACGATATGGTAGTTTCACAATTAAGGTCTGCTATCCAATCTAGGATCATCCTTTATCATGAGTGGGGTGGAGTACTCTTTGAGTAAGGCCTGGGTCGGACAATGAGTTAGCCATTGTTATGGCAGGTTGGTCATTAGGGTCGTTGAGCCCCACGTTAAAGGGTTCGGTGTTAGAGGTAAGAAGGGTCATGAGATCTTCTTCGAAGGAGCCAATAGGACCAGGGGGGTCTATAGATCAGATGCATTGTTATGGTCCGTGAGTTAGTGAGTGGAAGTTTGACTGACATTAGTTCGCAAGACTTGATTGGAGGCTGTGGGACTATTCTGAGACCCAAGGAGGATATGATGATAAAGGCAATTCCACCGCCTCTGACTGACTCTCTGTCAGATCTTAAGACTGTATAGTTGTCGGGGGTGGCAATAAGAAGGGAGGGGTTTGCAGCTGCATGTAGCCAGGTCTCCGTTATTGCAAGGAAATCCAGTTCTTTAGTGGTAATTCGGTCTGCTATTTCTACTGCATGTGCCACCAGGGATCTGGCATTGATCAGTGCGCCACTGATAGCAGTGGGGCTATTGCTTAGAACAGTGGTATCCAGCACGGCTGTTGTCCGTCTAGATTTGGTATGGGATTTGTGGGTTTTAGTATGCTTTTGAGGTTGGCTGAAGTTATGATTGGTTGAAGGTGGGGGTCTGGTTGGTAAGAAGTAGGATTTAGCTAGTCTAGATCCAAGTCTGACGTTTCTGCATGCTAAAGGACATGGGAGGTTAGGCGTTATTCTGGCTAGGTCATCTAAAGATGTTAGGGGGACATTTGGTTCGTTGATGATAACACCTAGACGGCCGTTATAGGGTTTATTGGAGTTTTTGGCATTGCAGGTCGGCTTGATCTTATATGGGAGGATCATGGGTGGCAGAAATCTGGTGGGCTTGGTCCAGTTTGCGGGGATGACATAGGTAGACATAGTCTCAGAGTATCTGCCTGATGATGTAGGTATCTTGGGCCGTGAAGTTTGGGACAAGGATGGGTTGGCTCTGTCGCCTGATAGTGGCAGGGCGAGTAGCATGCTCTGAAGTATACTAATGAAGACGATAAGGGTGGCATACATTGTTAGAGAGGATCAGGGTGCGCTGGTATGGGTCACAGGTTCTAGATGCATCTAGGTGACAATGGACTACGAATGGTAGGGGGCACAGGGCTCTGCTGGTCACCGAGGGTTCAACATTATAAATGGGGAGTTGATTGTCAAGGAGGCTAGATCAGGCGCTCAACGGTGCTACAAAGCAATGGGCGAGACCTATAAAGAGTACATGTGTGGCGGGCCCAGGTAAGGTAAATCAATAGCAGGCAGTAGGTAATGAGAATGCAATGCACAATATTGCAGTGGCCCAAGTAGATCACTCAAGACAGTGGGCAGTCGGACATAACTACGCAATGTCACGTTAGGCTAGATAGGTCTCTCAGTGACAGTAGGCGGTGGGGCATGAATGCACAATACACAGTGTCAATGTGGGCTAAGTAGAACTCTCCGTGACAGTAGGCAGTGAGGCATAAATACACAGTACACAATGTCACAGTAGGCTACGTAGGACTCTCAGAGATAGTGGGATGTAGGATTTGGAGCCACAATGTCGCAATAGGCTAAATGGTGCACTCAGAGACAAAGGGTAGTATATATACAATGCACAATGTTTTAGTGGGCTAGGTATGGTGAACCGCGCCCTAAGGCAATGAGCCTTCCTTCTGTCCTTATCCTCCTTGATCTTTCTTCTGCTTTTGACACGGTCAATCATGCCATCCTGATCAATCGACTTTGTGAGAACTTGGGCATCATGGATCAGGCTCTGAAGTGGTTGACCTCCTTCCTCCTGTACCGGCCCTCCCAGGTCCAACTTGGCTCATTTCTCTCCACCATCTCTCTCTCCACCTCTCTCTCCACAGTGTTCCCCATGGCTCTAACCTCTCACTCTAGCTCGTCAATGTCTACTTGGCCCCTTTGACCCACCTGATCTCTACCTTCTCCTATAACTTTCAGAGTTATGCAGATGACACTCCACTCTCTTTAAGGCTCCCCTCAGCCTCCTCTCCTCTCACACTCATTCCTGTCTATCCGCAATTCAGCATTAGTGTGCCTCCAACGATCTCTGCCTTAATGCCACAAAGACTGAGATCCTTCTCATTGGGACCCCTGCTCCCGCTTTCCCTCTCTTACTCTGGCCCCACTCCCTGGGCCCTCTGCCTTCGCCTTCCTGTAGGGAAAAAACCTTGGTGTCATCTTTGACTCCACTCTCTCCTTCTCTCCACACATCAAGGACCTGTCCATGATATTCCACTACCAGCTGCACCTCCTCAGAGGTATTCTTCCTTTTCTCAGTTTCCCCCAGAAGCTCACTGTCTCCAGAGCCCTGTTCTCTCTAGACTGGACTACTGCAACAGCCACTTTCTCAAACTGCCTTCCTCTACTCTCTGCCCTCTGCAACTAATCCAGAACAGGAATGCAAGACTTGTCCTTGGCCTAAAGCCCAGCGACCCTATTTCTCCTGCCCTGAAATCTCTCCACTGGCTCCCGGTGGCTGCAAGGATCAAGTTCAAGACCCTCTGCATCATCCACAAGGCTTTCTGGGGCCGGAACTGCTCCACATCCAACTCTCTCGTCCAAAACACCTTCCTTCTCGAGCCCTTCCCTCAGCCACCTGAAACTCTGTGGGTCAGACGCTTCTCCTGGCAGAGAGTTGGGGGGGTAGATCTCTCTCCTCTGTAGGTGCCTCCTTCTAGAATGGCCTTCCTGCCCCTTTAAAACTTGAGCCGGACTACCTAATGTTCTGGAAGCAGCTCAAGACCTTCCTTCTTGTCTCTGCTTTCTCTTTCTCTCCCCTGCTGACCTACCTGTCTGCTGCACTGATTGGTTGCCTGGCTACCTTCAAAGACTCCGTGGTTATCAGTCTCCTCCATGACCAGTCGCCCCTGTACTGCCCCCAGGCCTACCATGCACTTAGGGCCTTTAACTGTAACCCTACATGCCCCAGCCTCCCTGAACTTACTCAGAGCCGTGCTGCCCTGATTGCACTTCCCCATCCATCTCTCTGGCACGTCCCCCTTCTCTCTCCTCCATGCACTTTGCATTATCGCACTTGCACAATCTGAATGACACAGGCCTAGTAAGATCGTTTGTTTTGTCTTCCCTCTGTCTTCCCTCAACTGTCTTGTCGCGCCTAGAAACACTTGTGTACAGGCGCGTTATAAATGACTCATATCATATCAAGTTCTCCATTTGGCACAACCAAAGAATCGGGGAATGATCGGCAATGTTCTCAGTAACATCGAGGAACTCTTCGTGGCATGGGCCTGCGCTGACCGGACTGAAATGAAATCAATATGAGAACGTATATTGTGAACTGCGGAACAAAAAGAGAACTCTCTCCTGGTGTATTGTCCTCCATAGATCCAGCAATCCCTGATCCTCCATCCCACGTAGAATCTTTTTAGCAGCCAAGGATAGTGGCCTTGAGCAAGCTGTGGATCTATCAAACCTTACATGCAAAATAGTGTTAAAATCACCTGCCACTATTAGCTGCCTATGAGACTACGCCAAAAACTTGGCCCAAAGGGATTGGTAAAATTCTGGATCATCCACATTCAGTCCATATACATGAACAAATGTGACCAACTTACGGGCCATCAACTCTGACGCTATGGCATAGCAACCCTCCATGTCACATTCATGATGCAGCAGACAGAAGCCCAATTACCTATGAATTCGGATCAAAACACCCCAGGAATAGGATGAAAAGGACGTATAATACATCGCCCCCCCATGATGTAGCAAAATCCTAATTCATTCTACCCATCAACTGTGTCTCCTGGAGGAAGAGAATCTTAGCTCCATGCCACTCACAAAGCGCTAGAACCCTACACATCTTAGCGTGGTTATTCAAACCTCAGACATTTCAACTGAGGAGAGTACATGATTCCGTTCTAGGTCAAATTACCTTTTTATTTTTACTGACTTGAAAAAACATTGATTTAGAAAGACCGCCCTGTGACCGCACAGAGTGGTCTTTCTAAATCAAACTGTCACACCCCTGCTGCACACGACGGCGTGCAGGGAATGACAGGCTCACCAGGACCCAGAAGCAGAGTATGATGAGAACAGGTATGTGTGTTGGTGTGTTGTCTGTGTCTGTGTTTTATTTGGTTTGGGGGAGTCTTGGGTAGGGAGGAAGGGGGCGGGGGCTGAAGGACGGGGCTTTAGGGTACAAAAGCCCCAATTTCATGGTAATCATGTCGGGGAGGGTTGGGGCTGGGTGAGCAAAGGGGGGCTCGACAGGTAAAACCCCACAAATTAAAAAATAAAACACAGGCATGTCATTTTCCTGTTTTCCGAGGGCCGCACAAAATCGACTGAAGAAAATCTGTCATTTTTATCTGCAACCTTCAGAAAGCGGGAAAATGGCATAGAACCCATAATTCGGGTGAACAGTTTTCACGCACCATTGTCACGTTCTATACAACCCAAATCAGAATACAACTCTGAATGACAATAAGGACTACTCTGCTGCAAGCATCCCAGTGAAGTGAGAGCCATTTTAACACTAAACTCCCAGTACTCCGTCCCCCTCTTACCCCTCCCCCACCGCCCACCCAACCTGGCAGTGAAAACCCAATCATCCCAACAACGACTAACCCAAAACAATGAAAGCGGGTAACAACCCAGAAATGCCAAGTGCACTGCCCCACCACCCATGCAACCCGGAGTGGGGGGTGCACCCGGACCTTATACATTACCAAGACCAAAATGGAGCAATTCATTACATACTTGAACGCAACAAAACTTTAACCCTGAGAGCATACATACTGTGGAGACTCAAATCATACCTGTGAAGCAAAGGCTAAAAATCACAAATGAAATTCAGTACTTGACAGTTAAAGAGCAGCTGAGGGCTCCAGCCTGAAAGAACCAAAAGGCTTAAAGCACCCATACTCAAATGTCACGAATCCAGCGTCATCGCTTGGGCAAGGTTTCAAGAAATGCATTCACCGCTGCCGGGTCCATAAAGAAGTGGGTTTTGTCATCACGCATCACTCTTAGCCTGGACGGATATAACATTGCATGGTTTATGGTCATAATACCGAATTTAAAAATCTCGAAAAAATAAATCTCGAAACAAAAAGGCCGAAAAAAAAAGGTCGAATTTTTTTAATGACGTTTTTTATTCGAAATGGGGGGGTTTTTTCGAGATTTTGACTGACCACCACATTGCATATTGAAGACCTCTGTCCCGAAGTTGGCGTTTCACAGCTGCAAATGATATTCAGGCTTTCTGTACTGTGGGGGTACAATCTGAATAGAAGGAGACACTGATATTGCAAACCCCCAGTTCACGGACCTTGCAAAGTATAATGTTTCTATCCTGATAGTTCAGGAGATGAGCAATCACTGGGTGTGGCCTCTGGGCAGGTTTAGGAGCTACTGGAGACACCCAGTGTGCTCGCTCAATCAAACACTGTGGGGAAAGTGGTTGATCCACCAACACTTCTTTAATGAAGCGTTCCATGAAGACCTCCTTGTTCCCCTGTGAGAACGGCTCTGGAATCCCAACAAGCCGAACGTTATTACGGTGGGACCTCGCTTCCAGGTCTTCATCTACACAGTCTTCACCTCTTGTTGTAGAGTGCACAGGGGCTGACCTGCCACCTCTGAAAAGTCCTCCAATGCCCCAATACGCTGCTCTGCCTCAGAGATCCTACCGCTCTCCTTTTTGATCCGGTGTTGCATACAATCCATATTAAACACAGGTTGTCTAATTTGTTATTTACAGAATCAAACCCAGCCTTCATCTGGGATAGAATAGTGTCCATGGCCGTGCTCTGATTGTGGGACCTGCCTCCCTCCTCATTGACGACCAGGCTACCCTCTGCCACCATACCGCCTTCACCACCACTATTAGTGCCTGTTGTGAGAAAGAGAGCTTTGCCTGTTTTTTATTTCCTTTCACCAGCCAACCAGTCAGTCGGGGGATGCTCTTCAGGTTAACAATTATCATTTCTCTGTGGGGGTGGGTGATGAACACATTTCAGAGTCCAGTCTGTGGCACCCCTGCTAATCCACTATCCACTGGCAAAGGTGAGAGGAGGAGCTGTCAGAATCCCCTTTATTGGCTGCTCCACGCAAGGGTCCACCTCATCCCGCCATGTTCCCCCGCTTATCCCGTGGCGTAACACAACTCGGCAAACAAATCACGGGTCGCGCCACACTCTGGGCCGGCCTAGATTGTCACGCTTGCGCAATACGCATGAACGTGCTGCTGAAGGGGTATGCCGCACAATGCACTAGGAGAAAGATATAAATATGTGTTTTAATGCAATATACAGCACACTTTGTGAGATAAATTGGCTATAAAGCCAGAGTGTTTGCAATTGTTTTGTAGGGTAACACAATCCAATACATGCAAGTCACCAACAGTGCACAGGAACATTAATGCTTTGCTATTAAAAATGCCATGCCACAATGAAAACATGTCCAACTGGCTGCACAATGTAGACCAGTGTAAACACGTAATAACATTACAGTAAAGCATGCCAGGCTACATTTAGACATACCTAGACTGGTTGCACCAAAATGCCAGTCGAAGCAATAACACTCATCAAGAAGAGAGCACACATTAAAGCGTGTGTCTCTGCGGCCTCTAACAACACGGCCAAACTCTTTAAAATCTGCAAGGAACTGGTCAATCCTGTCGTGGTCTATACCTTTCCTGTTCCCTCCCAGGCCCTCTGTACAGCTCTGGCCTCTCACTTCTCTGCTAAATCTCAGGACATTCTGTCCTCTATCTCCTCTTCCTCTCTCGGCCCCCTTTGGCCATCTCTACCTCTCCTCCTCCTTTTTCCTCTTTCTCTCTGACAACACCTGACGAGGTTTCTAGACAAGTCCGATCTATGAAAGTGTCGTCCAAACAGGTGCTCCTCCAGAACCATCAAAGACCATATTGACACCCTCGCTCCAGCCTTGGCCGATTTCTGTAATCACTCTTTCGCCACTGCAACGTTCCCCTCTCCCTTTAAGCACTCCCTTGTGCACCCACTCCTCAAGAAGCCGTCTGCTGATCCTACCTGCCCAGCAAACTATGGCTCAATCTCCATCACCCCTTTCCTGTGCATACTCTTGGAAAAGCTTGCCATCTCCGAGTTTACTCTCCACACTGAATCTGTTGGTTGTCTCCATGACCATCAGTCTGGCCTCAGAGCTGCCAGAGGCATGGAAACTGCTCTCCTTAACACCCATGAAGATCTGCTCTCTAACCTTGATTCCAGCATTCCTTCTGTTCTCATCCTTCATCTTTCCTCTGCTTTCGACAGGGCCAACGTCGCCATTCTGATCAATTGACTCTGTGAGAACCTGGGCATCACGGATCAGACCCTAGAGTGACTGACCTCCTTCCACTTGGACCGCCCCTCCGCTGCCAGGTCCATCTTGGTCCCATTCTCTCCACCATATCTCTCTACCTGTGGCTTTCCCCAGGGCTCTATCCTCTCACCTTGGTTTTTAAACCTCTACTTGGCCATTTTGGCCTCCCTGATCTCTACCTTCTCCTCTAACTTTCAGTGTTATGCGGATGACTCAGTTTTCCTTCAGGCTCCTCTCAGCCTCCTCTGCTCTCTTGCTCATTCTTGACTGTCTATCCACGATTCAGGATTGGTGCGCCTCCAACAATCTCTGCCTTAATGCCAGTAAGACGGAGATCCTTCTCATTGGGACCCTTGCCTCTGCATTTCCTCTCTCACTATAGCCGACCGCCTTGGGCCCTCTTCCTTTGCCTTCCTGCGAGGCAAAAAACCTTGGTGTCATCTTCAACGCCACACTCTCTTTCTCTCCTCACATCTCGGACATCGTCAAGAAGTCCCACTACCAGCTGCTCCCCCTCAAAGGGAGTCTTCCCTTTCTCACTTTCCACCAGAAGCTCACTGTCTCCAGAGCCCTGGTTCTCTCTAGGCTGGACTACTGCAACAGCCACTTTCTCAATCTGCCTTCCTCTAGTCTCTGTCATCTGCAACTAATCCAGAACAGGACTGCAAGACTTACCCATGGCCTCAAGCCCTGGGATCGTATTTCTCCAGCCCTGAAATCTCTCCACTGGCTCCCGGTGGCTGCAAGGATCAATTTCAAGAACCTTTGCATTGTCCACAAGGCTTTCTGGGGCTGGGGCCCACACTAAATCCAATGCTCTCTTCCAAAATGCCTTCTTCTCTAGCCCTTCACTCGGCTACCTCCAACTCTCTAAGGCTTAGACGTTTCTCCAGGCAGAGAGTGGGGGCAGACCTCTCTCCTCTGCTGGTACCTCCCTCTGGAATGGGCTCCCTGCCCCTCTCAAACTTGATCCGGACAACCTGAAGTTTCATAAGCAGCTCAAAACTTTCCTCTTCTCCGCTGCTTTCTCTCTCTCTCCCTCCCCTGCTGACCTACCGGTCTGCTGTACCGACTGGCTGCTTGGCTACCCTCAGAGTCTCTCTGAGTCCAGGCTCTTTCTTGATTGGTCACCCTTCCACTGCCTCCGGGCTTACCATGCACTTAGGGGCTGTAACTGTAACCCTGCAGTCCCTTGTTCTCCTTGCACAACCAATAGCCTCTCTGCCCTGGCTGCACTTACTCAGAGCATTGCTGCCCTGTTTTCCCCTCTCCTCTCACTTGCACCCCCCCCCTTTCCCCTTGCACTTCTCGCTCTCGCAGTGCTAGTGAGATCGTTTGTCTTATCCTCCCGCTGTCTTCCCTCCCTTGTGTACACTTGTGTACAGGCGCCTTATAAATGACTTGTATCATATCATATCATTTTATCACAGATGACCAGAAAATATACAATGCCACAGTAAGAAATGGCTAGGCTGGCAGCACCCAAATGCCAATCTAGCCAGGTAATTAAAGTTAGCAGGACTGCTTTATCAGAAATGTCCAGTTAAAAGAAAGTCATACCAAACTCAGGAATGACTAGACTGGCTGCACCAAAATACCTCTCTAGCCACTAATACCCCATATCATGCCTGCTTAGCCTGGACATGGACAACCATTATGATTTATCACACAATCCCGCCCCCCACTCATCTCCTCTTTCTCCCACCCACCCACTACCCCAACCTCCACAATCAGCATCTTGACCCAGAATTACCTCCACGTCCCTCTTCCTTGTCCCAGAGCTTACGTATGAGGCTCCTTGTCTCATAGGTAAGTACTGGGATGAGGGATAGTGGGACGAGGAGTGATGAAGATTACAGGTAGCTAAATCAGGCATTATCTCCATGTACCTCTACCTCTTCCCAGTTCTTGTGTATGAGACAGACTGCCTCACACACAAGTACTGCCTCATACATAAGTACTGGGACGAGGAAGAATACGTCAAGGAGTAAGCAAAGCATTAAGCACAAGTAGTGGCGCAACACCATTGAGTTGACTGGGCTTCAGCACTACCCCGACCCCCCACATGAAATTTTGGGCTATATTGACTAAACCTGGCTAACCTTTAGAGCAGTTGCCAGACCAAACAGGACACAGATGTTAAACGGGACCTGGTTTTTGCTGTTAACAAGAACCCAGCAATTACCAACGTAAAGCATTTCACTGTTGGTACCTGCATTCAAATGCCACATTGTTTAGGCAATTGAAATCCTGATGTGGGTTTAGTACTTGCATGCCAGGGGAGTGATTGGAAGGGTAGAGAGGGAACAGGAGACTTAAAAGAGAGAGTTAACTGCTTGTAACATTGAATCTGCACTAGATTAGTGTCATTAAAATGCGTAAATTAGTTGGATGCCCCCACACAAATAAGGTTCCCCCTCCCCACCGCCTGTGAAGTTAGCGCCTCTCCCAACATTTGAAGGGTTAGCCCCCCTGAAATGAAGGTTTTGATGTGCCCATGTACACCTGCACACACACCATTCACCATATACACACCCAGCCATCTCACAGGCAGCCACCCATACATTTAAGTGTGCACCCTTTCACCATACACGCACACGTCATGGAGTTGAGGGGAGCTCTATTACTTCATAAAGAAATTGGGGCTCATTACGGGTCCAGCGGTAACCGTGCCGTCTTATCGGCGGGTTGCCGCCGGACCCGTAAAAAATTACTAGCGCCTGACTTCCCGATGCCACTGTGCTATTTCAAGTCCGGCGGCCGGGAAATCAGGCGCAAGTAATTTCGTTAATCCCCAGACTCCACGGGAATAGGGAAACGGAAGCACCTGTACCGTTATTAACGGTGCTGTTGCTTCCGTGACGGGTCTGCCTACCGTGGCTGCTGTGCCTGGCAGGTTCAGACCTGTCGGGCATGGCAGCCCCAGCAGGCAGACCTGTAATATGCCGGTCTGGAAACAACAGTGCCTGTAAGCTTACCAGCACCGTTGTTTCCGGACCGGCATGGTCAGAATGAGCCCCATTGTTTCTTTTTTAAGTCACTATAACTTCATTAAGAAATTATTTCAGTTAAGGACCAAACCATAACCAAATTAATTTCTTTATTGTTAGGCAGAAACCTGTGCAGTTCCCTTAGGGACCACTGCAAAATATTTAAGACTACAGGTGTTGGCAGTAAACCCACTTGGCAGCAGTCTGTACCACCCAGATTTACCTGGTAGCTGTGGCTGAGCAGTCAGGCTTCCCTCAAGAAGAGTTAGGCAGTATGCAAAGTATACACAATAGGCACTCAGATACAATAATACTAGCAAACACTGACCAGAGCTTTGGCAACAAAGTATATAATTATTTATTTAAAAACACACAGTTGAAACACTCCAGCACTCGTATTGTAAAATAGTCTAAACACAGTCACTATTGTAATATATACACCCCTTTTTCCTTATCAGATAAATCACAGTAAAACACCACTTATTTTCATACAGAGGTGAGCGCTTAACTAGATTGCACTCCAATAAGTTTGTGAGAAAGGGAGGGAAAAAGACAGAATATGAAAAGGTACACCTCTCTAAGATTCAGGAACACTGTTAGCAAGGCAGAAGAGCAAAAAGTCACTGGTGAGCCAAAGTCCAAAGGCTGGGCCCACTCTTAGAGAGAGCAGAGCACAAATGCGTCCAAGATCACACAGTTACACTATGCTTAGAAAGTCTTGCAGAGGGTTCAAAAAGGGTTTAGAGAGGCTTTAAGAAAGTTTAGCCAGGCTGTCCCAGACTAACCCAGGTTCGAAAGCTGGGGGCTAAATCTACCCCGTACAGTCGGTAGCAAGGGAAGCCAGGCGGGACACGGTACCTTAAGTGGGAAGGATCCTCCAGCGGTGGCAGTTGTTCCTGGTAGTGGGTGCAAGTTGCGTCGTCGTCCAGGGGAAGAGAAGATCTCGACTTGGAGGAAAGATGAAGGTTGTTGCACTACCAGGGAAGAAACTAGCCGCGGAGTTTCCCAGTTAAAGGTGGTACCTTTGTTTCGCGGTCGTGGTAAAACGTGGTATCCCGGTTGCCGGAGTGCTTGGCACGGGCAAGGCGGCCACGAGATACGTCGGGAAAGCGAAAAGACGGTGAAACTGGTTATCCCCACCAGTCAAAGGAAGAAGACTCTCCGGCGGGAGATCTCCTCTGTCGTTGGGAAAAGCGGTGAGGCAGTGCAGCAGGGCTCCACCGGTGGTGGTGTCGTGGCAGGTCGGCTCAGCTTCTCCCTCATCAGATTCTTAGGTCCTGTGGCGACTTCTGAAGTTCCAGTCCCCAAAGCCCTGCTTTTATGCAGAAAACCCCCATTCACTCAGCCTAGCTGTCACTCAAACATGCTAAGTGGTGAGCCGACCGGCTCACCACTTGGGCCAATCAGGATGGAGTGCGACTTGAGTTGCCTAGGCAACTCAGTCCAGGGTGCCTAAATCCCCCTCCACCCCTCCTAAGTACCCCAGACAGAGTGGCACCACTTTGGAGGGCTTCTGTGGAGAAGCCCTCCAAAAAGTGGAACAAAGGGCTCGACTTGCGTTGGAGTCACAGAAGAGAACACAAACGCCATTTTAGAATCAAGTTTTGGCAAAAATTACCAACCGGAGAATTAATATTAATTAAATAAACCGGCGGTATGTTCGAGGCTACCGTAAATTATTAAATAAAGATAGTAGCCTAAACAATGGGAAATCCCATAGGAAAATATTCGCGGTTGAATATAAATAGTAGTATCCACTGCCACCAGCCAAAACTCGATCAGGGGGGACGGAGACGTGCCCCCTCGACTAACAGACCCTGGTGCAATCGAATTGCCCCAGCCAGTACGTCCACAATATGATGGTTTGTACTGGTTCTGTTCAGAATTTAAGACTAGTATAGTCAATGGTGACTTTACATGCCCTGGGAGACATTAGTCAGTCCCAGGGTATGGAGTCTATACTGGGGGGTCACTATGACACCCTTGTGTCACTGCACTGAGGGTGCTGTGTAGCACACATCACAAAAACACATGAAGCCCTATGGAGTAAAAGAACCCATAGCCCATTAAACACATCTAGATTCAAAGAAACACACTCAAATCATGCCCAAGAGTGAGGGTAAAAGAGTCTCACTCTTGGCAGGAGAAAAAAATAAACCCCAAAAATCCAGCAAAGCTGCTGGGGGACTCACTTGGTTAGGAAATTCAGCCTAAACAGAGAATTCTCCCTAACATTTATGAAGGCTGAGTGACTTCAAAAACAAACTATTTCTTTTTCTAGTCATAGGGCTCCCCCCACCCCATGACGGAGGCCTCCAGCCTAGGGTCTTCCATGTCATGGGGTAGGGGGGCTTTCGGACTTCAAAAAGAAAGTTTCTTTTTGTAATCACTTTGCCTTCATAAAGAAATTATTTCTGTTACAGAAATGTTTGTTTGTTTTGTTTGTTTATTTATTTGTATAGCGCTCTTGACCCAGGGGTATATGTGCGCTTTGAACATCAGGTTACAGGTAACAGAAGGGGACAATAGTACAGTAGTAATAAGGCATAGGAAGGTTGACAGGAAGGCAGTTAGTGCATAGATAATAATAGGCAAACAACATAGGAGACATTTGAACATTAGGTATGCATACATACATGGTTGGTCGGTTATTTGTTGAGTAACCAGGAGATGACCTTAGTTCTGAAAGGTTGGAAAGTGGGTGTGGATTTGATATCCAGTGGGATAGTGTTCCAAAGTTGTGATGCCAGAGCTGGGAAGCTGGATCCACCGGCTCTTTTGAGGGAGTATTTGGGCACTGTTAGTTGTAATGTGTTAGACGATCTGGTGGTTCTAGTATTCTGTCTTAATGTAAATTTGTTAGAGAGATAGGGCGGGGCAAGATGGTTAAGAGCTTTGTATGTAAGGCATATAGTTTTCCGGTCTATTTTTTGTTGGATGGACAGCCATTTGCAAGAAATTCTGGTGGCGGAGATGTGTTCTCTTCTGGGAAGAATTAGGGCGGCACGGAGTGCGTTGTTTTGTAGGACTTGCAATTTATTGGTTACTGTTTTGTTGGCACCTACATAGAGGCTATTACAGTAGTCCAGTTTGGATTGAATGAGTGCTCTGGCTAAAATGAGGCAGTTGTTAGAGGAGATCAATGGTCTGCAGGCCCTAATTAATTTACCAGTGTAGGCAGTGGCTGAGGCAGTCATATTGATTTGTTTGGCTAGGTTGGTATTCGTGTCTAGGTAGAAACCGAGGGTTTTTATGCTCTTGGCGATGGGTATGGTGTTACCGTCAATAGTAAAGCTAGTGTAGCCGGGACAGAGTTTTCGGATGGTGTTAGGTGAGCCGACAAGGAGCAGTTCGGTCTTATCATCATTCAGGCACAGGCCATGTGTGGCCATTCATGCCTGAATGATGGAAAAGACTTCATTGATCCATTTGGCGTCCACGTTGTAGTTACCTGATAAAGTGAGGAGTATCTGGGTGTCATCTGCGTAGTTCGTGTAGGTGACACCCAGATTGTCCAGCTTATCGAATAGGGGCTTTGTGAATATATTGTATAGAGTGGGTGAGACACAGGATCCTTGTGGGACACCGCAGGTGATGGGGATGGGGTCAGCCGCTGCTAGGGGAGAGAAGACCCGCATGGTCCTATTGTCCAGGAAAGATTGGATCATATGACCGCAGAGTGGGAGAAGTGTGCTGCCAAAGACAAATGGTTGCACAGGATTTTATGGGCGACCAGGTCAAAGGCAACGGAAAGGTCGAGGAGAAGAAGGATGGCAGCCTTACCTTTGTCTTTGAGTTCGTCTATCTGGCTCTTGAGATCAACAAGGGCTGTTTCTGTCCCGTGTTGTGGTCGAAAGCCAGATTGGCGAGTTCCTACTAAATGATTTGCCTCGAGGTAGTCCTGGATTTGTAAATAGGCCACTCTATCCAAAATTTTTAGTAAGAATGGGACGGTGGTAATGGGTCTATAATTCGTGGGAATGTCGGGGTCGAGAGTAGTTTTTTTTTAGTAGAGGTAGGACCCAGGATTGTTTCAGATTGCTGGGGACCAGGTTATTGGCAAAAGACAGGTTTATTAGTTTAGTGATGAATGGGGAGAGATCCCTAGCTGCATCTTTTATGATCTGTGCGGGGCAGCTGTCCCCCTTGCAGTTCGACGGTTTCAAGGATGCTATAATTTTCTGAACCTCCGATATGGATACCTTTTTGAAGGTGAAGCCTGAGCTAGTGGCAGTAAGTGGAGGAGGAATGGGACTGGAGGTAGGATCAAGAGTGAGTTGTTGTCGTTTGTTGTTAATTTTGGTTTGGAGCCCTGAGATTTTGTTAGCTAGGGCATTCTGGATCCCTGTGCACCACGGTTTATCCTTAGTGCAAGAGTCAGTGGGAGTAATGGGGTTTTCTAATTCCTTTAGTATGTTAAAGAGCTCCTTTGTACTGGAGCTTGCCTGGGAGATCCTAGTGTTGAGAGATTCTTTCGTGGCACGTGTAATCTCATTTTTGTAGAGAGTGGAAATGTTGGTGAGATTAGTTCTGTTATTTACAGAAGGCACTGATTTCCATAGTGCTTCGAGTTTATTTTTTTGTTGACGGAGAGTTTTGAGCTCCGGGGTGTACCATGTGTTCAGGTGCGCTTTAGGTTTCCCTTTACGCAGTTTCAGTGGGGCAATGATGTCGATGGCTTTGGCCATGGAATCGTTGTAGACGTTGACCAATTGGTTCAAGTCCGTTGTAGCAGGTAGTGCGTTCAAAGTAGGGATCACCACAGGTATTAAGGCTTCCGCTGTGATGTTGCTCTTTTTCCTGGTTGGGCAGGCAGGTGCAATAATGGGCCTTTTTATGCACTAAATTGCTGGTATGAATGTCAAATGGGAGGAGGTAATGGTCAGTCCAGATAAATTGTGTGGGATCTTTCACAGTAATGTTGCAGTTAAGGGCAGTTATCCAGTCAAGGATTCTGCCCTTCGAGTGGGTGGGTTTGGAGCAAAGTTGTTGGAGGCCATGCTCCTCTAATGCCATGGCCAGGGCAATGGCTGGGGTGTCGAGAGGGTCGTTAAACCCAAGATTAAAGTCTCCAAGTATAATCATTTGTGCTGATGGTTTGGAGCTTTCAGCAACTAGTGAGGTGATGTCTTCCTCAAATGAGCCAGGTGGGCCCGGGGGTCGGTAAATTAAATGCAGCGTGATAGTACTTTTAGGGGAAGTTTGTAATTTGACTGTGAGATGCTCACAGGATTTAAGTGGAGGAGAGGAGGCTAGTCTGATGTCAAGCGTGGACTTAAAAATAATGGCTACACCGCCTCCTCGAGCGTTCGGTCTATCTGCTCTAAGGATGGTGTAGTTATCAGGTATGGCTAGAGTGAGAGATGGTCCTGCAGCATCGTGCAGCCAGGTTTCGGTTACAGCAAGGAAGTCCAGGTTGTTTGTTAGAATAATGTCTGCGACTTCTATGGAGTGGGCGACTAATGATCTGACATTTAGGAATGGGAGGGATAGTGTTGATAGGTGTTACAGTGTGAGGGTTAGTCTTATTAGGTGATTTGGCTGGGCTTTTGCTAGATCTGTGGTTGGTCTTATTAGGTGATTTGGCTGGGCCTTTGCTAGATCTGTGGTGGGTTCTGGCGCCAAGTCTAATGTTCCGATCGGACGGGATGAAGGTAGTGGTTCGAGAGATAGTTGGGTTAGCCATTGTGGAGGTGCTGTAGTCGAGAGTGGGGCATGATGCTCTCGTGTTGATGGGGTTCCGCTTGTAGACAGCTAAGTGCGTATTAGCTGGGACATCCGGAGAGTGTGCATGGCTGTGGGTAGGATGGGCGGATTTAGGTTCCCGGAGGAAGGCTGGTGTGGTGGGCAGGAATGGTGTGGGGCAGGTGACCGGGTGATGTCTTGGGCAGGCAGGTCTGACTAGACCATTGTTATAGGCTAAGTAACTATTGCCATTGCAAGGTATGTTGCTTTGCATGACATAGAAGGGGAACATGATCACAGTCAGGCAAAGTAGCATGCTGGGGCTAGGGTGATGTACAGAGGAGTGGTGGGTAGGGGGCATTGGTGATATAGGTGGGGCACAACACAATGTAGGTGAGGTCTGGGGCGACCATAGGGCACAACACAATGCAAGTGAGGTCAGGGGTGACCATAGGGCACAGCACAATGCAAATGAGGTCAGGAGGCGCACAACATAATGCAAATGAGGTCTGGGGCGACCATAGGGCACAACACAATGCAAATGAGGTCAGGAGGCGCACAACACAATGCAAATGAGGTCTGGGGCGACCAAAGGGCACAACACAATGCAAATGAGGTCTGGGGCGACCATAGGGCACAACACAATACAAATGAGGTCAGGAGGCGCACAACACAATGCAAATGAGGTCTGGGGCGACCATAGGGCACAACACAATGCAAATGAGGTCTGGGGCGACCATAGGGCACAACACAATGCAAATGAGGTCAGGAGGCGCACAATGCAAATGAGGTCTGGGGCGACCATAGGGCACAACACAATGCAAATGAGGTCTGGGGCGACCATAGGGCACAACACAATGCAAATGAGGTCAGGAGGCGCACAACACAATGCAAATGAGTTCTGGGGCGACCATAGGGCACCACACAATGCAAATGAGGTCTGGGGCGACCATAGGGCACAACACAATACAAATGCGAGTGTAATTGCAGGTAGGTTGTGGGCTCGGCGGAGCGTTGATAAAGCAGGCACAGTGTTACCTTGGCCGGTGAATGCGGTGGACCAGGGGGTCTGGCAGACGGCAGAGTCGGCAGTTAACAGGCAGAGAACAGGCTCCAGCCTTGTTCCCATGGGCCTTGGAAGGAGGGGGCCGGCTTCGCCATGTTCTTTATGAATGCAGAGTGAATTTCAAAAGAACATTTTTTTTTTTTTTTTTAGTGGGGCCCCCCCACAGGACATGTGCAGGGGCTGCGGGGGCCCCTGTTACGCCAGTACGATTACCCGTTCGCCTTTTGTAAGGTTACCAATGAATATGCAAGTAGCAGCTTTCGCCTCTTTTGCCCCCAGTACTCACCAGTACTGAGCAGGTAGAAAGGATACAAGCTAAGACACCCTTACTCCATTCCAGAAATCTAAAAATAACACTTTGCACATGCGCTAAAGCAGAATCTACAGAGCTACAATTAGATAATGCCAGAGCACACAGAGGGCTGACACCCATGTAGGAGTTTTGTGCCAGCATACAATAGATAAAAGGGACTCATTACACTGGTAAATGCATGCAGGGATAGTGGCAGAATACACCAACAGGGAAATCAACATATGGCTGAAAATTCATCAAAACCCAGTGCAGTCAAAATGTGTCCGCATGAAAAATAAATGTAACAGTCATTGCCATCTTTTAAACATTGCACATGAAAAGCAAAACAGGCTTTACAAATCTAGCTAGGCCTCAACTGGGCCATGGTACAATCACTCTCAGCAGCCGGGAAGAGCTGCTCAGTGCTCATCACACTGAATGTGAATGCCAGGTAGAAAGGGAGCCTTGGAGATAACCACAGTTGAACACAGGGAAGTTATTCGCAGGCTGGTAAAGTGGTCAACAATTACATTTAATTAGCTTCAGTGCACGGCAGACAGCCTTTGATGTCCAGGTGCACACACCAGCAAGCCAGATAAAAATCCTGCCGACACAATGATAAATGTTTCAAGGAATTATCTGGAAGAGAGGCATGTTTAGCAGTAGATAAAATGCAAATAAAATGTAGGTATTCTAAGCTGAAACATGGCTGAGGAGCACGTGAGTCAGCAGGCAATTAGTCGAAGTGTCAACTCTAAGATAACGCACGTGCCGTACTAGACAGAGGGAGAGGTTGACTCACAGAGAATATCCTTGGACTTTTCATAGACCTGGCTTGAATAATTAAGAGCTGTTCTTTAAATGGCAATTATAGAAGTACACAGATCTCTCTATCCTCAATATAGAAACTCCATTTCTGATGTTTGTTAATCTGCTTAGAATCACATGCTGTGCATAGGTCCGACATCCAGTGGTCACTGCGGAGTATTGCATTTTGTTTTTCGTAGTCGAAAAGGGGACGTCGACAAGGCGTGTCTGAAACACTATCCCTATAGTGACGTGCGTTGTACCCACAATCCCTCACGCGTCGAGGTCCCTCAGATTGTTTTTTTCCGCCCAGCTTCTGGTCGCCTTACACGGAGCTCCTAGAGAGACATTGCAAATACTTACTACGGACCTCGGTCCTTAATTATACTTATTATATTGTTAAAGATCCCTCCCCTCGACGTTAGCTGTGAAGCTGTTTCTCCGCCGAGCAAGTTTTCGACGGAGGCGAAGAGACGGAGGAGATCCTTCGGCGCTGCCGAACACGTGGCCTGGCCTCGCCGGCCAACATACAGTAGGGAGAGTTGGGGTTCGAACTTTTATCTTCTCTTTGAGAATGTCTTTCTTTCTCCCCTATCTTTCCCTTGGGGTTGTTATCACCAGTTATTATTGCCTCAGCTATGGAGAGGACACCTTTTAAGTTTTGCCCACGCTGTAGGGGCAAATACACTTGGAAGGACAAACACAAGCTCTGTAATCGTTGCTTGCCCCTCGATCATAAGGAGGACAGCTGCGCGGCCTGTAAGCTCTTGAAACCAAGAACGCTTAAAGAACGCAAAGTTAAGAGGTGGGCGGACTACGCTATGTCGAAGTCAGTTTCCTCACCCGCCGCCGCTGTTACAGAAAGTGACGAGGAGGGTGATAACTCGACGTCCGTTACGGAAGTCATTAACCCCCAGAAGGAGCGCTCGCGCTCCTCGACGTCGGTCCCCGGCCCCGGCGGGCTCGGCTCACGCCCTGCTTATGGGGATGAACACCCCGGCGACAAGGACGCACACAGACCCCATAAGCCTAAGCACACAACCCACGGCTCTTCTTCGTCGAAGACGAAGGATCCATCAGCGCCGAAGGGGACGCAGGGCACTCTGGCGTCTACCTCAGACCGTAAGGGTCTCAAGCCCCACCCGCAAACGCAGCCGCGACCAGCGATTGGGCTATCATCAAACACGGGCGCTACCCCAAAATCATCCGACGTAACGCTCCATAGAGCGGCCGTCGAGGAACAACGCGTAACGCAGGCAACATCGACACCAGAGTCCTCTACTGACAAACTCGTTGTCGAGAGCCTGGCGAGAATTGTTTCCGAAGACAAACGTAAGCGGACGACGAAACAAACGTCGAATACCGCACAAAAAGCTATGGAAACGCTGAAAAAGCACAAGAGTAGCCAGGAACTGCCCCCTTCATCTAAGGGCACTTCTGAACTACCGGAGGGCTTTTCAGAGGGCGACGGAAACCTTTCTTCGACGTTGTGGGAGCGTTCTACGCGGTTTGAAGGTGAAAACACTGATTTCCCCCCTCTATTCAGGGGTCCCCTATGAGACCCTTGAAAGACTCCATTCTTGTATGGAGAAAATGGAAAGGTTTTTGGGAAACCAAAACCCACCCACACCCAAAAGACCAAGAGAATGGCCCCAGGATGACCCTAGGGTGAAGATTCCTAGGCTGTTTCCCCCTTCTATAGACGTATATGACCTCACTGAAGAGGAGCAATACCTCCAGGAAGATGAGGAGTGTCTGGGTGGAGAGGAAGAACATGAGGAAGAGGGGTTTGAAGAAGATCCTTACACTTATGCAGGAGCTTTCGAAGAAGATACAGCTACCTCACAGCCCTGGCAATCCCCATCAGTGCAGCCTTGGCAATCCCCATCAGTGCACTCAGACCCTGATGTCTTTCACCCTTCTCCTCCCAAGGAGACACCTATTGGAAACACCTCTCCCATAGATGACCAACCTTCACTTAATGCACTATTGCGCAAGGCAGCAGCGCATTTTGAAATAGACACAGGGGAGACTCTTCCGGACATAGACTTTGTAGAGAAAGTTATTAAAGAAAAAGCCCCTGTTAGTCAGTCTATTCCGCTCCTGGCTTCTATAAAGCGAAGAATAACTCCTTCCCTTTCCAATCCTGCCTTAGTCAGAGGGGTCAACCCTCGGATAGAAAAGCTCTTCAGCCCTTCGCCCTCTGACCCTTTGTACATCAGAGGCCATTCTATTCCGGACTCCCTCGTAGTTACTAATACAAGGAAAAGAGCAGGGGTACCACTATCCACTAGTGAGGCACCACCTGACAAAGAGGCCAAAAAGCTCTACGCACTTGGGAAGAGAATCACGACGTCCGCCGCCTTTTCGACTAGAATTGCAAATAACAATTCCCTACTAGCTAGCTAAGCAGATGCACAGTGGAGCAAGCTGCGCAGCGAAGCAGAGGACGCACCAGAACCCCTGCGTTCACGCCTGTTAGCTACAATCTCAGCGGGAACTCTTGTAAACCAGTGCATCGTAAAAAACTCCTTAGATGCCGCAGAGACGGCTGGCCGTTCCCTGGTTCAGGGAATACTTCTCAAACGCCATGTCTGGCTGCGCAATTCAGGATTTAAGCCGGAAACCCAGGCTTCCCTGATAAATAAGCCCATAGAACCAACACATCTGTTTGGGAAAGCAGTTGATGAGGCCCTAGAACATGCGAAAAGAGTTTGATACCATCAAGACTCTTGACCAAATTTCTAGGCCCCCTAACAGACGCGGCTATGGCAATAGACGCTCCTTTCGTGGCCAACGCCAGCAGCAAAACCAACAGCAATTTTACTCTGCTACCAACTGGCCCTCTAACCAGGGTAACAACACCCAGTTCAGTCAAAGAGGCCAACGCCGTGGCAGAGGAAGAGGTCGCGGCTCCAGCCCCAAAGGTTCCACGCCCAATACCAACAAATGACCAGAAGATTCGGGTCCCCTCCCATGCATCACCGGTCGGGGGCCGGCTAACATCGTTCCTTTCAGCATGGGAGGGAATATCGTCAGACCGCTGGGTATTATCCACCATAGCCCACGGATACTGCATCGAATTCAACGGTTCCCTGAAGTACAGACCCCCACGGAACCGATGCATGACAACGGAACACCTCACCATTCTTCTTCAAGAAGTAGAAGAGCTACTGAAAAAAGAAGCTATAGAGGCTGTCCCCATATCTCAGGTAACAGAAGGTATTTATTCAGTGTACTTCCTTGTACCCAAAAAGGACTTAACCATGCGCCCTGTATTAGATCTGCGCCCAGCGAACAAGTTTGTCAAACCCCAAAAGTTTCGTATGGTGACCTTGCAGGAAGTAATCCCACTGTTATCACAAGGGGATTACATGACAACACTAGACATGAAAGATGCATACTTTCATATTTTAATGTTGCCAGCGCACAGAAAATACCTCAGGTTCAAGATAGACAACAAACACTACCAGTTCAGAGTACTACCCTTCGGGATAGCATCTGCACCAAGGGTATTCACGAAAGTACTGGCAGTGGCAGCGGCCCACCTGCGCAGGTTATCCATCCCGGTATACCCTTACCTCGACGACTGGCTCATAACAGGGGATTCTTACGAAACATGCTTCTCCAATACCCAAAAGACTGTAGAGCTTTTGTTCCAACTGGGCTTCTCCATCAACGAAAAGAAGTCCAGCTTAGACCCCAGCCAAATCAAACAATTCCTAGGGGCTCTAATTCGAACAAAGGACGGCCTCGTCTTCCCCTCCAACGAGAGGGTCCAAAACATGCTGTTTCAGATCCCACATTATGTGGTAGGTTGAGAGGTGACGGTACGCAAAGCAATGCGCTTGCTAGGGATGATGGCGTCATGTATTTATTTGGTACCTCACGCACGCCTGCGTATGCGCCCAATGCAAGAGTGGCTCAACAGCCAGTGGTGTCAGGCCAGCGGACAATGGGACGATCTAGTGGTGGTCTCGCAGGCCTTGGTTCTCTCGCTACGGTGGTGGACAAAAGAAAACCTGTTATTAGGGAAAACTTTTGCCACACCCGCAGTGGAAGCCACTCTAACCACAGACGCATCCCTTACAGGATGGGGGGCTCACCTATCCCATCAGACTGCTCACGGAGTGTGGACTCCGAACGTAGCATCCAAACACATACATCTACTGGAGCTACTAGCTGTGTTCAAGGCGCTAAAAGCCTTCCAGGAACACCTACATGGCAAAACAGTGATGGTCCTTACAGACAGCACCACAGCCATGTACTACATCAACAAGCAGGGGGGCACCCACTCTCCAGGACTGTCCAAACTGGCCCAAAATATATGGAAGTGGGCTCTCAAACAAAACATGTTCCTACTGTCACAACATGTACCAGGGGAACTCAATCTGCTGGCAGACAAACTCAGCAGAGATTTCCCCATGTGTCCTGTTCCGAGTCCACCTCCCCTTTCTCCTCACCTGACTCCTCCGATGTACGTACACAAGGATCGGTCTCAAACTTGCCTGGCTTCTCCGTAGTCCTTGGAACCCTGCTTTTCTGTGTTCTGGCCTTCTTTTCGTGAAGATAAGGTCTGGCCCCTCCGGAGGCCACCGTGACAGAAGAGTGGACCTATCACCGGGGAACCCCAGGGGGCCAGCCTCAGTTCTAGGGGAAAAAGCCTGAAGGCGGAAAAAACCCTAGTCCATAGATGGGTTCGGAAGGTAGGTCCTTTAGATGGTTCAGAACTATAATTTGCAGTTCCAAGATGTCAGGGGTGATGACGTAGATAGTGTGTTTGAAGGCAGGAATCAAAGAGGCAAAAAAGCAAGGTACGGAGTAAAGGGGTAGCTGACCCTGAGATAAGGGTAGAAAAGGAAAGTATCGAAAAGGGAAAAGGGAAACAGTAATTAGAAAGGGCTACTGTACCAAAGTCTCAAGTAGTCTGAAGCAGCGCTAACCCCCTGCGGCGAAACGGAAAGGAACAACTCGCCAGAAGGTATTACGCCGAGAAGGTAGACAAAGGTAGAAAAGTAACAAAGGCTTGAGAAACGCAGCGGCGACCAGCACAGCGCTTCCGTGTTTGTAAAAGAAAGAAATACCAGTCAGAAGGGTTGAAGGAACAGCCGATAGCAAGTCCAGTAAGAAAGCTCCTGTTTCCGGACGCGGAAACACAGTGCGAGAAGCACCCTCGCGGCCGGAGTCCCAGGTTGAAGTAAGGTAAGTGGAAGTTTAGAGCAAAGAAAGAAATAGCGAAGCGGAAGGGTACTGCAACAGATGTAACAGCTGCATTCGTGGGCGCAGAGAAAAACTGTAGCGAATACGGAGATAATAGAAAGGTAAGGAATAGGGATAAAGGGAAGGTACCGGGGGAAATGAGGACTAGGAGGTATACACAGGAAGGCGATAATCCAAAGTCGGAGCGTTGAGAGAGAGTGAAATAACAGATACAATGCGCCGAAAAGTGGGCGGAGCCGGATTATATAAACTCAGCGTCATGATGGGCGCAATGTTGGGTGAGGACTAGACCGATCACCGGCGGAACCGCCAGCGATACCAATGTTTCCAATCTTGGGTCCTGACACCCTGCCCGAAGAGTACGAATGGCGACTGCACAAAGACATCGTCTTCGACGTCTTCACGCAATGGGGATTCCCAGAAATAGACCTGTTCGCAACCCTGGAGAACTCACAATGCCAAAGTTACGCCTCCAGGTACCCCCAGAACCAATCCAAGGGGAACGGTCTGTTGATTCAATGGTCAGGGAAATTTGTTTATGCTTTTCCCCCGACTCCCCTTCTCAACAAGGTTGTGCACAAGATGCACCAGGAACAAGTGACCATGATACTGGTGGCCCCAATGTGGGCCCGACAGCCATGGTTCGCTCACTTGATGGAGATGTCTCTATCTCCCCCAGTGAAACTCCCCTGCCCGTACAACATGCTGTCACAAGACAAGGGCAGGACTCTGCATCCTTGCCGCCAGAACATGAACTTAGCAGCCTGGCTCCTGAGATCATAGAATTTGGACATCTACAGCTCCCGCAGAGATGCATGGACATCCTCAGGGAAGCCAGAAAACCTAACACTCGCCACTGCTATTCTAACAAGTGGAAGAGATTTGTCATCTGGTGCAGAGGAAAGAGCATCAACCCGATTGACTGCTCTCCCACACATATTGTTCTATACCTGACCCATTTATTGGATTCAGGTCTAGTGTTCAATTCCATTAAAGTCCACCTAGCGGCACTTTCTGCATACACCACTTCCCAACTCAAAGTGTCGTGGTGGAAGATCCCTGTTATAAAGGCCTTCATGGAGAGAGTAATGAGAATACACCCCCCGATAGCTGACCCAGCTCCCGGATGGGACCTTAACGTGGTACTTACCAGACTCATGGGCTCACCATTTGAACCCATGCACAAAGCATCTCTTAAGGACCTCACTCTTAAGACTGCTTTTCTAATAGCTATCACCTCCATCAGGAGAGTAAGTGAACTACAGGCTCTTTCTGTTCTAGACCCCTTCGTTACAGTTCACAGAGATAAGGTGGTTCTACGCACGCACCCAAGGTTTGCACCGAAATTCATCTCGAAATTCCACGTAAACCAGTCTATAGAACTACCAACGTTCTTTCAAAATCCTTCCAACTTGGGAGAAAAAAGTCTGCACACACTGGATGTGCGCAGAGCGGTCATGTTCTACATGGAAAGAACCAGACCACTGAGGAAGACTAATCAGTTCTTCGTCTCGGTGGCAGCAGGAAGAGAAGAGGATGCAGTTTCAAAGTCCACTATTTCTAGATGGATTGTTCAATGCATCACTCTCTGCTATACTCTTGCTAAGAGAGAACTGCCCTTTAAGCCAAGAGCGCACACTACTCGAGGCACGGGGGCATCCATAGCATTCATTGCAAATGTTCCCCTTGAGTCCATCTGCAAAGCGGCTACCTGGAGTTCTGTGCACACCTTTACAAAACACTACTGTCTAGATGCACACTCTAGATCTGACTCCCAGGTGGGACAGGCAGTATTAAGACATCTTTTCTCTACTGTTCCTTCTCATAACCCACCGCCAACTCCAGGTACTGCTCGCTAGTCTATGCACATCATGTGATTCTAAGCAGATTAACAAACATCAGAAGACAATGCATTACTTACCGTAAAAGCATTTCTGATGGTTGTATCTGCTTAGATTCACATGCGCCCACCCTTCCTCCCCGCTCGGATGGAAGGAACATAGACTTCCTTTTATATCTCTCTTTTCTGTACTCACTCACGTCTAGAAGGCTCCCTCAGAGCAGAAAAAATACAAACAGAGGGACCTCGACGCGTGAGGGATTGTGGGTACAACGCACGTCACTCTAGGGATAGTGTTTCAGACACGCCTTGTCGACGTCCCCTTTTCGACTACGAAAAACAAAATGCAATACTCCGCAGTGACCACTGGATGTCGGACCTATGCACAGCATGTGAATCTAAGCAGATACAACCATCAGAAATGCTTTTACGGTAAGTAATGCATTGTCATATCCTCACACCTGGTCAGTACAAGGTTAAGAACATCCTATACCAGCCAATGAGAGCCATTCTTACTCCTGTCTAATGCCAACCAATCAAATGTTAAAGTGATGTAAGTGTATGTGTTATCTAAAAGTGGGTTGGCCAGTAGATAGGCACCCTCCAATCCTGATTGTTACATCAATGGAAAGTGAATGTACATTAGGGGAGCAAACCAATGAATGTTAGAGATGTGTCAAGCAATGAACGCTGTCTAGTCAAATGGTCGACAGTCAAAAGGTCAACACAATTTGGTCGACAGGTCAAATGATCGAATTTTCTTTTTAGTTATATGTATTTTTTTAGGTTTTCGTTTAGGGAAAAAAGTGGTTTTTTAAGCAAAAAAAGGCGGTTGGGGGAACCCCACCATAAAAAAAAAGAGAAAACAAAAAAAAACAAAATTCGACCATTTGACCTGTCGACCTTTTGGTGTCGACCATTTGACCTGTCGACCCTTTAGATTCGACCATTTGACCTACAATCGCAATGAACACTGGAAGAAACCCGAGTGAGGGCATGCCTGTGGATCTCGTGTTCCCCCAGATTGTTGTGTATTCTAAATAAAGAGCTGGGATTATCTAGCACTTGGCATACTCCATCTTCTGTCACCTCTTTTTATGACATTTACCTGGTAGTGGGCTGAGTTACCTTTGGGCCCCAGATTGGACTCACTGGTCAGTTCAGCACCCTCATACTTCCAAGCCAGCAGATTGTGCCAGGCCCACAGGCTGCATTGGGGGGCATCAGCTACGAGGTCTCACAATGGGGGCTTCGCCACAGCACCTTATGTCCTCGCAGCTACCTCTCCAGCCCTCCATCCTGATTATATTATGACCAAGGGGGTATATGGTTAGCTACCCCATCGCCAGTGGCCGAAGCATCAAGACTCTTCATCTTTACATACTTTCTCAGGGGCTCCATACTTCACAATGTCAAAATGGCAACTACCCCTCTTAAAACATCTAGTCTAGGCCCCAGGATTTCTTAACTGTGTGGTAGTCAGTGTCTGCCTCCTCTTGCCACCTCAGTACTTATAGTATGCAGGATTCAAGTACCTTCTGGGACCGTAGGCCCGCCGTGAGATCCCAGTCATCTGCTCCCAGCTGGAGCTCAAATATCGCTGGGGGCTCCCTCCCCCAAAGGCTCAGCCAGTCGGTCGTCCCAGCCTGCACACACACCAGACAGCCCAGGGGTAGGGCACTGGCAACTGCCGTAATCCATGCCAAGTGTGGTATCCTGGTATGATTGTAGCTAGTGCTTGTGTATGCAGGGGCCTCATAGAATGGAGAGGTGGAGCTTGGAGTGTGGGAGGCTTGGGGATTCCACAGAGTGTCGGTTGGGACTTGGAAATAGACTGGGAACCAGGGCAGAGGCTTGTGACTTACTCTCCTACCTTTCATTGACTATATCTATGTAACTAAGAAGAATAAAGCCTGTTCCTTTTACAGTTACCTGAGTCAGCCTGGTTCCTGCTCCATGTCATCCCTGGCTCAGATACATCATTTGGCGACGAGGATTAAGAACCTGGAGTAAGGTATGGAGAGCGCATGAGAACTGAGGTGCATGGAGCCTGACGCTGTGTACCTGTAATGTAGCCCTGCCATGGTGAGCCGAGATTGGAGGCTGGAGTAACCCTGGAGATGGCATTGGCAGAGGCATCAGGCAATGGTAGCAGATATGATAAGAGCAGCAGTAACAGTAACACATCGTTTATTGTAAAGTTCATGGAGAAGCAGCATTGGTGTTGCGCGTTATTTTATTGTTCAGGCAGCAACGTGGTCATTTATAGAGGAGCAACAGCACGCTGGTAGTGTAAAAAGGTGACTACGGCAGTGGGCGGTGAACTCAGCACACGTCCCGTCCAGCATTAATGATGATGCCGTAAGGAAATGCGACGGATTAGCTGGGAACAAGTGTCGGATGCTGACAACTTTAAGGTACTCGTAATCATACTGGCAGCAGTTTAAGTTCGGGGCTGGCCGGCGGGAGAAGGAGCCACATGGTATTAAAGTGTGCAATGGAAATGCACTCAAGAGTTTTGCCTGCATGTTTGATTTTAGTGAAAGAACAATACGGAGTGTGTTGTTTAATAAGGTTATCTGACGTGCTGGGCTATTGATTTCTTATGCGGATTGGGAGCCGAGTTCTTTGGGGGGCAAGCTGTATGGTGCAGCGTTTGAATTGAGCATTTTTTTAAACTCGGGATGTACGGTGATGCACAAATTATCCTGTTTTTGATATGGACTGCATGCGTACATTACCGACAAAGTACAGGACTCTGAAACAGAGGAGAGTTCTGTTATATATGAAGTTTTGCAATTTCACAATTGTGTTGTTTTTACATGAAGTGAAGGGAGAGACTAGAGACTACGCCTATTTGGAAAAGTCCACCACATTTTTCAAATGTAAGTATTTTTGTAGGAATGTATCAAATATGGAGCATGTCATGTATTTATACAAGAATGTTTAATTGTGGAATATGCTTAAGATTTGCTTTTATAGATTTGCGTGCGCCCCCAGCATGGTGACTGATCGCCACCACTTTTTTTTTGTTGGGAATATACACATTTGTAATGCGCATTTATGTATAGTGTATGTATTTCGTGGGCAGTGAGTTTGGAGAGGATGGAATTGCAGTATGGGTTATTTGTTGAGGTTGCATGTGTGTGTGCAAATGGAGTTTTTGGTGTCTGACCCAAGATTGCGCACAGTGGAGTTGGACATTGTGGAGTTATATGTACATTTTGGGGAGTGGCTTTCACATGCCGGCCGGTTGTGTTTGCCCACAGTTTTGGAAAACCTTTTGTAGTAGCCTCAATTTCCTTTTTGGAGGTTGGACACTTGTGACAGTAGTGCTCCATTTGAGGTTAACCCTTAGTAGGGTAGATATGTAGACACCAGGGCACGGGGCCCATTTTTTGTAGTTTGGGGGTCATGTATATGCATTTTGCATGGGAGTTTTGGGCAGGGGGCCCATTTTGTAGGTATGTGCGTTTAAGGTGACCGCACATAGTGGTGTTTTCTTAGGAGTAGTTGGTCTCCTAGTAGTTGTCTGTGGTGCCAGGTGGTGCAGGGTAAGTTCAGTTGTTTAGCACGCCAGTTGATTTTTTTTGTTAATAGGTTTTTGGAGTGGCACACAGTTCGTAGGCCTTGTAGTTGTGGTCGGTGGAGGACCAGTTTAACCACGCACTGGCAAATTGAATTGTTTAAGAAATGTTAACATCAAAGTTTATTACATTTTACTAGGAGCTGTGGAATTTAGCATGACACTATTTTTTTTGTTGTGCTATGATGATATATTCCTGCATATTTACATTCTATGCCTTACTGCTACATTCCATCATCTGTAACGGCTGTAGACAGTTTATTTTTAGCATGGTCTTTACCGTGGTTGGGTTTACGCACCATTCTTCTTCCTTTCTATGGTTGCGTTTTGTGGTTTATGTGGTCTTTGTCTAGTTAGTCTTCTTGCTATATTTTTCATCCTTTTCTATGTTTTCTTTAGGGGAGTAGGGATAAGGTGTTGAGGCGTGGTTGTTTTTGGATACTTTGGTTTTGTTTGTTGTTGGCATTTTAGGATTTTGTTAGGCCATTGTGTACGCTTGTGGGGCTACACTATTTTGGAAGGTATGTTGGTCCCGTTGAGACGTGGTTTGTGCTCAGGTGTGGCAGACTTGAGGCCAGGAGTGGCAGTTCTGGCAAAAGGTGGTAGGTTAGGAGGGTTTATGTTGGTAGCTTAATTTTTATTGTCCATGTGGCAAGGTATGCTCTTGGTGGTGGCAGCACTGAGCCCTCGGTGAGGCAGGCCTGGGTAGAATGTGTTTTGGTTTGTTTTGATTGTGATCCTAGCATGATGGTGAGGGTATTCTGTTTCTTGAGTTTGGTTGTTAAGGAGGGGGATGTGTGGTATCCTGGTATGATTGTAGCTAGTGCTTGTGTATGCAGGGGCCTCATAGAATGGAGAGGTGGAGCTTGGAGTGTGGGAGGCTTGGGGATTCCACAGAGTGTCGGTTCGGACTTGGAGATAGACTGGGAACCAGGGCAGAGGCTTGTGACTTACTCTCCTACCTTTCATTGACTATACCTATGTAACTAAGAAGAATAAAGCCTGTTCCTTTTACAGTTACCTGAGTCAGACTGGTTCCTGCTCTATGTCATCCCTGGCTCAGATACATCACCAAGCCTCCATACTCCAGACCTGGGTCAAGGAGTAAGAATAGTCTGGAAGCTGTTGGTTTTCAGAGAAACATGACCATAAATCTTCCCCTTTTAATGCCCAGTCCTCAGGCCGCTAAAACTCCATCAACAACACTTGTAGATTCGGAGGGTATGAATGCTGAAAAAAACACCAAAACTATAATGTGCTCTGGCATGATAAATGGTGATGTTTGGTAAAAATCACCTCAATGGAACTTTGCCAAGATACTACTATTTTAGAACACGTCAGGTTGGTTAGAAAATCTCCTTCAGATATTTACAGAAGCTACATACATGAGCACGTCTGCTCAATTGAGGTGCACTCATTTGTCCAGGTATGTGTGAGACCTGTCACTGCTTTTTCGGAATCTATCATCAGTCTTGAAATTTGTGAACAGAGGCTCCAAACAAATGTAAGGCTCTAATCAGCATAACCCAGAGGGATCTGAGGGGCTGATGCCGGCAGAAAACAAACAAATAATATTAGCTTTGAAACTACAAATCATGGGATGTTAGCAAAAGTGCTAACTCCTTCATAAGTTTCCAGATACTAAATGCATGTGTTAGGCTACTCTAATCTGTCCGGGACCAATTGTTGCTTGTTAAAATCATTTATCAGTTTTGAAAAGTGAAACAAGTAGTGTTGGTCCTCAGATTGGATATTTGAACTTCCAAAAACAAATATTACCTTTGTGTACTGTCACAAAGTAACCACAAATCAAAAAATACTATTTTGTATAGTTTTACAGTCGGATGCCTTGGATAAAACTTTGAAACAAGAAATGTATTGTGATGAGCGTGTGGAAGGAAATCACTCCAAACTTAGATTTAGAATCAAACATGAGTCTGCTTTATTTAATTTCGATGCCAGAAACAAATTGGACAGAGTATCACTGTGAATCAATGTAGATCTCCCCTCCATCTTGCTAGGTTTTATAGGAAAAAATACCTTGGAGTGTTTCACATTTTTGCACTACTGAAACCTCCTATCCGCGGTTCCTGTCCCCTCTCTTCAACCTCCTCCAAATGTCTACCTTCTCCAAACATCCACATTGTCTTCATGACTCGAAGATACTGACCTTGACATTCTCACTCTTACCAAGACATGGTTCAATGCCAGCTCAGTCACTTCTTTTGACTCCCTCCTACCTGACAGCTTCAAGATCATTTCCAAGCCTCAACCTTACCGTGCTGGCGGTGGGGTTGCCTTAATCCTACCTGAGTGGGTTCCTTCTTCCATCTTACCCACCCAGCTCTACTCTTCCTTTGTGGGCCTGGTTTGCAAGTTGGTGATCTCTCCCTCCTCCACCTTGACCATTGCTACCATTTACCAGCCTCCAGGCGCTACCATCTGATTGCGCCCCTCCATGCATCCTTTCCTAATGTACTCCCCGCCCCTTACACCCCTCATTCCCACCCGTTCCTCTTCTCTCCTCTCCCCAGCCACCCTATGGTGCTCTTTGTCTCTCCTAACTTTTCCAACTGCTTCTCTATCGACTATCCTGCTCTCCTTACTAAATCTGGTAGGAAGAAGTTTAAAAAGGACATCCTGGTCTCCAACCCAGGCCTCTCTATCGACAACACCTATACCAGTGCCTCCTCTAGGCAAACCCTCACCAAAGCATATTTGTTGTTCCTTTGTCAGACATATGGACTCTTCATATGGTCTCTGTGCTTTGTCCACTCTTCTTCTCCCATTAATGGGGGCACCAGGTACGAGGCCCTCCTGGCCTCCTTCGACTCCTCTAAGGTCATCATAAATGTTTACCTGAATGGTACTGTCTTGGTCCAAGGCTCTCTGGTCAATCTTCTCCTCTTTGATAGACGCTTCCCGCACCTCATCAACTTCCTTCCTTCTCCTGCTGTCCCTTCTCTTCCCCCTATGGCTTCCTTGCCTCCCCCTGCTGTCTCCTCATTGGATTCCTTGTCCTCTCCTCCTTCTTCTGCCCCCCGTCGGGCTTCTTCTACACCTCCACAGGGCGTACCTCTGATTTGTACACCTCCCCGGAAGTCTTTCAAGGGTGGCAACCTTCTCCATATTGCCACTCTTAACTCTCGCTCAGCTGTCAAACACTCCTCTGACATCTACCGCCTCCTGGAAGAACTTGACCTTGATGTCCACGGTCTCACCGAGAAATAGTTCATGACCAGCTCTGTTACAAGCTTTGACACTCTCCTCCCTGATGGTTACAAGATCCTCTCTGCGCCCAGGTCCAACCGTTCTGGAGGGGGTCTAGCCCTGATCTTCCCCGAGAGGATTCCTGCCTCTGTCATTCCTACGCAAGCCTACTCCTCTTTCGAATGCCTCTATCTCTCCTAGCCATTCCCTTACTGTGGCTATCATCTATCAGCCACCTGGTCAGATCTCCTCCTTCCTCTCTGAGTTGGCAGACCTCTACTCTTCCCTCCTGGTCTCAACCACTCAACTCCTCCGTCTTGGAGACGTTAACATCCACCTGGATGCTTCCTGTCCTTCCTCTGGACTCTTTCGCGACATCTGCGACTCTCTCTCGCTCTCTATTCTCCTCTCTGGCCCGACTCACTCTGCAAGGCACACTCTGGATGCTCTGATCTCTTCAGGCCTTCCCCTTTCTATCCCTCTCACCACTCCTCTCTCCTGGAGCGTTCATTTTCTCCTTTCCTCCCAGCTCACCCTCTCTACCCCTCAGGCCAAGCCACCTCCAGCACTGCCACCCACCTTCTTGATTATTCGACCCATGAAGCTGTGTCAGTTGAGGCTTTCACCGTCACTTTCTCCCCCCCCTGCCCCTTTGGTTGACTCACACCATGACACAGCCCTTTCCACTCTGCTATAACTGATACTCTTGATTTTTTTGCCCCTGTCATGAGGCTCCGCTTGACGCCCAAAGTGCAACTCCTGGTATGACTCAGACCTCGTCACCCTCAAACACAAGTGCAGGGTGGCTGAGAAAAAATGGCGTGCTTCCGGTACATCCTCTGACAAACTGGCCTGCCGCCTGCTCCACAGGAAATAGCGTCTCTCTGTCCGCACCAAGAAGAGAGCTCACATCCAAGCCTGCGTCTCTGCAGCATCTAACAACTCAGCTGAACTCTTTAAAATCTGCAAGGAACTGGCCAATCCTGCTGCAGTCTCTACCTCTCCTGTCCCCTCTCAGGCCCTCTGCATGGCTCCGGCTTCTCATATCATCTCTAAAATTCAAGACATCCTGTTCTCTCTCTCTGCCCCCTCCCCTACTCCCTGCACTTCATCTGGCCTTTCTTCGGCCACCTCTCCTCCCTCCTTCTCTGCCTTTCCCCTGTTCTCCCCAGATGAGGTTTCTAGACAAGTCCGATCTATGAAAGTCTTGTCAAAACAGGTTCACCCCTGTTCCTCCAAAACCATCAAGGACCACATTAACACCCTGGCTCCTGCTCTGGCTGACTTCTGCAACCACTCCTTCGCCACTGGGGTCTTCCCTTCCCCCCCTGAAGCACTCCCTTGTGCACCCTCTTCTTAAGAAACCCTCTGCCAACCCGTCCTGCCCGGCTAACTATCGCCCAATCTCCATCACTCCGTTCCTGGGCAAACTCCTGTAAAAGCTGGCCATCTCCCAGCTTAATCTTCACACTGAATCTGTTGGTTGTCTCCATGAACATCACTTCTCGCCCACTGCATTGCCGCTCCCTGCCCCAAATTTCAGTGCTATGCGGATGACACTCAGCTCAGTTTCAGGCTCCCTCCAGCCACCTCTTCTCCTTCCCTCATCTCTGACTGTCTGTCTGCTATCCAGGAGTGGTGTGCTGCCAATGATCTCTTCCTTAATACCAGTAAGACTGAGATTCTCCTCATCGGCACACCCGCTCCACCCTTTCCTGTCTCTCTCTGGCCAACCTCTCTTGGCCCTCATCCTGCTCCCACCTGTGAGGCTAAATACCTTGGGGTCATCTTCGACTCCACACTCTCCTTCTCTCCTCACATCTCTGATGTCTCTAAGAAGTCACACTACCAGCTGCACCTCCTCAGAGGTATTCTTCCTTTCCTCTCCTTCCCCCAGAAGCACAATTCTCCAGAGCTCTGGTTCTCTCTAGGCTGGACTACTGCAACAGCCTCTTTCTAAATCTGCCTGTCTCTACACTCCAATCACTGCAACTCATCCAGAACAGGACTGCAAGACGTTTCCTTGGCTTCAAGCCTAGGGATCGTATCTCTCCAGGACTGAAATCCCGGCACTGGCTCCCAGTGGCGGCAAGGATTAAATTAAAAACCCTCTGCATTGTCCACAAGGCCTTCTGGGGCCTGGGGCCTCAATACCTTTAACTCTCTCTTCCTAAATATCTTCCTTCTCTAGTTCTTCACTCATCCGCTTCCAACTCCCTCAAGGTCAGTCGCTTCTCCAAGCAACGAGTTGGTGGCAGATCTCTTTCTTCGGCTGGGGCCTCCCTCTGGAACAGCCTCCCTGCCTCTCTGGAAATTGAGGAGAACCATCTCCGGTTTCAGAAGCACCTCAAGACCTTCCTCTTTGCTTCTACTTTCTCTCCTCCTCTACCCTGCTGAACTCCTGACTGAAACTGCACTGGTCACCTGGCTACCATCTGTTCTCGGGCCCAGGTCCCTTTCCCGCCAGTTGCACACCTGCACTGCCCCCCTGGCAACCCTTGTACTCTGGAGCTGTTTCTGTATCCCTACAGCCCCTACCAGCACTTGCCACCTGATGCTTGCACTTACCCTTGCACCTGCCACCAGCTGGCTGCACTTCTTATGTATTGTTCCTATTTATTGTGTCTATTTATTACTGTTATCCTATGTACTGCACTCCTCCTTCCCCTTTCCTCTCACACTTTTCACCTTCACCTCCTCCCTTGCCCTTGTGCGATTTCAATGTCACCTGGCCTAGTAAGATCGTTGTCTCTGTCTTCCCTCTGTTCCCCTCCCTTGCCTCGTCACGCCTTGAAACACTTGTGTATAGGCGTGTTATAAATGACATATCATATCATATATCGTATCATACCTCAGTGTTCCTGAATGGGCTGATTTCTGCTCCTCCTTTCTGCTCCTCCTTACTTTCAAACGTATCCATTCTGCTCCTCTTGGACTGTATGTGTATATTGTCAGAATGGCCACCAGAATCAAAAGGCCAGACAGACAGAAGGATAAGTGTTGTGGCTTGGATTTGCCTTCCCTCCTGTTGCTATATATGTTACAATGTTACGGTTGCCTGGATGCTGAGTGCTGTGAGAATGTTATGTGCAGAGTGTTCCTAGAGTGGGCCTGACTGAGAGAGAGGGTGCAGGTGGATGTCTCCCAAAAAACTTACCTTGTATGTACTAAAAAGGTTTGTGAGCCCCTCTAATGAGAACCAACACAGCCAAATAACCTGTTTTATGGGTAGGTGCCCACTTGGAGTGTCTGCAACCACATTTTAGCTGACTGTATTTCTCACTTGGGCAGTCCAGCACCGAAATGCTAGGCAATTCTCCTCAGAACAAGAGTACCAACAGCCACCCAAGACACATGTTTCAGCCTAGTGGGGCCTCATCAGTAAGTTGAAGCATTGCCTCTCTAAACACTGTGAGCAAGGGGTCCACATCTGGATTACCCCGGGTAAATTAGGGTGAAACCCCAAGTTCCCAAAAATACACAAAAAGATCTGGGAGCCCCTCTAGCGAGAACAAACACGGCCAAATAACATGTTCTATGGGTAGGTTCCCACTCGGAGGGTCTATAACCACATTTTAGTTCACTGTCCTTTTCACAGAAGAGAAATACCATTTGCATATCAGTCTGGTCCCATCCACTTGGGCAGTTCAGCACCGAAATGCCAGGCAATTCTCCTCAGAACAAGAGTACCAACAGCAACCTCTGCCATGTGTTTCAGCATAGTCGGGCCTCATCAGTGAGACGAAGCTGTGTCTATCCAAGCACAGTGAGCAAGGGGGTCCACGTCTGGATTACCCTGGGCAACGTACGGCAGAGCCCCAAGTTCCTAAAAATACACAAAAAGGTCTGAGAGCCCCTCTACCGAGAACAAACATGGCCAAATAACCTGTTCTATAGGTAGGTGCCCACTCAGAGGGTCTATAACCACGTTTTAGCTCACTGTACATTTCACAGAGGAGAAATACCCATTTGCATATCAGTGTGGTACTACCCACGTGGGCAGTCCAGCATCAAAATACTAAGCAATTCTCCTCTGAACAAGAGTATAAACAGCAACCCCAGACACGTGTTTCGGCCTGGTCGGGTCTCATCAGTGAGGCCAAGCTGTGCCTCTCTAAGCACAGTGAGCAAGGCGTCCATGTCTTGATTACTCTGGGTAACTTAGGGAGGAATCCCATGCCCCTAAACATATAAACAAAGGTCTGGAAGCTTCTCTAATGAGAAGGAACACAGCCAAATAACTCGCTCTCTGAGTAGGTTCCCACTCAGGAGTGCCCAAAGAACTGGCACAAAAGTGGCCATCCATAATCGGTCCTCAAGGGCCACAAGCATGTGCATGTGGGAAGAGAGCATGGAGCAGAAATCCAGACCAGAGTGGCGGGCAGGGACCCGAAGGCCATCTGAGAACCATCCTGACCGTGCTGAGAGCCCTGTAAGGATTTGTTTCAATCCAGAGAGATGTGATTGGACAACGCCACAAGAGCATTCACGTAGCCCAGTTTGAATAGGGCGGCCGTGTGTGCTCTATGGGCGATGCCCAAGGGGAAAAACCATACAGGGAAACCCCCTTGTCGGAGGTGAAGAATCTTGGTGAAGATCTTCAGCTCCGGCGAACTGATGTTATCTGTGACTTGCCCCGATGTAAAGGAAACTCACTGAGGCGCCAAGGGGGCTACTGAATCAATCGGACAGGGAATAGGAACTCTGTTTCCTTTGGCGAACTTGGTTGGCAGAGCAGGCAGACAGAGTGCGAAGGCAGAGTGAAGCAGGAAGGGCAAAGGAGGCATATGGTGAAGGCAAGGCAGAAGGACTAAGAGAAAAACAGGGAATAGAAAACAGGGTAGAGTAACAGCATCAATGCTTAGTAGGGAAAAACGAAGCGACGCAAGGTGCTCACCGTTGGGCTGCTTCTTATGCTGTTTCCCTCTCTGGCAACGATCCTTGGGACGGATTGCATCTGGGTGCCATCTTGTAAAGAACTGCAACGTTACCAGATCTTCTGAGAGACCCAAGCTACTCTTCACTGATGATGCCCAACAAGGCTGAAACATGTCTGGGGATGCTTGTGGTCTCATGCAGAAGGGATGTGACCTAGCAGTTCGGGCTGGACTGTCCCTTTTGGGGTAGGACCAAGTCTGATTTGCATATGGTTTTTTCCCCTTCTGTAATGGCTTGGCAAGCTGAAAAACAATGTTCTGGAGGGTTGCCCAGAGCTGCGCCTGTGGTTATGATTAATTTAAAACCTTCCAGTCATCACCTTTTTGTTTTGCTAAAGTCACCCTGAGTGGGACGGGTATGCCCAGACGTGGGTCCTGAGTCTGCCGGGCCTAGAGATCCAAGCTACTCCTCACTGATGACGCCCAACAAGGCTGAAACATGTCTGGGGATGCTTGTGGTCTCGTGCAGAAGGGATGTGACCTAGAGGTTCGGGCTGGACTGCCCCTTTTGAGGTAGGACCAAACCTGATTTGCATATGGTTTTTCCCCTTCTGTAATGATATGTTATGATATGGCATTTATAACGCGCCTATACACAAGTGTTTCAAGGCGCGACGAGGCAGGGGGGGGGGGGGAAACAAGGGGAGGCATACAACGATCCTACTAGGCCAGGTGTCATTCAGATCGTGCAAGTGCAAGGGAGGAGGGGAAAGGGAGAAGTGCAAGGGGAAAGGGAGAGGGGAAAGTGCAGTACAGGGTTAATAGCATACAGGAAAGTAACAAGGGCCAGCTAGTGGCAGTGCGAGTAAGTGCAGATAAGTGCTGGGAAGGAGGGGCTGTAGGGATACAGACACAGTCCCATAGTGCAGGGGGTGCCAGGGAGGCAGTGCAGGGGAGAGTGGCTGGACCAAGGACCGAGAAGGTGAGTGGCCCAGTTGCAGATTCAGTGCATTTTCAGTAACTTTAGCAGGGGAGAGGGGGAGAGAAAGCGGAGGCGAAGAGGAAGGTTTTGAGTGGTGTGGCAGGCTGAAAAACGATGGTCTGGAGGGTTGGCCAGGGCTACGCCCGTGGTTATGATTAATTCAAAACCTTCCAGCCATCACCTTTTTGTTTTGCCTTCTGAGCAGTGAACCAAGCCACCGCCATCTTGAAGGGCTAAAAACCCTGTGAGGATGATGTTTTCTCCAATGCTGCCAGATAGACCATGAATTGACAGAAGTCCTAACAGTGTGCCACCCCTGAAGAGGCATCGTACCAGGCTTCCAAGGGTGCAACCGGTGAAATCTCCTGAGAAGTCTTGAGGCATGAACTGCTGAAGCTGGTTCTCATGTACGGTCGGACGATCCATAACCTTTCCAATCGAGTAGATACTGTAGCTGTCCCCTATGGTAATGGAATCACATATGGCTTTCACTTAATATTCGGGTCCAGAGGTGGTATCAACAGGTACTGGGTATTTGCGAGTGAGTCTGTGAAAGCGATCTGTCATATAGGGTTTTAACTGGGATATGTGAAAGACAGGATGTATGCGAGACCATGAAGCGGGTAGTTGAAGTTTGAAGGCGACTGGCCCGATCAGTTGAAGAATCTGGAAGGGACCAAAAAAGCGTGGCGCCAATTTGGATGGGACCAGATGTTTCAGTAAATGGTGCAATGATAGCCACACAAGGTCTCTGACATTCAAAGTAGATGTTCGAAGTCGCCTTATATCTGCTTGCTTCTAGCTGGTAGCTCGTAAATCTGTTAAGGACTGCAAGGCAGTGGTATGGCCTGTTTGGATCTTATCAACTAGTTCATTAGTGAAAGAACCTTGGTGTCTGAAGGGGTCTCGGAAGGTACACATGCAGGGTGATAACCGTAGGTGCAAAAGAAAGGAGTGAGTCCGGTAGAGGTATGAATCAAGTGATTATAAGCATATTCAGCAAATGGTAGTAGGGCAGCCCAGTTGTCCTATGATGCTGATGTGAAACACTGTAAGTATTGTGTGAGTGACTGGTTCAGCCTTTCGGTTTGTTTGTTCGACTGTGGGTGATAGTCAGAGGTCCGGGCTCTCTGAATCCCAAGCTTATTACACAATAGTTTCCGGTAAGTAGAGGTGTATTGTGTCCCTCGATCCAAGATTATGGTAGTCGGCAAGCCATGAAGAGGAAAGAGGGAATGAAGAAAAACTTCGGCCATACGTTTGGCAGTAGGAATACACGGATGAGCGATGAAATGAGCCATCTTAGTAAGAGAGTCTACCATCACCATGATTGTAGTCTGACCGTCAGAAAGGGGTAGATTAACAATTAAATCAGTACTGATGTGTTGCCATGGATGGGATGGTAAAGGAGGCTGTGTTCATTTTCCCAAGGGGAGCCTACGAGGTGTCTTTCTTTGCTGACAAATGGCACAAGAGGCTACGTAGTCTCTAACTTCGTTGTTGAGGTTGGGCCACCAGAAATATCTGATGATGTTTTCCAAGGTTACACAAACTCAACGATGACCCGCTGTCTTCACATCATGGCCCATGTATAGTACCTCTTGTTGTAAGGTTGAGATGGGTATGTAAAGCGTCTGACCATGAAACATGCTCCCCCTTACAACCCGTACTGTTCCATGGTGGCTAATATCAATGGGTCTCAAAGATTAGTTGCTTGTTTCACCTGTTGGAGAAAGGTGGAGTCAGTAAATAGAAAAGAAGCTTTGGGAAGCAGCTTTTGTTGCTGATGAGGAACTCCGGCTTCAGAGTCGGTGCAAGATAATGCGTCCGCCATTTGATTCTCGTGACAGGCAGAAAGGTGAAAAGAAAATCACAAAGAGAAATAAAATATGCCAACAGGCCTGTCTACTGTTTTGACATTCATGTTGCTGTAGAACTTTTAGATTGCGATGGTCCATTCTCACAGTCACCTGATATTTGGAACCCAGTTACAAATGTCGCCATTCGGTACAGGTTTTTTTATCACTAAAAGTTCAATTTCCAAGACGGTATAATTCTGTTCCGAGCCTGATAGAGGCTTGGAGATATAAGCAATGGGGTGTTCACAATCATCTTAGAAAAGTTGTTTAAGAACGGCTCCAATTGCAGCGTTTGAAGCATCCGTTTCCAGAATAAATGGTCTATTCTGGTTTGGGTGGCGTAATAAAGGAGCTCTTGTGAAATGGGCTTTTAACACTCGAAACGCCTGTCTCGCTCTGTTGTTCCATGAGAAATGGACTCCCTTCTTCAAAAGAGCAGTCAGGGAAGGATTTTATAAGAAAAATTAGGAAAACATTTCCTATAAAAGTTTGTAAAGCCCAGGAAGCTTTGTATGTCTTTAACCAAAGCGGGCACTTTCCATTGCAAAATAGCCTGCACCTTTGAGGGATCCATGGAAGCTCCATCAGAAGATGGAATGAAAGCCAAATAACTAACAGATGTTTTGTGAATGTGACGTTTTTCCACTTCTGATACATCGATTTGATGTTCTTGAAGATTTCTGGGAAATATTAGAATGTTGTCGAGATAAACGACTACTGAATGAAATATGAGATTGTTAGGGAGAATTCTCTGTGTAGGCTGAATTTCCTAACCTAGTGAGTCCCCAGCAGCTTTGCTGGATTTTTGGGGTTTATTTTGTTTCTCCTGCCAAGAGTGAGACTCTTTTACCCTCACTCTTGGACATGATTTGAGTGTGTTTCTTTGAATCTAGATGTGTTTAATGGGCTATGGGGTCTTTTACTCCATTGGGTTTCATGTGTTTTTGTGATGTGTGTTACACAGCACCCTCCGTGCAGTAACACAGGGGTGTCATAGTGACCCCCCAGTATAGACTCCATACCCTGGGACTGACTACTGTCTCCCAGGGCATGTAAAGTCACCATTGACTTTACTAGTCTAAAATTCTGAACAGAACCAGTACAAACCATCTGTTACTTACCACTCCAAATAGGCCGAAGATGCGGAGAACACAACCTTGGAGGTGTTGGTAGTATAGAATTCCGAATTCAGCCTTCCATCCCAGCTCCCCTGAGTACAAGACTCAGGCTTCCTCAAAGAGGGGCTCTTTTCCACAATGTACCGTTCTGCTGTTTCAGTTAGAACAGACAGAGGTGTCAATTGAGTAAAAGAGCGGGGAGAACACACACCGCCAATACCAACGCTGCAAAAGAATACCAAGATATTAGACAGTGTTGATGTTAAATAAGTGATTAGAACAGTTAAAATGATTGGACAACTACCTATATGGATATTGGAGTGAAGTTGCGTTTCCCCGGGATAATCTACAAAGAATAACACGAATGAGTGGAATTGATCTAAATCAATATCGGTTCCCACTTTAGCTATAGAATTGATGACACCTGACCTGAGTAAAGATAAATGGAGTAAGAGGAGTCCAGGATTCTGAAGACAACGACAGGAGAAAATAACAAACAGGGAAGTTAGTATAGGTAAGTAACCCCGAACGGCACGAGGGACACACTAGGGCCGGGTTGGTGCAGTTCAGGAAAGCGTTCATATGCACTGAAGAGAAATCTCACAGGAAAGTCACTCAATGTCCCAGAATCCAACAGAAGACAATGTCCATGGAAGACAATAGATATGTACCTGAGTACACGAGTATAGTTGAGTAGTTGTTGAGATGATCCGGATGTAGACAGCAAATTGAAGTGCAGAGCGGCAACCAGGGAAGAACCGCAAGACACAGAAGAGAGCCGTATCCAGTAGCGTTCCGAGTCCAACAACCAGACGATCACGACAAGAATAAGGGAGGAGACGAAGCAATCCAATTTTCAGGCAAAAGGTCAAAACCAGGAGTTCAGATAAGAATTTGTGTAGGGAGACACGAAGAGGAAACGGATGAAACCGCGTGTAGCTGGTAACGCTAATTAGCAGCAACGAGCCCCTTGGAAGACGGTGGTTTTATAGTCGTAAGAGGGGCGTGGCTTGCTGTACGTCTTCCACGTACAAGGCATGTCAGGTGACATGGAGTGCGTCGACGTTTGTACAGACGCCATGGTAGCTTGTACCTGGACAATAGAGGAGCCTGTAAAGAAGTTGTATTCCGCAAGGATGCCGGCGGGGAAGTCTGAAGTGTAACACCATCATATTGTGGACGTACTGGCTGGGGCAATTCGATTGCCCCAGGGTCTGTTAGTCGAGGGGGCACGTCTTCGTCCCCCCTGATCGAGTTTTGGCTGGTGGCAGTGGATACTACTTTTTATATTCAACCGCGAATATTTTCCTATGGGATTTCCCATTGTTTAGGCTACTATCTTTATTTAATTATTTACGGTAGCCTCGAACATACCGCCGGTTTATTTAATTAATATTAATTCTCCGGTTGGTATTTTTTGCCAAAACTTGATTCTAAAATGGCGTTTGTGTTCTCTTCTGTGACTCCAACCCAAGTTGAGCCCTTTGTTCCACTTTTTGGCGGGCTTCTCCACAGAAGCCCTCCAAAGTGGTGCCACTATGTCTGGGGTACTTAGGAGGGGTGGAGGGGAATGTAGGCACCCTGGACTGAGTTGCCTAGGCAACTCAAGTCGCACTCCGTCCTAATTGGCCCAAGTGGTGAGCCGGCCGGCTCACCACTTAGCATGTTTGAGTGACAGCTAGGCTGAGTGAATGGGGGTTTGCTGCATAAAAGCAGGACTTTGGGGACTGGAACTTCAGAAGTTGCCACAGGACCTAAGAATCCGACGAGGGAGAAGCTGAGCCGACCTGCCACGACACCACGACCGGTGGAGCCCTGCTGGACCGTCTCACCACTTTTCCCAACGACAGAGGAGATCTCCCGCCGGAGAGTCTTCTTCCTTTGACTGGTGGGGATAACACGTTTCACCGTCTTTTAGCTTTCCCGACGTATCTCGTGGCCGCCTTGCCCGTGCTAAGCACCCCGGCAACCGGGATACCACGTTTTACCACGACCGCGAGATAAAGGTACCACCTTTTACCGGAAAACTCCGCGGCTGGTTTCTGCCCTGGTAGTGCCACGACCTGCATCTTTCCTCCACGTCGAGATCTTCTCTTCCCCTGGACGACGCCGCAACTTGCAACCACTACCAGGAACAACTGCCACCGCTGGAGGATCCTTCCCACTTAAGGTACCGTGTCCCGCCTGGCTTCCCTTGCAACCGACTGTACGGGGTAGATTTAGCCCCCGGCTTTCGAACCTGGGTTAGCCTGGGACACCCTGGCTAAACTTTTCTAAGCCTCTCTAAACTCTTCTCTGAACTCTCTGCAAGACTTTCTAAGCCTAGTGTAACTGTGTGATCTTGGGCGCATTTGTGCTCTGCTCTCTCTAAGAGTGGGCCCAGCCTTTGGACTTTGGCTCACCAGTGACTTTTTGCTCTCTGCCTTGCTAATAGTGTTCCCGAATCGTAGAGTGGTGCAATCCTGCATATTCTGTCTTTTTCCCTCCCTTTTTCACAACCTTAGTATAGTGCAATCTAGTTAAGCGCTCACCTCTGTATGAACATAAGTGGTGTCTTACTGTGATTTTCCAATAAGGGAAAAAGGGGTGTATATATCATAATAGTAACTGTGTTTAGAATATTTTACATTAAGAGTGCTGGAGTGTTTCAACTGTGTGTTTATAAATAAATAATTATATACTTTGATACCAAAGCTCTGGTGAGTGTTTGCTTGTATTATTGTATCTGAGTGCCTATTGAGTATACTTTGCATACTGCCTAACTCTTCTTGAGGGAAGTCTGACTGCTCAGCCACAGCTACGAGGTAAATCTGGGTGGTACAGACTGCTACCAAGTGGGTTTACTGCTAACACCGGTAGTCTTAAATCTTTTGCAGTTGTCCCTAAGGGAACTGCACAGGTTTCTGCCTAACAGAGATCTGAAAAAAGGTGATCCATAAATCGCTGAAAATAAGGCGGGCGTTAGCCAATCCGAAGAGCATGACACGGTATTCGTAGTGGCAGAAGGGAGGGCCAAATGCTGTTTTCCACTCGTTGCCACTATGAAACCGGAGGAGATGCTATGCGCCTCTAAGATTCAACTTTGTACATATCAAAACCCCCTCGGACGGCCTCCAAAATGTCCAGGATCAAGAGAAGAGGGTATTTATCCTTTACTGTAATCTTATTCAAGCTCCTGTAATCAATACATGGATGTAATTCTGAAGTGTCTTTCTTTGGGATGAAGAATATCAATGCACCCTAAGGGGATTTCGACACCATTATCAGCCCGTTTTGAAGGTAAGTCTGTAGGTATGCACCTTAGGCCTCTTTCTCTGGCTCAGAGAGAGTATACATCATACCGAAAGGAACTTGAGTGTTGGGCAAGATCTCAATGGACCAATCCTCTACTCGATGTGGAGGTAACTACTTGTATTCGTCTTCTAAGAATACCTGTTGATAAGCATGGTACTCTTTGGGCAATTTCTGGAGGTGGGATATAGATCTGTTCTCATTGGTTTTCAGTTGAGTTTGAAAGCAGATGGCTATTTCATAAAGGCAATGTCGAAGCCAATACTCTGAGCCCAAAAATATGGTACCAGCTGCCCAATTCACATAGGGGTTGTGTTGCCGAAGCCAAGGAAGATCCAAAATAGTTGGGTAATGTGCTGCCCTTATTAGATCAAATGTGATGGACTCATTATGGGAAGATAGTCGCATCAAAAGCCTGGCTGAAAATTGACTTTTGGTGTAAAGTAAACCTCGTGAAGGTTATACCACCAAGATGAAACACATTGAATAGATTTTCATCTATGAAAGACACTAGAACATTTCTCTAGTTGGAACTTCCGCATGTCAAAGCCACACAAAGTAATGCATTTGGTTTTGTTTAGGAACTCCATGTTCACCTGTGAAAATAACGAACACTGCTGTGACTGCATTTGACATCTGTATGTTTTTCAAATGATGTGACAAGTTGCAAAGGCATGAAGCAATGCCTATGTTGAGTTTTGTTATGAGGGTTAGCATGAAGTAAATCTCTGATGTTCATTAGCCAAACTTTACATATCATTTGTAAAATGTCCAGATCCAGGAGATGATATGTACTGCACTCTGTGATTTTCAAGTTGTGCGCTTTTCACATATGTTACAAAGTGCAAATATTTTAAAACATGAATATATTTCAAAAAATGGGTCAGTCATTAGTAATAAACTGAACACCATTCTCTTTTGAGCTTTCCACTGTATTTTCTGCACACAGCGAGGCATTGTTTGCCAACTAATGATATGCTGGCAGGCAGCCCTACAAGAAGTAATAACTGCATTAGAATAAAGTGCAATAGATTAGAAATTACATAGGCAGGACCCCTTTCCTTGTTTATAGACATAATCGATGAGGGCAGGAACATCATGAATGATCTTGTCCTGGAGATGCAACTCTACTTTAAGAACCATCATGAGGGTATCCTGAGGATTGTGAGCGTGAGAACATACAGCTTTCCCCTTGTCCGTGGTTCCCATTATGGATGGGGTCTGGTGTTTCCCGTCAGTTGAGGTGGGGTGATCAGACAATCCTTAACAAATGCTTGTAAGATCCACAATACATGCAGAGGCCGAGAGTCCTGCGCCTATTGCGTTCTTCCAGAGTCAAAGTTCCACGGGCGATACCACCCTGAATGGGCTCCTATTCTGAGTGCTGGCGAGGACTAGAATGAAAAGCTTTGGCCGTCTTCTGCAGGCGTCCTTTAAGTCTTTTGGATTGCTGCTCTTGCAAACGAAAATCGATCTGTAGCGTTAATGCAATCATCTCTTTCAGATTTGGAGGTCTTGGCACACAGTAGACCTCATCTTTGAGTTCCTCAGACAACCCTTGTCGAAAAAGTGTTACCAAAGCATCATCAGGCCAGGCGTTCTCCCCGGCCATTTGTTTGAAATTGGTGCTGTAAGTCAGCACATCTAATGACCCTTGTCTTCTTTTGAGTAGATTTTTCTGGGTGGAGACAGTGAGTTCTTGTTGGCTAAACATTGCCTGAAGACTATTTACAAAGGCAGAACATGAATCCAGGATTTGATTGTTGGTGATTACAAGGGGAGTTGCCAGGGCACTTCCTGCCAAGTTGGATAGAATAAAACTCACGTTAGAGTGATCTGTGGGAAAATAGGAGGGATTCAAAGTAAACTGTACAACACATGATTCCAAGAACTCCTTGAGTTTCTTTGGATTTTCTGCGAAATTCCACAAAATGAGGGAGGTTGGAGGCAGCTCAGTTCGTATGGGTGCAGCTGCAACCATTTGTCAAAGCGCAGCATTTTCATTCTTCAGATGTTGCACTTCCTGGGTGAGATCTTGAAGAGCTGCTAATACTTGTTGCATTTGTTCCATTGTGATGGAGCTGGCGTCGCTTGGTGTAAGGATGTGCAGTCGGAGGCTAACCTGTAATCTCGTCGTAGATCACCTGGTGTTTCAACCCAGAGAGATTTGATTAGAAAATGGCACAAGAGCATTCACGTAGCCCAATTTGAACAGGGTGGCCGTGTGTGCTCTATGGGCGATGGCCAGGGGGAAAACCCATACAGGGAAAACCCTTGTCAGAGGCATTGTATCTTCAGAGAAGATGATGGTATGGTTCCTTGCTCTGGCGAACTGATGTTATCCGTTACTTGCCTCGATGTAAAAGAAACGCACCGAGGTGCCAAAGCGGCAACTGAAACAATCGGACAGTGAATAGGAACTCTGTTTCCTTCACAGAACTTACTTCGCAGAGCAGGCAGACAGAGGGCAAAGGAGGAATATGGCAAAGGCAATACAGAAGGGCTAAGAGAAAAACAGGGAATAGAAAACAGGGTAGAGTAACAGCGTCAATGCTTAGTGGGGAAAAACGAAGCGACACAAGGTGTTCACCATTGGGCTGCTTCTTCTGCTGTTTCACTCTGTGGCAACGATCCTTGGGATGGATTGCATCAGGGCGCCATTTTGTAAACAACTACAATGTTACCAGATCGTCTGAGCAGTGCACCAAGCTTCCACCATTTTGAAGGGCTAAATACCCAGTAAGGATTCTGTTTCCTCCAATGCTGCCAGAATTGATAGAAGTCCTAACAAGGCCAGGCAGCGGAAGACCACTAGGTCCGTGAAGAACGCCCGCCAGCCCAATGTACCAGCCGGACTTCTAAACCAGCCTCGAAGGGCGAGTCGTGTGTGGGAGAGCAGAGGACGAGTGTCGTCAGACCTCGTCCGCATGAACATAGGCTGGGAACCTACGTTCCTACATAGTGAACCGACACCTCCAAGGAGCCACCCAACAGCATAGGACCCCCGTAAAGTGGCTGCAGAGGACTTGCAGACAGATGTACAGAGGGACAGGGTAGCAACAGCATGCATTCCGTAACCCAGAGGCAACCTTGCGATCCACAGCGTCCTGAACCGCTGCCTTAACTGCCGACATCGAAAACCGCCCCACCAGGCGGGCGATGCGAGGAAGAGAGTGTCGCCACAAAACGGGACATGGCAACCCGTTCCACTCCCTGTGAACAGTGCAGCAGCAGAGCACCTGGGGAATGCCCTGGGCAACCCCATCTTGGGGCATGCCCGTAACGTCCAATGGAAGGTTCTGAACAAGCACCCCGGACCAAGGGTGCCTAGAAACCAAACCATTCCACCCCAGGGAGAGCACAGTGTCCACTTCTACCCTGAGGAGACACAACCCCCAGCCTCAGCAGCCGTGGAGGGCGAATCTTGGAAGAGGCGGAAGCAGGGATGTCATTTCACCAAAATGCCAGGCGTAGTGAAAGTGACATCACTAGGTCACTCCTCCAAGAGTGACATCACATGAAGTTATGTTATTTGGCCACGCCCCCGTGTGACATCACAGGAAGTGATGTAATTTGACCACGCCCCCATCGTGACATCACAGGAAGTGGCATCACATAGCATTGTTTCTAAGTACACTACGAACTGGTCCGTGTGAATGACTGGCCAGAAGCATGGGTAAGAAATGGCTAACTGGATTAAAACCAGTATGCACTTTAAATGAACCATTCGGTCCTTGGAAATGTGCTCTGCTTAGGAAAGTGGACCTCATGTTTATTTTGGCAACGTTGTATGGACACTCTTGAGACCTGTAGATGCACATATGACCGGCGTCTTCTTTCTGCGCATGCTCTTTGGCTACATGTTTCAGCTGTGAGCGTGCTGCTTCCCGGATCTCGTTTCTGCGCATGCTCATTTTCTCAGTATCTGAGCTCTGCGCATGTCACTTGTACCATCGAGTTGTGTTTTAGCTTCGTGCGCGCCGCTTCAATGGTGTCTCCTTTCTGCGCATGCTCTATGGGTAGATAGTGTTTCAGCCCGAGCGTGCTACTTCCGGTGTCTCCTTTCTGCGCATGCTCCTTGGGTTTAGTTTCAGCTGTGAGTTCCTACTTCCCGTTCCCCCTTTCTGCGCATGCTCCTTGGGTTTAGTTGCAGCTGTGAGTTCCTACTTCCGGTGTCTCCTTTCTGCGCATGCTCCTTGGGTTTAGTTTCAGCTGTGAGTTCCTACTTCCGGTGTCTCCTTTCTGCGCATGCTCCTTGGGTTTAGTTTCAGCTGTGAGTTTCTACTTCCCGTTTCCCCTTTCTGCGCATGCTCTCTGGTGTCTACTCAGCACTGCGCATGTCTGTCCTCCAGCGCTGCACCCCAGCCTCGCTGCCCAAGGCGCTAGGTAGCTCAGTCTTCTGAGCCGTGGCTGCGTTCCTGCCCCCTCCTACCTCCCCCATCTCTTGCTCTATTGTTAAAGGGAAAATGCTGCACAAGCTCTGAAGCAATCCCATGGCATAATTTACCGCAGCTGAGTGACAGGCCTATTGCACGCGCTTGTGGTGAGAAAAGTGTCCTTTTAGGGTAATGTTGACTTGTCTCTGCTGTTCCTTCACGCTCCTTCTGTTAAGCCTTTCCCCTGTGTTTGTGATTTATAGGGGGCGAGGCAGCTCCCTCTTTGGATATTTCTTAAATAGATTTTCTCTGGATGTCGTGTACATTCTTGGAGATTAATTAATCCTATGGTAATATTTTCTTTCTCCAGACCTGAATACACTATTGGTGCGTTGCAGTGTCCCGCAGGCAACAGAAGGTAAATAGCTGCTGTGATATATGCATGTCTCTCTGCACAGGGTGTTCTTTGCTTCTGCAGCAGTTTGTCTCCTGTCCTGAGTGCACTCCTTGCCCCCATCTTCCCTTTCTCTACTCTTTGCCCCCCCACCCCTGCCCAGGGATGCCCCCTATTGCACTGAGTAAAGGAGGACAACTTGCAACCCATCCCCTCAAGCGAGAGTTTGGATGGGGATAAAAGTGTGCATTTTAAAGCGCATTATTTATTTATTAGTTTTTTTTATTTGTGTAGCACACTACAGCCCGCAGGCATCGTGGCGCTGTTACAGAGGTAAGTAGGCTACTTGGTTACAGTAGTACATACAGAGAGTATTAGATCTAACAACTGTAGGTGCATTGGTTACAGTGGTGCAAGAACTAGTTACAGTGGTGCATGACAAAGCATATGATGTGTACCCAGTTCAATAGGTTACAGGGAACATGAGTACGCAGGCGTGATGCGCAGAGCGGGAGTGTAGGCAGAGGTTAGTTAAACAGCCAGGTTTTGAGTGCTTTGCAGAATGCAAGGTGTGAGGGTTCGTTTCTAAGGGTGAGTGGCAGGGAATTCCATTGTTTGGCAGCAATTAAAGGGACGCTAGCGCCACCTGCTTTGGCTTGTTTGACTCGACTTGGGGATTATGAGACGGTGGGAGTGGTGGTGGTGTTCTTGTGGGTCTGGAAGAGCCTGTTCTCATTACTTTCGAGGCAAGGTAAAGGGAGGCTGTGTGAGTGATGCACTTGTGAGTGACGGCAAGAGTTTTGAATAGGACCCGTTCTTTGAAGGGGAGCCATTGGGCTTCGTGTCTGGCGGCAGGTCTTTTTTTTTATTAGTTTGCTCAACAAACTCTTACAACATCAACAGTATGTAATAAACAAAGGTTAAAAACACAATCTTCTTATCACGGTAAACCATAATATAAAACAAAATACTAGCCTCAGAGAAGGAAGAGATCCATTCACATAACAACCGTTCTCATAGATTACATCCTGTTAAATTTCATCTGCAATACAGAGCACTGCTCTACCTGAATGTGTAGATCTCAGTCTCCACTATGCGTAATAAACAAACATCTCACAATAATACTGCGAGTATACATAGACTTGTCAACAGAACATTCACTTGACAACTACTGTGGAGGAGTCCTTCTTAATGAATTTCATCCTTCATAGTGTACATCATCAAAGTGATGTATAAACCACATAATCAGAGTGGATGACCAGCAAACACCTATCACAAAATCCAGACACATAAATTGGTTTCTCATAAACAATAAACCAAAGTTATACATAAAACACAAAACAACATTAATGTTTTTAAGTGTATTCAAAGCAGAAATACTGGCATTCTTCATACTTGTGATATCATTTTTTCCAGTTCTACATTTAACAGCACAAGACGTTTTGAAAGAGCCAATATGGTTTTTGTTGTATATCCCCACATACATGCCATCCACAACCATTCCCTGGCTAGCAACGTCGTACCGATCATGCCAGGTCCCAGTTATCAAAGTGTTTTCAGTAGATTACAAGATGTTTTAGGGTTTATTTTTGTTCTGATTCATTACAAAAGCGGCTCCGTACAGGAGCATCTGCTGCAGATTTATTTCCCCATTTCAATGTCCTTTCATGGGTGTACATCAAATTTAGCTTAAAGCAAAGATGTACATCCCACAGTTTATTGCCAGGAAACTTTAATAGATACGTCCTCCGCGGCATCCGCGAGAATTTTGAGAGCTGCTCGAAGTGCATTGTTTTGGATTATTTGGAGTTTCATTAGGTTTTTTGCTGTAGTGCCAGCAAAGAGGATGTTGCAGTAATCCAGTCTTGAGCCTATTATGGCTCTGGTGATGGAGAGGCAGTTCTCAGTGGATAAGAGGGGTTTGGCTGCGTTAATCAATTTGGTGTAGTAGGCAGCTGAGGAGGCGATGGCGCTGACTTGACGTGACATGGAGAGGGTGGCATTGAGGTAGACTCCTAAGGTTTTACCGATGGGGAGACCAGGATCTGTATGTTATCAATTGTGAAAGTGCTGTATTGGTTGGTAAGTATGTTTAGGGTTTCCTGTGAGCCTACTAGGAGGATTTCAGTCTTATCACTGTTGAGGCAGAGACGGTTGGCTGACATCCAGGCCTCAATAGTGGAGTAGGCAGTGTTGAGGGCCTTGGCGTCAGTTTCGTAGTTACTGGAGAGTGGGAGTAGGATTTGGGTGTCATCAGCATACTTAGTGTAAGCTATACCAATGGAATCTAGGATGTCAAATAGAGCCTTAGTGGAAATGTTGTAGAGAGTGGGAGAGATATAGGATCCCGGAGGGACTCAGCAGTGGATGGTGATGGGAGCTCCACACGCCTGATCTGAGAACACTCTCATGGCTCTTCCTTGCAGGAATGAGCTGATCCAGGCTGTGGCATTAGGTGAGAAGTGTGCTGAGGAAGTGAGGTGGTGACAAAGAATGTTGTGGTCCACTAGGTAAAATGCGGCTGATAAGTCCAAGAAGAGGAGTAGGGCAGGCTTGCCTGCATCCTTTATATCAAGTTGCTTTTTAAGGTCAAGCAGAGCAGATTCTGTGCCGTGACCAGGGCGAAAGCCGGATTGACGTAGGCCCAGGATATGGTTTGTTTTCGAGGAAGTGTTGGACCAGTGATTTGTCAACGATTTCTAAAAGGAAAGGGACAGTAGTTATGGGTCTGTAGTTGTTTAGAGGAGGCCGGGTAAAGTGACAGCTTGTTTAGAAGTGGTCGTACCCAGGCTTCCTTAATGCTAGGAGGGACCAGTCCAGAGGGAAAGGAGGCATTGATAACTGCTGTGAGAAACAGGGCTAGTGTGATAGCAGTCTTTAATGATCGTGGCTAGACAGTCATCACCTTTGCAGTTTGAAGGTTTGAGGTGTTTTAGGAGGGTGAGGACTAAGTTCTGTGACATCATTGAAGGAGAAGAGGGGGATATCCTCCTGGGCAGAGGGGTTAGTGGTGGGTGTGGCTGAGGGTGAGGCAATGTGTTCTGGTTGGGATTGTGCTCTGCAGAAGGTTACGTTTGTTGAGCATGGCGGTTTGGAAGTTAGAACACCACGATTCGTCTTTAGTTATGACCTGCGTGGTAGGAGCTGGTGATTCTAGTTCTCTGAAGATGGCAAAGATTTTCTTAGTTCCAGATTTTGCATTGGTAATCCTAGTATTGAAGGAGGCGGATTTGGGCGAGATGATTGCCTTTTTGTATTGTGTGGCTATCTTGTTGAATTCTAGTTTTGTGGATTCAAGTGGGTTAGTTTACCAAGTGGAGAGGGCGGTGCATTTCAAGGAGGCCACTCTAAGGCCTGTTGGGTGCCTGCTCACCCCCTCACTCCACTCTTCCTCATCGTGGGGCGAGGGCAGGAGCCCCCCCAGCACCCCAGCCCAGCAGAGGAACCACGCGACAAGCGGGGAGGAACACGGACAGGGCCTGCCTGACCCTGTCCCCACACGCCGCCTGACTCGCCCATGCCGGGCGCAGCGCGGCCTGAAACCGAGGCTGAGCCTCATTAACATCAGCTGTAACCGCCGGCAGGCGGATCACGCCGGCGGCCAGCTCAAAGGCCACTCTAAGGCCTGTTGGGTGCCTGCTCACCCCCTCACTCCACTCTTCCTCATCGTGGGGCGAGGGCAGGAGCCCCCCCAGCACCCCAGCCCAGCAGAGGAACCACGCGACAAGCGGGGAGGAACACGGACAGGGCCTGCCTGACCCTGTCCCCACACGCCGCCTGACTCGCCCATGCCGGGCGCAGCGCGGCCTGAAACCGAGGCTGAGCCTCAATAACATCAGCTGTAACCGCCGGCAGGCGGATCACGCCGGCGGCCAGCTCAAAGGCCACTCTAAGGCCTGTTGGGTGCCTGCTCACCCCCTCACTCCACTCTTCCTCATCGTGGGGCGAGGGCAGGAGCCCCCCCAGCACCCCAGCCCAGCAGAGGAACCACGCGACAAGCGGGGAGGAACACGGACAGGGCCTGCCTGACCCTGTCCCCACACGCCGCCTGACTCGCCCATGCCGGGCGCAGCGCGGCCTGAAACCGAGGCTGAGCCTCATTAACATCAGCTGTAACCGCCGGCAGGCGGATCACGCCGGCGGCCAGCTCAAAGGCCTGTTGGGTGCCTGTTCGGAGCCGTAGGAGCCAGGGGCCAGGGGCCAGGATCTCTGCCCTTTCAACTCCAGGATCTCTCACTATCAGAAGCTGGAGACGCCCTCAGCCGCACTATACTGATTCTAAACATGCATGGTACATTGGCCATGCACAGCACCATGGTACCTGTCAGCTTAACTGAACTGTCTTGGTGAGTAATGCTTAACTACATAAGATGGCTAAGCTCTTATAAAAAAATAATTGAAGCGATACACCTACATTTGTAATTGTTGATTTTCTAACGACAGAAGCGGTAACAATCACCAGTTGCGGAAACTCTGACATTTTCTAACGCCAAACAAATTGTACGCATTTCTTAATGTGTGATTGGAGCGATCTCATTTACTGAACAGCTATCATTCTATAGTACTCAAGAAGCAAGTACAGTAGACACGAATACATGTTTACTCATACACCACAGATCCTTCTTGGTATCATTCGAAACCCACAATACAGTGGTGCGCCCCCCCGCCCATGTGGTAGTCTTTTTCTACTAACTGGTCCAACTTGCAGAGTTACTTATATGTCTGCAGCCATTTCTAGCCCAAATATGACTACCAAATTTAGGTGAACCCCTTGCGTACTTGCATCTTCCTGCACATGCCATTTTTAGCCTAAATGTGATTACTGTTCCTAGGTGAACCCCTTGCCTACTTGCATCTACCTGCACATGCCATTTTTAGCCTAAATGTGATTACTGTTCTTAGGTGAACCCCTTGCCTACTTGCATCTACTTGCACATGCCATTTTTAGCCTAAATGTGATTACTGTTCTTAGGTGAACCCCTTGCCTACTTGCATCTACTTGCACATGCCATTTTTAGCCTAAATGTGATTACTGTTCTTAGGTGAACCCCTTGCCTACTTGCATCTACTTGCACATGCCTAAATGTGATTACTGTTCTTAGGTGAACCCCTTGCCTACTTGCATCTACTTGCACATGCCTAAATGTGATTACTGTTCTTAGGTGAACCCCTTGCCTACTTGCATCTACTTGCACATGCCATTTTTAGCCTAAATGTGATTACTGTTCTTAGGTGAACCCCTTGCCTACTTGCATCTACTTGCACATGCCATTTTTAGCCTAAATGTGATTACTGTTCTTAGGTGAACCCCTTGCCTACTTGCATCTACTTGCACATGCCTAAATGTGATTACTGTTCTTAGGTGAACCCCTTGCCTACTTGCATCTACTTGCACATGCCATTTTTAGCCTAAATGTGATTACTGTTCTTAGGTGAACCCCTTGCTTACTTGCATCTACTTGCACATGCCATTTTTAGCCTAAATGTGATTACTGTTCTTAGGTGAACCCCTTGCCTACTTGCATCTACCTGCACATGCCATTTTTAGCCTAAATATGATTACTGTTCTTAGGTGAACCCCTTGCCTACTTGCATCTACCTGCACATGCCATTTTTAGCCTAAATGTGATTACTGTTCTTAGGTGAACCCCTTGCCTACTTGCATCTACTTGCACATGCCATTCTTAGCCTGAGTTGTGAATTCAGGTAAACCCCCTGTCTATCTACATATGCCAAACCGTACAATGTACCTCAGCAAGAGCCAAACAGCCACCCTACTGTATCTCCTCATACATATATTACACCTTACCATCGTCATTGCCACCATAACCATGTACCCTGCAGATAATGCACCCTGTCCAACCCTAGAAAGAAACACTAGACTACGAGCCAGACTACCCCGTCTCTACGAGCCCATCTACCACAACAAGAGACCCACCCTGCAACACACCAAAATCCACCCGAGCCACATCACACCCTGCTACAACCCCACCCAACCCAAACTCATCCCTATAACAATCCAGGATACACCCAACACTACCACTATATCCGGAGCTTTGATCAACGCCAGATCGATAATGGCCCACGCCACAGAAATAGCAGACACCTTATCCTCAAACAACCTCGACCTCCTAGCTATCACTGAATCATGGCTGCACGAAGCAGCAGGCCCAGCACTCTCAATAGCCATTCCAGAAAATTACCAAATAATCAGAATGGACAGGCCCAACAACAGAGGAGGCGGCCTAGCCATCATAGCTAAAACAAACCTCGAGCTAAGACCACTGCCCCAAACACCTCTCAAATCCTGCGAACTCCTAGTAGCCAAACTACCCATTTCCAACTGTCGCACCTTAACCGTCCTTCTAATATATAGGCCACCCGGCCCCATTGGCTCATTCGAAGCAGACCTATCCAGCCTCCTAGCCAACAACACAAAAGACACCACCCAAATATTATTACTAGGCGACTTGAATCTAGGACTAAACGACCCTGACGACAAATCAGCACAAGCCATAGCTAACATGCTAGATGAACACGGCCTAATCCAAAGAGTGCTCACCCCCACCCATAATAAAGGTAGGACCTTGGACTGGATCGCCACTCTAAACTGCGACACCATCATTACCAAAACCACTCCCCAGCACTGGACAGACCATTACCTCATTGACTTCACCTTATCTCTCAATAGAGAAGTCAACAAAGGAAAAATCATGGCACCACCACTACCCACTAGAGCAAAAAAAAACATAACCCCTGACAACCTCCTACCACTACTACTGCCAACCCTCAATGCTCTCCCCGATAATCTAAAACCAGAACTCCTAGTAGAAAACTATAACAATACCATAAAAAAAGGACTAGACATCATTGCCCCTCTAAAACTGCAAAAAAGCAAACAGCAAGCCCACCTGAACACCTGGTTCACCCCACATCTGAAAGAACTTAGACTGCACAAAAGGAAACTTGAAAGCCAATGGCGCAACTCCCCTACAGAAGAGAACAAATCACAACTCAAACTTTGTGCAAACAACTACAAAAAAGAAATTCTACTCACAAAAAAGAAACTATTCAATGAAAGAATCGAAAAATCGAGCTCCAACACCAGAGAACTATTTGCTATACTAAGGGAATTAGAATCCCCTATACCCCCACCAGACAATATAATTAAGGATAAAGCATGGTGCACCAGCGTCCAAAACGCCCTAACTAATAAAATCAAAAGTCTCCAAACCAAAATCGCTCTGAAAAAAGACTCTCTCACCACCAATGAAGCATCTCCCAGCAACCACGACAAAACAGCCAACCGTCCAGGCCATAATCTCTTCAGATTTACCAAAATATCTATCCCAGAAACAGAAAAAATTATAGCCTCACTTAAACCATCTAACTGCAAAGGCGACAACTGCCCTCCCCAGATAATCAAGGATGCTGCTAGGGATCTAGCCCCCTTCATAACCAAGCTGATCAACGCATCCTTCTCCTCCAACACCATACCAAGCAACCTCAAAGAATCTTGGGTCCTGCCTCTCCTCAAGAAGCAAACCCTAGACCCCGCCATTCCCACCAATTACAGGCCCATCACCACGGTGCCATTCCTGTTAAAGATAATAGATAGAGTAGCATACCTGCAGATTCAGCAATATCTTGAAACTCACAAACTACTAGGCACCCACCAATCAGGCTTCAGACCGAAGCACGGCACCGAGACAGCCTTAATCGATCTTAAAACCCAGATCAATGAGATTAACGACAAAGGGAACACTGCCATGTTACTACTCCTCGATCTGTCGGCAGCATTTGACCTGGTGGATCACGCAGTCCTGTGCGAACACCTGGCCTCAGCAGCCCACTTCTCGAAAGAGGCCATAGCCTGGATCCAATCATTCCTGGACAACCGAACTATGAGGGTCTTCTCCACCCTAGCCTCAGCAGACCCCATTAAAATAACCTGTGGGGTGCCCCAAGGCTCCTGCGTCTCTCCCACCCTCTACAACATCTTTACCAAGCCCCTATTTGACAAGTTGGACAGACTGGGTGTCTCATATACCAATTATGCAGATGACACCCAGATCCTCATACCCCTCTCGGGCAACTACGCTTCAGATACGGCCTTGGTAAACAAAATATATCTCATCATTCAGGCATGGATGGCCACACACGGTCTATGTCTAAATGATGAGAAAACCGAAATCCTGCTCCTCGGATCCAATACCAATCTCAAAAAACTCAGTTCCAACTATAAGGCCTTCAACATTGATGGCAATACCATCACAGTGGCCAAAACAGTGAAAACACTAGGCTTTCACCTTGATGCAACCATGTCACTAAAAAAACAAGTCAACTCACTAGCATCCTCCACCGCCTACACATGCAAGCTAATTAGGGCAAGTAGAGCCTTCCTCACCCAAGCTAGCTGCATCATCATAGCTAACGCCCTAATACTATCCAGACTGGACTATTGCAACGCCATGTACCTAGGAGCCAACAAATGCATAACCAACAAACTACAGACACTACAAAACAACGCTCTCAGAACAGCCCTCAACCTACCCTCTAAGGAACACATCTCCAACAAAAGAAGAGAACACAAATGGCTTAAAATCCATGACCGCATCTCCCTCAAAACGGCATCACTCACCCACAAATGCTTAAACAACGCATCCCCCCCCTATCTCGCATCCAGAATAAAGAAAAAAACGTCCACCCGCCCCACCAGATCGATCAATTCCTACTGCCTGCAGGTACCCAATTTCAGACAAAAGAAAACCGGCGGCAGCAGCTTCCCTGTCCTGGCAGCCCAACACTGGAACGCCCTCCCACTCCACATTAGGACTGACCAATCCTACTATAGCTTCAGGCGAAACACCCTCACTTCGCTGCGGGCCAATGATCCTCACGACTAACCCTGCCATCTAATCTGATCATGCCAGTGCTATAACCTGACTACCATGCACAGCCTTAAATTTGTAAATATGTAAATGCAACCGAACTGCCCCTACGCACAGTATTAATATGTAAATTTGTAAGCCTTCGCTCAATTATATGTATATATGCACATCCCACACAATGTAACTGTAAATGCAATGCACTTTTTCTCATGCCTATCTTATTCTGTAACCAAGTTTTTAAGTAATCCTATCTTCCTGACCTCTGTTGCGCCCTGTTACCTCTGGGTTTTGCGCGCTATACTAAATAAATAAACAAACAAACAAACAAACAGAAGCGTTCCAGTAGCTCTGGGGTGAACCAAGCATTTGCGAGTCTGGCAGTTTTGATTTTCCTGCTGACACTGGAGCTATGGCATTGAGTGCATTCTTTAGTGCAGAGTTGTATAGATCCGCTAGAACGATGGGATCATTGGAGAAAGGAGGTTTGAAAGTGGGGGTTGCTACATAGGGCAGTAGCCTCGATTTGGTTACTTTCCTTGAACTGGGGAATGCGGTAGTTGAGTGGTGAGAGGTTTTTTTATCGTAGGCATGTGGATGTAAAAGTGGATGATTTGGTGGCCTGTCCAGGGGCAGGGGGCATTGGAGCAGATGGATAGAGAGTAATTGTGGTTGGCTATCCAGTCCAGGATGCAGCCTTTAGAGTGGGTGGCGTTAGTGATTGATTGATTGAACCCCAGGGTGTCTAGAGCTTTGGCATGTGAATCCTCAGGGTCATTGAATCCGAGGTTCAGGTCTCCTAATAGAATGGACTTGGAGGAGAATTTTAGGTTGTCAGATAGGAGGTGTATGTGTTTCTCATGGAAGTCAGCCATGGGGGTGGGGGGGGGGGCGGGAAACAATATGTATAGTGATGGTGCAGTTAGTGGAAGGTGGTAAGTTTGAGGGACAAAACGTCACTGTTACCTTCAAAGGAGTTGGTGACCTGTCGTAGGAAGAGGGATTCCTTGGCAATGATGGCCACTCCACCACCTTTGGTGTGTAGGCGTCCAGACGGTAGATGTAGCCTTGGGGGAGGGCTAAGGATAAGGCGGTGCCAGAGGCTTCATGTAGCCAAGTTTCAGAGATGACTAAGAGGTTCAAGTTTGTGTGCGGGGAGCAGGTCACAGATTTCCAGAGCATGTGCTGGGAGGGAGCAGGAATTAATGAGGGCACATTGGAATGAGGCAAGTGGTTTGGTGGGCTGCATAGGGAGGCTGCTGATTACACCAGGGGTGGTGGTGGCAGGGGGGCTGCTGAGGTTTGGGTGCGCAGCGCGAGTAGGCGATTTCTTGAGGATGTGACTCTGGGGAAAGAGTGGCAGTAAGTTGGTAGTGTGCGAGCATGCAACATTGTTAGTCTGCGGTTGCACGGTGTCTTTGTAGGGAAGGGGGATGCATTGATGGCTGGGTGGGTAGCTAAGGGTGTGATGGGAGAGGGAGAAAGGAGGTAGTTGGTAGCTGTGGAGTTATCAAGCTTAGTGTGTTTTGCGGGCACAAGGGTGCAGGGTATGTTACATGGGGCTGGCCGTGAGGGCGAGAGGTTGAGTGGGCGGATAGGATGAGTGTTGCTTTTCGGGATGGTGTTTCAGGGTTCTTGTGGCTCCTGAGTCGTAGGGCTGATCGTGTGTGGAGGCTGGTGAGGGTACGATGTCCTTTCATCACAGGATGTTTTTTACGCCAGGTTTTTACAGTGGATTTTTTACCTTAAAAAAACTCATCAAATCTTTAGGGGAAGGGGGGTTAGAAAAATATATATATATATATGGGGTGTGGGTGTTCGAAAATAGGTAAAAAATATAATGGGATGGGGCAAAAAAAATGTCCATGAGTTTTTTTCATTAAAAAATCTGCGGTAAACCCCCCCACGAAAAAACATTCCACGATGAAATGACATGGAATTGATGGGGAGTAGGTAGGAGGACGGGGAACAGGACAGTGATGGAGGTTACATTGTTAGGCTGGGAGGAGGGTAGGAACCAATTAGGTGGGGGGGTAGCGCGGTCTAGGTTGGAGTGTACTTTGACATACAGATTGTTATTCTTGGACGGCAGGCAGGAACCGTTCATATTGGCAGGCAGCATTATCCATATGCAATGATTACAAAGTCATATTAAGTTTTTTTTTTTTTTTTTGTGGCCCTGTGCAGACAAAATTGCCTTTCCACCCAAACCAAAGATCTCTCTTCCCGTTGCCTGTTCACTTCCGACATAACCCATAGCTTGATAGGCTAAACTCGCAGCAATCAAAACCAGCTCCCTGGAAGTCCTCCATGCTGGATATGGCACAACATGGAAGATAGACCAATGGTTGTAGAGAGGGCACCGCTTGTTTTAGGTTGATCTGTTATAGCGTGCTGTTTTGTTGAATTTGAAGCTTGAATATATTTTAGTAGGGTGCAGCCCACTATGTAGTGCCACCGTGCAGGGCACAAAAATATGACTGAAAAAAGAATGACATTGATGGATAACGTTAACATATTGATATCGTTTCCTTTCAGAAGGACGTTTACTAACGTTGCGAACCGCGTACTTCTGAGCAGGACATTTCCCTGCACACAGGTCAGTGAAGCTGACACAGTTTATAGGTTAAAATGGGCAATCTTATAAATATATATGAAGTCTCACAGTGGTGAGTAAACGTATACAAACATATGAACATAGACAAACATTTAGAGGCACTGCATGAGAAGCACACGCTTAAAAATGGCAGAATATAACACATTGAGCGCACTTATTCACAACAAGCTGAATTGATCACAACCAAGGGCTCATGAACTAATAACACCATGACATACTTGCATGGGGTGCACAAAGCATGGAACTGAGTAGCGATCACCTTTATACATTTGTGTGTAGACAGCTAATATTGATCATATCAACGTGTTTTTCTTTGTTTTTTCTTAGGTTTTTTTAATGTGTTATTGGGCCTCATTCCGAGCACAGCGGTCTGGGAACTACGGTGCCAGTAAGCATGCCGGTACCGTAGTTACCAGACCGCCATACTACGGGCTGTGCTCGCGGGTGCCTGACAGCCTGCCAGGTTTTTCCTGGCGGGCTGACCAGCACCCGCGAGCTCAGCGCGTTGGATGCACCGGCAGTACTTAAATGACTTCTTCCTGGTCCACTAACCTGCCATGACTACTACTTCAAGGTCTCCGTCCTGGTATACTCGCCTGCCGGACTAAAAGCTTCAAACACTACTACAAGTACTTATTTGGAAAAGTTTGCTTCAAACAACTTAGCAAAGACTTTCAACAACATCAGTATTGACTACTTGTTCTGGGAAGACATGCGACACACTGGTGCTGTGTGTTCCACTCTTGTGACTGCCACATGCAATGCTGCTCTCCTGCTACTCTTGTTTTACCACTCTTACATCAACAAATGCTGATAATGGGTGTCTATCACACTTGCCTCTATTAGGCTTAGACAATGCTTGTTTGGGTCTTTTCCAACTATTGCCTTTTTCTCTCTTTGGCAATAAGGGTTACTATTAGCTTGCTTCTGAATTACCCTCTCTTGACTTTGGCAATGATGGTTCTTGTCAATTTGCTTTAGTATTTGCCTCTCTTGGCTTCGGCAATGTTGGTTGCTGTTAACCTCTTTTAATATTGCTCTTGTTTGGCTTTGGCAATGATGGTTCTTATAAACTTGCTCCCTCGCCACCCACCTCCATGGCTCCCTTGCCACCCCGTCCCTCCTCTACTCTGGCTCCCTTGCCAGCTTTGGCTCTCCTGGCTCCCTTGCCTCCCTCGTCCCCACTGCTCCCCTGACTACCTTACCTGATGCGTCTCTCTCTTGGCTACCTCGCCTCCCTTGAACTCCACCTCTCTAGCCCCACTGCCATCAACTTCTTCCTTGGTTCCTCTGCCTCTTCCTCCATTTACCTCCCAGGCTCCTCTGCCACATCCGGTTGGGTCCACTGTACCCTGCCCCGGAAGTCTTTAAAAAGTGACAACCTGCTCCACACTGCTGCTCTTAACTTTCGCTCTGACATCTGCCACCTCCTTGAACTGCTGGATGTAAATGTTCTCGCCCTTACCGAGACATGGTTTAAGGCCAGCTTTGTCACGAGTTTTGACACACTTCTCCCTGAGGGCTACAAGATCCTCTCCGAGCCCAGGCCCAACAGGCCCAGAGGTGATCGGGGGCCTTGTCAGAGACGGCCGTGCTAGGCGGAGCAGCCTGACATGGCTTGCCCAGTTAGGGTTCCTTTCTCGAAACCTTCGAGGCAGTGGAACAGAGAGCAGACAGAGCATGCTCGGCAGCAAGGCAACGAGGACCGTAGCCACATCTGCCCTCGACTTTCCTGCAGCTTCCTGTCTTCAGCCCTAGGCTTAGCCCCCCAGCCCCACTGCCTCCAAGTCCCATCGTCCCTCGCCGTATTAGTCTCCAGATAATGTTTGGTGGCTGGTGGCTGACGGCCTGTGTTAGGAAAGATTTCTTACTTGTAGGTAATTCTTCCTTCCATGTGGCAACCCCTAAACTTTTTGCTGTTGTTTTACACCCTGATCTAGACTTTGCCAGAGAAGCACGGCTTCCTGCCGCACTCCTCTGGGCTTTCGCTCCATTCTTACGGGGATACTGACATGCCCTTAAAACAGTCAGTACCGGGAAACGTTGTTTTCCGTATTTCTTTCGCTCATGTTGCAGCTTTCGCGCAACATGGCACAAGAGATCACTGTAAGATAAGTTACTGCTCTCTTGGGTCTCTAGTCATTTTTTGGGCCCTAGATACTCTCGTGGATTGTTAACAAACGGTGCAAGTGAATCACGGACGGGACTGGTGGCAGCGATCGTTTCTTTGTGTTTTGAGCTCCTTTTGGCTGTTTAAATGCGTGTCTCGTGCTTAGCCCAAAAGGGTGGCCTGGCTCCCAAGATTGCCAGACCACGAGGCTCTTTGTCCTGTCCGCTGACCGTCTTGCCCCCTTCACCTTCCCCAGGTCGAGCCGACCCGGGGGCTTCCTTATTTGGGCATGTACTTTCCCGCGAAACAGCGACGCTTTTGCGGGCTTCTACAGGCTTGGTGTGAGCCTCCAGGATGTGGGCTGGGATGTCTGGTCCCAATACACATCCTGGGTGCCAGAGAGACTAGTGTGTCTTGAACGCCTGGGACCACCGTGGGTGTGAGTGTTTTGTGAACAGATCTCCTATTGGGTCCCCTCCGTTTTGGCACGAAGGGAAACCTGGATAAGAGGAGGCTGGAAACACCACTACCATGTCGATCTCCTGAGTTCTCACGAACGAAGGATAAGGAGCCAAGTATCCTGTAACCAAGAGGCTGGACCGAGGAATCGCTGGTGACCCGCTGAAGGACTGCTCCTCTGCACTGCTGTCTTTTTGGGAAACCCTTTCTACCTCTGATCGAATGAGAAGGCCTGTACTGGTACTTCGACCCTTTGGAATAGTGGGAACAACTATTCTCGGCATCTTCACCATCTCCTGCACGTAAGCCTTCGGAAGTGTCTCTGGGCCATCCAGTGGACTGACCAGCCTACCCAGGAGTCTTGCTCTGTAACCGCCGTCAGGTTGCTGCTGTATTCCGAGTCCTTGACACTCTCACACGATTCGTACACTTGGCGTTCCCAGGTCTGAAGTGAGTAGTGTACATTGGGCTGAAATGCACACAGCCGCTTCGTTGCCCTGCTGTGGTAACAATCTGTGCGGGTTCACTACGTTTGGGACATCCTCAACTCTAACTTCTGCTGCCGTGGAATCTACACGCCGAGACGTCCCCTGCTTGTATCTGAACCTGCCAGCACTGAAACTGACACGGAGAAGCCTGGGTCTGCCTGCATCGGGGACCGGTGAGTAGTAACGCTAGGAACCGGTCGCCCTCCTGCAGTAGCCTGTAGCTTTTCCCCACTGTGTCAAACAGCATGGCTTTCCGTACTCGCGCTCTGCTTCTGCCCCCAAGTGGAGGTTGCGCTTGAGTCGCGGAGATCTGTTCGTCTTCATTTGTTCACCGATCTGAACTGCCTGTTTTCGTCGAAGAGACTCCCTTTTGCCCGTTGGCACCAGCGTGTGCAGGTACTTTTGAGCACAAGGCTCCCCTCTTCGTAGGGCTCGGACTTCCTTCTAGTTAGGTGCCTCTAAAGGTGGACTGGGTCTAACTATTATTCGCACTGCCTGTTTTCCTCCCCATCCAGGTGGTCTGCATATTTCGTGCGTCTAACTCTTTAGACCCTTTGGTATTGTATATAAACTGTATTTTGATTGTGATGTGTTGGTTTACTTGAGTTTTACCGTGATTCTTTACTATGGTCAATATTACAAAGGCCTTGTAATAAATGTGTCTATATTTTTTATATAACACCTGTTTGGAGTAATTTGTACATGTCCTTGCTTTGTGTGCTCATTGCGGGCTTTCAGTCACCCTCACCCCTCTTGATACCTAGTCTTGACCGCCCCCATCGCAACCCTAATTGATCTGGCTTGTCCAGAGGTTACCCTGTTCCAAGAAACTAGGCTGGCCTTCTGAACCTCTGCCCCTCCAGGACAGAGTTCAGAAATCCATCTTAACAGCCTGTGACTTGGATTGGGACGTGCCTCTCCCGCTACAGGCTGTACAAGTGGGTAAGTCGCTTAACCCCATTTTATTTTCTTGCCGCCTAATTTGGTCTTGTCTTTGCTTACAGTGGCCCTCGTGACTTCTTTCCAGCATTTTGCCAGTGACGAGATTGCACACATTGTTAGGCAGGAACAAGGGCACAGAGGTTGGAGAAATGACTTGAGATTTTCCACTGTGATGTTCCTTTTATTTCTGGTTGGCATCGAAGGAGCGATGGAGTTTTGTTTAATTGGAAGTTTGCAGTTTTGGATAGTAAATGAAAGCAGGGAGTGGTCAGTCCAAGGGAGTGATTCGATAGACGATATGGTAGTTTCACAATTAAGGTCTGCTATCCAATCTAGGATCATCCTTTATCATGAGTGGGGTGGAGTACTCTTTGAGTAAGGCCTGGGTCGGACAATGAGTTAGCCATTGTTATGGCAGGTTGGTCATTAGGGTCGTTGAGCCCCACGTTAAAGGGTTTGGTGTTAGAGGTAAGAAGGGTCATGAGATCTTCTTCGAAGGAGCCAATAGGACCAGGGGGGTCTATAGATCAGATGCATTGTTATGGTCCGTGAGTTAGTGAGTGGAAGTTTGACTGACATTAGTTTGCAAGACTTGATTGGAGGCTGTGGGACTATTCTGAGACCCAAGGAGGATATGATGATAAAGGCAATTCCACCGCCTCTGACTGACTCTCTGTCAGATCTTAAGACTGTATAGTTGTCGGGGGTGGCAATAAGAAGGGAGGGGTTTGCAGCTGCATGTAGCCAGGTCTCCGTTATTGCAAGGAAATCCAGTTCTTTAGTGGTAATTCGGTCTGCTATTTCTACTGCATGTGCCACCAGGGATCTGGCATTGATCAGTGCGCCACTGATAGCAGTGGGGCTATTGCTTAGAACAGTGGTATCCAGCACGGCTGTTGTCCGTCTAGATTTGGTATGGGATTTGTGGGTTTTAGTATGCTTTTGAGGTTGGCTGAAGTTATGATTGGTTGAAGGTGGGGGTCTGGTTGGTAAGAAGTAGGATTTAGCTAGTCTAGATCCAAGTCTGACGTTTCTGCATGCTAAAGGACATGGGAGGTTAGGCGTTATTCTGGCTAGGTCATCTAAAGATGTTAGGGGGACATTTGGTTCGTTGATGATAACACCTAGACGGCCGTTATAGGGTTTATTGGAGTTTTTGGCATTGCAGGTCGGCTTGATCTTATATGGGAGGATCATGGGTGGCAGAAATCTGGTGGGCTTGGTCCAGTTTGCGGGGATGACATAGGTAGACATAGTCTCAGAGTATCTGCCTGATGATGTAGGTATCTTGGGCCGTGAAGTTTGGGACAAGGATGGGTTGGCTCTGTCGCCTGATAGTGGCAGGGCGAGTAGCATGCTCTGAAGTATACTAATGAAGACGATAAGGGTGGCATACATTGTTAGAGAGGATCAGGGTGCGCTGGTATGGGTCACAGGTTCTAGATGCATCTAGGTGACAATGGACTACGAATGGTAGGGGGCACAGGGCTCTGCTGGTCACCGAGGGTTCAACATTATAAATGGGGAGTTGATTGTCAAGGAGGCTAGATCAGGCGCTCAACGGTGCTACAAAGCAATGGGCGAGACCTATAAAGAGTACATGTGCGGCGGGCCCAGGTAAGGTAAATCAATAGCAGGCAGTAGGTAATGAGAATGCAATGCACAATATTGCAGTGGCCCAAGTAGATCACTCAAGACAGTGGGCAGTCGGACATAACTACGCAATGTCGCGTTAGGCTAGATAGGTCTCTCAGTGACAGTAGGCGGTGGGGCATGAATGCACAATACACAGTGTCAATGTGGGCTAAGTAGAACTCTCCGTGACAGTAGGCAGTGAGGCATAAATACACAGTACACAGTGTCACAGTAGGCTACGTAGGACTCTCAGAGATAGTGGGATGTAGGATTTGGAGCCACAATGTCGCAATAGGCTAAATGGTGCACTCAGAGACAAAAGGTAGTATATATACAATGCACAATGTTTTAGTAGGCTAGGTATGGTGAACCACGCCCTAAGGCAATGAGCCTTCCTTCTGTCCTTATCCTCCTTGACCTTTCTTCTGTTTTTGACACGGTCAATCATGCCATCCTGATCAATCGACTTTGTGAGAACTTGGGCATCATGGATCAGGCTCTGAAGTGGTTGACCTCCTTCCTCCTGTACCGGCCCTCCCAGGTCCAACTTGGCTCATTTCTCTCCACCATCTCTCTCTCCACCTCTCTCTCCACAGTGTTCCCCATGGCTCTAACCTCTCACTCTAGCTCGTTATGTCTACTTGGCCCCTTTGACCCACCTGATCTCTACCTTCTCCTATAACTTTCAGAGTTATGCAGATGACACTCCACTCTCTTTAAGGCTCCCCTCAGCCTCCTCTCCTCTCACACTCATTCCTGTCTATCCGCAATTCAGCATTAGTGTGCCTCCAACGATCTCTGCCTTAATGCCACAAAGACTGAGATCCTTCTCATTGGGACCCCTGCTCCCGCTTTCCCTCTCTTACTCTGGCCCCACTCCCTGGGCCCTCTGCCTTCGCCTTCCTGTAGGGAAAAAACCTTGGTGTCATCTTTGACTCCACTCTCTCCTTCTCTCCACACATCAAGGACCTGTCCATGACATTCCACTACCAGCTGCACCTCCTCAGAGGTATTCTTCCTTTTCTCAGTTTCCCCCAGAAGCTCACTGTCTCCAGAGCCCTGTTCTCTCTAGACTGGACTACTGCAACAGCCACTTTCTCAAACTGCCTTCCTCTACTCTCTGCCCTCTGCAACTAATCCAGAACAGGAATGCAAGACTTGTCCTTGGCCTAAAGCCCAGCGACCCTATTTCTCCTGCCCTGAAATCTCTCCACTGGCTCCCGGTGGCTGCAAGGATCAAGTTCAAGACCCTCTGCATCATCCACAAGGCTTTCTGGGGCCGGAACTGCTCCACATCCAACTCTCTCGTCCAAAACACCTTCCTTCTCGAGCCCTTCCCTCAGCCACCTGAAACTCTGTGGGTCAGACGCTTCTCCTGGCAGAGAGTTGGGGGGGTAGATCTCTCTCCTCTGTAGGTGCCTCCTTCTAGAATGGCCTTCCTGCCCCTTTAAAACTTGAGCCGGACTACCTAATGTTCTGGAAGCAGCTCAAGACCTTCCTTCTTGTCTCTGCTTTCTCTTTCTCTCCCCTGCTGACCTACCTGTCTGCTGCACTGATTGGTTGCCTGGCTACCTTCAAAGACTCCCTGGTTATCAGTCTCCTCCATGACCAGTCGCCCCTGTACTGCCCCCAGGCCTACCATGCACTTAGGGCCTTTAACTGTAACCCTACATGCCCCAGCCTCCCTGAACTTACTCAGAGCCGTGCTGCCCTGATTGCACTTCCCCATCCATCTCTCTGGCACGTCCCCCTTCTCTCTCCTCCATGCACTTTGCATTATCGCACTTGCACAATCTGAATGACACAGGCCTAGTAAGATCGTTTGTTTTGTCTTCCCTCAACTGTCTTGTCGCGCCTAGAAACACTTGTGTACAGGCGCGTTATAAATGACTCATATCATATCAAGTTCTCCATTTGGCACAACCAAAGAATCGGGGAATGATCGGCAATGTTCTCAGTAACATCGAGGAACTCTTCGTGGCATGGGCCTGCGCTGACCGGACTGAAATGAAATCAATATGAGAACGTATATTGTGAACTGCGGAACAAAAAGAGAACTCTCTCCTGGTGTATTGTCCTCCATAGATCCAGCAATCCCTGATCCTCCATCCCACGTAGAATCTCTTTAGCAGCCAAGGATAGTGGCCTTGAGCAAGCTGTGGATCTATCAAACCTTACATGCAAAATAGTGTTAAAATCACCTGCCACTATTAGCTGCCTATGAGACTACGCCAAAAACTTGGCCCAAAGGGATTGGTAAAATTCTGGATCATCCACATTCAGTCCATATACATGAACAAATGTGACCAACTTACGGGCCATCAACTCTGACGCTATGGCATAGCAACCCTCCATGTCACATTCATGATGCAGCAGACAGAAGCCCAATTACCTATGAATTCGGATCAAAACACCCCAGGAATAGGATGAAAAGGACGTATAATACATCGCCCCCCCATGATGTAGCAAAATCCTAATTCATTCTACCCATCAACTGTGTCTCCTGGAGGAAGAGAATCTTAGCTCCATGCCACTCACAAAGCGCTAGAACCCTACACATCTTAGCGTGGTTATTCAAACCTCAGTCATTTCAACTGAGGAGAGTACATGATTCCGTTCTAGGTCAAATTACCTTTTTATTTTTACTGACTTGAAAAAACATTGATTTAGAAAGACCGCCCTGTGACCGCACAGAGTGGTCTTTCTAAATCAAACTGTCACACCCCTGCTGCACACGACGGCGTGCAGGGAATGACAGGCTCACCAGGACCCAGAAGCAGAGTATGATGAGAACAGGTATGTGTGTTGGTGTGTTGTCTGTGTCTGTGTTTTATTTGGTTTGGGGGAGTCTTGGGTAGGGAGGAAGGGGGCGGGGGCTGAAGGACGGGGCTTTAGGGTACAAAAGCCCCAATTTCATGGTAATCATGTCGGGGAGGGTTGGGGCTGGGTGAGCAAAGGGGGGCTCGACAGGTAAAACCCCACAAATTAAAAAATAAAACACAGGCATGTCATTTTCCTGTTTTCCGAGGGCCGCACAAAATCAACTGAAGAAAATCTGTCATTTTTATCTGTAACCTTCAGAAAGCGGGAAAATGGCATAGAACCCATAATTCGGGTGAACAGTTTTCACGCACCATTGTCACGTTCTATACAACCCAAATCAGAATACAACTCTGAATGACAATAAGGACTACTCTGCTGCAAGCATCCCAGTGAAGTGAGAGCCATTTTAACACTAAACTCCCAGTACTCCGTCCCCCTCTTACCCCTCCCCCACCGCCCACCCAACCTGGCAGTGAAAACCCAATCATCCCAACAACGACTAACCCAAAACAATGAAAGCGGGTAACAACCCAGAAATGCCAAGTGCACTGCCCCACCACCCATGCAACCCGGAGTGGGGGGTGCACCCGGACCTTATACATTACCAAGACCAAAATGGAGCAATTCATTACATACTTGAACGCAACAAAACTTTAACCCTGAGAGCATACATACTGTGGAGACTCAAATCATACCTGTGAAGCAAAGGCTAAAAATCACAAATGAAATTCAGTACTTGACAGTTAAAGAGCAGCTGAGGGCTCCAGCCTGAAAGAACCAAAAGGCTTAAAGCACCCATACTCAAATGTCACAAATCCAGCGTCATCGCTTGGGCAAGGTTTCAAGAAATGCATTCACTGCTGCCGGGTCCATAAAGAAGTGGGTTTTGTCATCACGCATCACTCTTAGCCTGGACGGATATAACATTGCATATTGAAGACCTCTGTCCCGAAGTTGGCGTTTCACAGCTGCAAATGATATTCAGGCTTTCTGTACTGTGGGGGTACAATCTGAATAGAAGGAGACACTGATATTGCAAACCCCCAGTTCACGGACCTTGCAAAGTATAATGTTTCTATCCTGATAGTTCAGGAGACGAGCAATCACTGGGTGTGGCCTCTGGGCAGGTTTAGGAGCTACTGGAGACACCCAGTGTGCTCGCTCAATCAAACACTGTGGGGAAAGTGGTTGATCCACCAACACTTCTTTAATGAAGCGTTCCATGAAGACCTCCTTGTTCCCCTGTGAGAACGGCTCTGGAATCCCAACAAGCCGAACGTTATTACGGTGGGACCTCGCTTCCAGGTCTTCATCTACACAGTCTTCACCTCTTGTTGTAGAGTGCACAGGGGCTGACCTGCCACCTCTGAAAAGTCCTCCAATGCCCCAATACGCTGCTCTGCCTCAGAGATCCTACCGCTCTCCTTTTTGATCCGGTGTTGCATACAATCCATATTAAACACAGGTTGTCTAATTTGTTATTTACAGAATCAAACCCAGCCTTCATCTGGGATAGAATAGTGTCCATGGCCGTGCTCTGATTGTGGGACCTGCCTCCCTCCTCATTGACGACCAGGCTACCCTCTGCCACCATACCGCCTTCACCACCACTATTAGTGCCTGTTGTGAGAAAGAGAGCTTTGCCTGTTTTTTATTTCCTTTCACCAGCCAACCAGTCAGTCGGGGGATGCTCTTCAGGTTAACAATTATCATTTCTCTGTGGGGGTGGGTGATGAACACATTTCAGAGTCCAGTCTGTGGCACCCCTGCTAATCCACTATCCACTGGCAAAGGTGAGAGGAGGAGCTGTCAGAATCCCCTTTATTGGCTGCTCCACGCAAGGGTCCACCTCATCCCACCATGTTCCCCCGCTTATCCCGTGGCGTAACACAACTCGGCAAACAAATCACGGGTCGCGCCACACTCTGGGCCGGCCTAGATTGTCACGCTTGCGCAATACGCATGAACGTGCTGCTGAAGGGGTATGCCGCACAATGCACTAGGAGAAAGATATAAATATGTGTTTTAATGCAATATACAGCACACTTTGTGAGATAAATTGGCTATAAAGCCAGAGTGTTTGCAATTGTTTTGTAGGGTAACACAATCCAATACATGCAAGTCACCAACAGTGCACAGGAACATTAATGCTTTGCTATTAAAAATGCCATGCCACAATGAAAACATGTCCAACTGGCTGCACAATGTAGACCAGTGTAAACACGTAATAACATTACAGTAAAGCATGCCAGGCTACATTTAGACATACCTAGACTGGTTGCACCAAAATGCCAGTCGAAGCAATAACACTCATCAAGAAGAGAGCACACATTAAAGCGTGTGTCTCCGCGGCCTCTAACAACACGGCCAAACTCTTTAAAATCTGCAAGGAACTGGTCAATCCTGTCGTGGTCTATACCTTTCCTGTTCCCTCCCAGGCCCTCTGTACAGCTCTGGCCTCTCACTTCTCTGCTAAATCTCAGGACATTCTGTCCTCTATCTCCTCTTCCTCTCTCGGCCCCCTTTGGCCATCTCTACCTCTCCTCCTCCTTTTTCCTCTTTCTCTCTGACAACACCTGACGAGGTTTCTAGACAAGTCCGATCTATGAAAGTGTCGTCCAAACAGGTGCTCCTCCAGAACCATCAAAGACCATATTGACACCCTCGCTCCAGCCTTGGCCGATTTCTGTAATCACTCTTTCGCCACTGCAACGTTCCCCTCTCCCTTTAAGCACTCCCTTGTGCACCCACTCCTCAAGAAGCCGTCTGCTGATCCTACCTGCCCAGCAAACTATGGCTCAATCTCCATCACCCCTTTCCTGTGCATACTCTTGGAAAAGCTTGCCATCTCCGAGTTTACTCTCCACACTGAATCTGTTGGTTGTCTCCATGACCATCAGTCTGGCCTCAGAGCTGCCAGAGGCATGGAAACTGCTCTCCTTAACACCCATGAAGATCTGCTCTCTAACCTTGATTCCAGCATTCCTTCTGTTCTCATCCTTCATCTTTCCTCTGCTTTCGACAGGGCCAACGTCGCCATTCTGATCAATTGACTCTGTGAGAACCTGGGCATCACGGATCAGACCCTAGAGTGACTGACCTCCTTCCACTTGGACCGCCCCTCCGCTGCCAGGTCCATCTTGGTCCCATTCTCTCCACCATATCTCTCTACCTGTGGCTTTCCCCAGGGCTCTATCCTCTCACCTTGGTTTTTAAACCTCTACTTGGCCATTTTGGCCTCCCTGATCTCTACCTTCTCCTCTAACTTTCAGTGTTATGCGGATGACTCAGTTTTCCTTCAGGCTCCTCTCAGCCTCCTCTGCTCTCTTGCTCATTCTTGACTGTCTATCCACGATTCAGGATTGGTGCGCCTCCAACAATCTCTGCCTTAATGCCAGTAAGACGGAGATCCTTCTCATTGGGACCCTTGCCTCTGCATTTCCTCTCTCACTATAGCCGACCGCCTTGGGCCCTCTTCCTTTGCCTTCCTGCGAGGCAAAAAACCTTGGTGTCATCTTCAACGCCACACTCTCTTTCTCTCCTCACATCTCGGACATCGTCAAGAAGTCCCACTACCAGCTGCTCCCCCTCAAAGGGAGTCTTCCCTTTCTCACTTTCCACCAGAAGCTCACTGTCTCCAGAGCCCTGGTTCTCTCTAGGCTGGACTACTGCAACAGCCACTTTCTCAATCTGCCTTCCTCTAGTCTCTGTCATCTGCAACTAATCCAGAACAGGACTGCAAGACTTACCCTTGGCCTCAAGCCCTGGGATCGTATTTCTCCAGCCCTGAAATCTCTCCACTGGCTCCCGGTGGCTGCAAGGATCAATTTCAAGAACCTTTGCATTGTCCACAAGGCTTTCTGGGGCTGGGGCCCACACTAAATCCAATGCTCTCTTCCAAAATACCTTCTTCTCTAGCCCTTCACTCGGCTACCTCCAACTCTCTAAGGCTTAGACGTTTCTCCAGGCAGAGAGTGGGGGCAGACCTCTCTCCTCTGCTGGTGCCTCCCTCTGGAATGGGCTCCCTGCCCCTCTCAAACTTGATCCGGACAACCTGAAGTTTCAGAAGCAGCTCAAAACTTTCCTCTTCTCCGCTGCTTTCTCTCTCTCTCCCTCCCCTGCTGACCTACCGGTCTGCTGTACCGACTGGCTGCTTGGCTACCCTCAGAGTCTCTCTGAGTCCAGGCTCTTTCTTGATTGGTCACCCTTCCACTGCCTCCGGGCTTACCATGCACTTAGGGGCTGTAACTGTAACCCTGCAGTCCCTTGTTCTCCTTGCACAACCAATAGCCTCTCTGCCCTGGCTGCACTTACTCAGAGCATTGCTGCCCTGTTTTCCCCTCTCCTCTCACTTGCACCCCCCCCCCTTTCCCCTTGCACTTCTCGCTCTCGCAATGACACAAGGCCTAGTGAGATGGTTTGTCTTATCCTCCCGCTGTCTTCCCTCCCTTGTGTACACTTGTGTACAGGCGCCTTATAAATGACTTGTATCATATCATATCATTTTATCACAGAAGACCAGAAAATATACAATGCCACAGTAAGAAATGGCTAGGCTGCAAGCACCCAAATGCCAATCTAGCCAGGTAATTAAAGTTAGCAGGACTGCTTTATCAGAAATGTCCAGTTAAAAGAAAGTCATACCAAACTCAGGAATGACTAGACTGGCTGCACCAAAATACCTCTCTAGCCACTAATACCCCATATCATGCCTGCTTAGCCTGGACATGGACAACCATTATGATTTATCACACAATCCCGCCCCCCACTCATCCCCTCTCCCTCCCACCCACCCACTACCCCAACCTCCACAATCAGCATCTTGATCCAGAATGACCTCCACGTCCCTCTTCCTTGTCCCAGCGCTTACGTATGAGGCTCCTTGTCTCATAGGTAAGTACTGGGATGAGGGACAGTGGGACTAGGAGTGATGAAGATTACAGGTAGTTAAATCAGGCATTACCTCCATGTACCTCTACCTCTTCCCAGTACATGTGTATGAGGCAGAGTGCCTCACACACAAGTACTGCCTCATACATAAGTACTGGGACGAGGAAGAATACGTCAAGGAGTAAGCAAAGCATTAAGCACAAGTAGTGGCCCAACACCATTGAGTTGACTGGGCTTCAGCACTACCCCGACCCCCCACATGAAATTTTGGGCTATATTGACTAAACCTGGCTAACCTTTAGAGCAGTTGCCAGACCGAACAGGACACAGATGTTAAACGGGACCTGGTTTTTGCTGTTAACAAGAACCCAGCAATTACCAACGTAAAGCATTTCACTGTTAGTACCTGCATTCAAATGCCACATTGTTTAGGCAATTGAAATCCTGATGTGGGTTTAGTACTTGCATGCCAGGGGAGTGATTGGAAGGGTAGAGAGGGAACAGGAGACTTAAAAGAGAGAGTTAACTGCTTGTAACATTGAATCTGCACTAGATTAGTGTCATTAAAATGCGTAAATTAGTTGGATGCCCCCACACAAATAAGTTTCCCCCTCCCCACCGCCTGTGAAGTTAGCGCCTCTCCCAACATTTGAAGGGTTAGCCCCCCTGAAATGAAGGTTTTGATGTGCCCATGTACACCTGCACACACACCATTCACCATATACACACCCAGCCATCTCACAGGCAGCCACCCATACATTTAAGTGTGCACCCTTTCACCATACACGCACACGTCATGGAGTTGAGGGGAGCTCTATTACTTCATAAAGAAATTGGGGCTCATTACGGGTCCAGCGGTAACCGTGCCGTCATATCGGCGGGTTGCCGCCGGACCCGTAAAAAATTACTAGCGCCTGACTTCCCGATGCCACTGTGCTATTTCAAGTCCGGCGGCCGGGAAATCAGGCGCAAGTAATTTCGTTAATCCCCAGACTCCACAGGAATGGGGAAACGGAAGCACCTGTACCGTTATTAACGGTGCTGTTGCTTCCGTGACGGGTCTGCCTACCGTGGCTGCTGTGCCTGGCAGGTTCAGACCTGTCGGGCATGGCAGCCCCAGCAGGCAGACCTGTAATATGCCGGTCTGGAAACAACAGTGCCTGTAAGCTTACCAGCACCGTTGTTTCCGGACCGGCATGGTCAGAATGAGCCCCATTGTTTCTTTTTTAAGTCACTATAACTTCATTAAGAAATTATTTCAGTTAAGGACCAAACCATAACCAAAATAATTTCTTTATTGTTAGGCAGAAACCTGTGCAGTTCCCTTAGGGACCACTGCAAAATATTTAAGACTACAGGTGTTGGCAGTAAACCCACTTGGCAGCAGTCTGTACCACCCAGATTTACCTGGTAGCTGTGGCTGAGCAGTCAGGCTTCCCTCAAGAAGAGTTAGGCAGTATGCAAAGTATACACAATAGGCACTCAGATACAATAATACTAGCAAACACTGACCAGAGCTTTGGCAACAAAGTATATAATTATTTATTTAAAAACACACAGTTGAAACACTCCAGCACTCGTATTGTAAAATAGTCTAAACACAGTCACTATTGTAATATATACACCCCTTTTTCCTTATCAGATAAATCACAGTAAAACACCACTTATTTTCATACAGAGGTGAGCGCTTAACTAGATTGCACTCCAATAAGTTTGTGAGAAAGGGAGGGAAAAAGACAGAATATGAAAAGGTACACCTCTCTAAGATTCAGGAACACTGTTAGCAAGGCAGAAGAGCAAAAAGTCACTGGTGAGCCAAAGTCCAAAGGCTGGGCCCACTCTTAGAGAGAGCAGAGCACAAATGCGTCCAAGATCACACAGTTACACTATGCTTAGAAAGTCTTGCAGAGGGTTCAAAAAGGGTTTAGAGAGGCTTTAAGAAAGTTTAGCCAGGCTGTCCCAGACTAACCCAGGTTCGAAAGCTGGGGGCTAAATCTACCCCGTACAGTCGGTAGCAAGGGAAGCCAGGCGGGACACGGTACCTTAAGTGGGAAGGATCCTCCAGCGGTGGCAGTTGTTCCTGGTAGTGGGTGCAAGTTGCGTCGTCGTCCAGGGGAAGAGAAGATCTCGACTTGGAGGAAAGATGAAGGTTGTTGCACTACCAGGGAAGAAACTAGCCGCGGAGTTTCCCAGTTAAAGGTGGTACCTTTGTTTCGCGGTGGTGGTAAAACGTGGTATCCCGGTTGCCGGAGTGCTTGGCACGGGCAAGGCGGCCACGAGATACGTCGGGAAAGCGAAAAGACGGTGAAACTGGTTATCCCCACCAGTCAAAGGAAGAAGACTCTCCGGCGGGAGATCTCCTCTGTCGTTGGGAAAAGTGGTGAGGCAGTGCAGCAGGGCTCCACCGGTGGTGGTGTCGTGGCAGGTCGGCTCAGCTTCTCCCTCATCAGATTCTTAGGTCCTGTGGCGACTTCTGAAGTTCCAGTCCCCAAAGCCCTGCTTTTATGCAGAAAACCCCCATTCACTCAGCTTAGCTGTCACTCAAACATGCTAAGTGGTGAGCCGACCGGCTCACCACTTGGGCCAGTCAGGACGGAGTGCGACTTGAGTTGCCTAGGCAACTCAGTCCAGGGTGCCTAAATCCCCCTCCACCCCTCCTAAGTACCCCAGACAGAGTGGCACCACTTTGGAGGGCTTCTGTGGAGAAGCCCGCCAAAAAGTGGAACAAAGGGCTCGACTTGCGTTGGAGTCACAGAAGAGAACACAAACGCCATTTTAGAATCAAGTTTTGGCAAAAATTACCAACCGGAGAATTAATATTAATTAAATAAACTGGCGGTATGTTCGAGGCTACTGTAAATTATTAAATAAAGATAGTAGCCTAAACAATGGGAAATCCCATAGGAAAATATTTGCGGTTGAATATAAAAAGTAGTATCCACTGCCACCAGCCAAAACTCGATCAGGGGGGACGGAGACGTGCCCCCTCGACTAACAGACCCTGGGGCAATCGAATTGCCCCAGCCAGTACGTCCACAATATGATGGTTTGTTCTGGTTCTGTTCAGAATTTAAGACTAGTAAAGTCAATGGTGACTTTACATGCCCTGGGAGACATTAGTCAGTCCCAGGGTATGGAGTCTATACTGGGGGGTCACTATGACACCCTTGTGTCACTGCACTGAGGGTGCTGTGTAGCACACATCACAAAAACACATGAAGCCCTATGGAGTAAAAGAACCCATAGCCCATTAAACACATCTAGATTCAAAGAAACACACTCAAATCATGCCCAAGAGTGAGGGTAAAAGAGTCTCACTCTTGGCAGGAGAAAAAAATAAACCCCAAAAATCCAGCAAAGCTGCTGGGGGACTCACTTGGTTAGGAAATTCAGCCTAAACAGAGAATTCTCCCTAACATTTATGAAGGCTGAGTGACTTCAAAAACAAACTATTTCTTTTTCTAGTCATAGGGCTCCCCCCACCCCATGACGGAGGCCTCCAGCCTAGGGTCTTCCATGTCATGGGGTAGGGGGGCTTTCGGACTTCAAAAAGAAAGTTTCTTTTTGTAATCACTTTGCCTTCATAAAGAAATTATTTCTGTTACAGAAATGTTTGTTTGTTTTGTTTATTTATTTGTATAGCGCTCTTGACCCAGGGGTATATGTGCGCTTTGAACATCAGGTTACAGGTAACAGAAGGGGACAATAGTACAGTAGTAATAAGGCATAGGAAGGTTGACAGGAAGGCAGTTAGTGCATAGATAATAATAGGCAAACAACATAGGAGACATTTGAACATTAGGTATGCATACATACATGGTTGGTCGGTTATTTGTTGAGTAACCAGGAGATGACCTTAGTTCTGAAAGGTTGGAAAGTGGGTGTGGATTTGATATCCAGTGGGATAGTGTTCCAAAGTTGTGATGCCAGAGCTGGGAAGCTGGATCCACCGGCTCTTTTGAGGGAGTATTTGGGCACTGTTAGTTGTAATGTGTTAGACGATCTGGTGGTTCTAGTATTCTGTCTTAATGTAAATTTGTTAGAGAGATAGGGCGGGGCAAGATGGTTAAGAGCTTTGTATGTAAGGCATATAGTTTTCCGGTCTATTTTTTGTTGGATGGACAGCCATTTGCAAGAAATTCTGGTGGCGGAGATGTGTTCTCTTCTGGGAAGAATTAGGGCGGCACGGAGTGCGTTGTTTTGTAGGACTTGCAATTTATTGGTTACTGTTTTGTTGGCACCTACATAGAGGCTATTACAGTAGTCCAGTTTGGATTGAATGAGTGCTCTGGCTAAAATGAGGCAGTTGTTAGAGGAGATCAATGGTCTGCAGGCCCTAATTAATTTACCAGTGTAGGCAGTGGCTGAGGCAGTCATATTGATTTGTTTGGCTAGGTTGGTATTCGTGTCTAGGTAGAAACCGAGGGTTTTTACGCTCTTGGCGATGGGTATGGTGTTACCGTCAATAGTAAAGCTAGTGTAGCCGGGACAGAGTTTTCGGATGGTGTTAGGTGAGCCGACAAGGAGCAGTTCGGTCTTATCATCATTCAGGCACAGGCCATGTGTGGCCATTCATGCCTGAATGATGGAAAAGACTTCATTGATCCATTTGGCGTCCACGTTGTAGTTACCTGATAAAGTGAGGAGTATCTGGGTGTCATCTGCGTAGTTCGTGTAGGTGACACCCAGATTGTCCAGCTTATCGAATAGGGGCTTTGTGAATATATTGTATAGAGTGGGTGAGACACAGGATCCTTGTGGGACACCGCAGGTGATGGGGATGGGGTCAGCCGCTGCTAGGGGAGAGAAGACCCGCATGGTCCTATTGTCCAGGAAAGATTGGATCATGTGACCGCAGAGTGGGAGAAGTGTGCTGCCAAAGACAAATGGTTGCACAGGATTTTATGGTCGACCAGGTCAAAGGCAGCGGAAAGGTTGAGGAGAAGAAGGATGGCAGCCTTACCTTTGTCTTTGAGTTCGTCTATCTGGCTCTTGAGATCAACAAGGGCTGTTTCTGTCCCGTGTTGTGGTCGAAAGCCAGATTGGCGAGTTCCTAGTAAATGATTTGCCTCGAGGTAGTCCTGGATTTGTAAATAGGCCACTCTATCCAAAATTTTTAGTAAGAATGGGACGGTGGTAATGGGTCTATAATTCGTGGGAATGTCAGGGTTGAGCGTAGTTTTTTTTAGTAGAGGTAAGACCCAGGACTGTTTCAGATTGCTGGGGACCAGGCTATTCGCGAAAGACAGGTTTATTAGTTTAGTGATGAATGGGGAGAGATCCCTAGCTGCATCTTTTATGATCTGTGCGGGGCAGCTGTCCCCCTTGCAGTTCGACGGTTTCAAGGATGCTATAATTTTCTGAACCTCCGATATGGATACCTTTTTGAAGGTGAAGCCTGAGCTACTGGCAGTAAGTGGAGGAGGAATGGGACTGGAGGTAGGATCAAGAGTGAGTTGTTGTCGTTTGTTGTTAATTTTGGTTTGGAGCCCTGAGATTTTGTTAGCTAGGGCATTCTGGATCCCTGTGCACCACGGTCTATCCTTAGTGCAAGAGTCAGTGGGAGTAATGGGGTTTTCTAATTCCTTTAGTATGTTAAAGAGCTCCTTTGTACTGGAGCTTGCCTGGGAGATCCTAGTGTTGAGAGATTCTTTCGTGGCACGTGTAATCTCATTTTTGTAGAGAGTGGAAATGTTGGTGAGATTAGTTCTGTTATTTACAGAAGGCACTGATTTCCATAGTGCTTCGAGTTTATTTTTTTGTTGACGGAGAGTTTTGAGCTCCGGGGTGTACCATGTGTTCAGGTGCGCTTTAGGTTTCCCTTTACGCAGTTTCAGTGGGGCAATGATGTCGATGGCTTTGGCCATGGAATCGTTGTAGACGTTGACCAATTGGTTCAAGTCCGTTGTAGCAGGTAGTGCGTTCAAAGTAGGGATCACCACAGGTATTAAGGCTTCCGCTGTGATGTTGCTCTTTTTCCTGGTTGGGCAGGCAGGTGCAATAATGGGCCTTTTTATGCACTAAATTGCTGGTATGAATGTCAAATGGGAGGAGGTAATGGTCAGTCCAGATAAATTGTGTAAGATCTTTCACAGTAATGTTGCAGTTAAGGGCAGTTATCCAGTCAAGGATTCTGCCCTTCGAGTGGGTGGGTTTGGAGCAAAGTTGTTGGAGGCCATGCTCCTCTAATGCCATGGCCAGGGCAATGGCTGGGGTGTCGAGAGGGTCGTTAAACCCAAGATTAAAGTCTCCAAGTATAATCATTTGTGCTGATGGTTTGGAGCTTTCAGCAACTAGTGAGGTCATGTCTTCCTCAAATGAGCCAGGTGGGCCCGGGGGTCGGTAAATTAAATGCAGCGTGATAGTACTTTTAGGGGAAGTTTGTAATTTGACTGTGAGATGCTCACAGGATTTAAGTGGAGGAGAGGAGGCTAGTCTGATGTCAAGCGTGGACTTAAAAATAATGGCTACACCGCCTCCTCGAGCGTTCGGTCTATCTGCTCTAAGGATGGTGTAGTTATCAGGTATGGCTAGAGTGAGAGATGGTCCTGCAGCATCGTGCAGCCAGGTTTCGGTTACAGCAAGGAAGTCCAGGTTGTTTGTTAGAATAATGTCTGCGACTTCTATGGAGTGGGCGACTAATGATCTGACATTTAGGAGAGCTCCTTTAGGAATGGGAGGGATAGTGTTGATAGGTGTTACAGTGTGAGGGTTAGTCTTATTAGGTGATTTGGCTGGGCTTTTGCTAAATCTGTGGTTGGTCTTATTAGGTGATTTGGCTGGGCCTTTGCTAGATCTGTGGTGGGTTCTGGCGCCAAGTCTAATGTTCCGATCGGACGGGATGAAGGTAGTGGTTCGAGAGATAGTTGGGTTAGCCATTGTGGAGGTGCTGTAGTCGAGAGTGGGGCATGATGCTCTCGTGTTGATGGGGTTCCGCTTGTAGACAGCTAAGTGCGTATTAGCTGGGACATCCGGAGAGTGTGCATGGCTGTGGGTAGGATGGGCGGATTTAGGTTCCGGGAGGAAGGCTGGTGTGGTGGGCAGGAATGGTGTGGGGCAGGTGACCGGGTGATGTCTTGGGCAGGCAGGTCTGACTAGACCATTGTTATAGGCTAAGTAACTATTGCCAGTGCAAGGTATGTTGCTTTGCATGACACAGAAGGGGAACATGATCGCAGTCAGGCAAAGTAGCATGCTGGGGCTAGGGTGATGTACAGAGGAGTGGTGGGTAGGGGGCATTGGTGATATAGGTGGGGCACAACACAATGTAGGTGAGGTCTGGGGCGACCATAGGGCACAACACAATGCAAGTGAGGTCAGGGGTGACCATAGGGCACAGCACAATGCAAATGAGGTCAGGAGGCGCACAACACAATGCAAATGAGGTCTGGGGCGACCAAAGGGCACAACACAATGCAAATGAGGTCTGGGGCGACCATAGGGCACAACACAATGCAAATGAGGTCTGGGGCGACCATAGGGCACAACACAATACAAATGAGGTCAGGAGGCGCACAACACAATGCAAATGAGGTCTGGGGCGACCATAGGGCACAACACAATGCAAATGAGGTCTGGGGCGACCATAGGGTACAACACAATGCAAATGAGGTCAGGAGGCGCACAATGCAAATGAGGTCTGGGGCGACCATAGGGCACAACACAATGCAAATGAGGTCTGGGGCGACCATAGGGCACAACACAATGCAAATGAGGTCAGGAGGCGCACAACACAATGCAAATGAGGTCTGGGGCGACCATAGGGCACCACACAATGCAAATGAGGTCTGGGGCGACCATAGGGCACAACACAATACAAATGCGAGTGTAATTGCAGGTAGGTTGTGGGCTCGGCGGAGCGTTGATAAAGCAGGCACAGTGTTACCTTGGCCGGTGAATGCGGTGGACCAGGGGGTCTGGCAGACGGCAGAGTCGGCAGTTAACAGGCAGAGAACAGGCTCCAGCCTTGTTCCCATGGGCCTTGGAAGGAGGGGGCCGGCTTCGCCATGTTCTTTATGAATGCAGAGTGAATTTCAAAAGAAACATATTTTTTTTGTTTAGATTTTTTTTTTTTTTTTTTACTGGGGCCCCCTCACAGGACATGTGCTGGCGGGGCCCCCCGCCCCGCAGGGGCTGCGGGGGCCCCTGTTACGCCAGTACGCTTATCCGTTCGCCTTTTGTAAGGTTACCAATGAATATGCAAGTAGCAGCTTTCGCCTCTTTTGCCCCCAGTACTCACCAGTACTGAGCAGGTAGAAAGGATACAAGCTAAGACAGCCTTACTCCATTCCAGAAATCTAAAAATAACACTTTGCACATGCGCTAAAGCAGAATCTACAGAGCTACAATTAGATAATGCCAGAGCACACAGAGGGCTGACACCCATGTAGGAGTTTTGTGCCAGCATACAATAGATAAAAGGGACTCATTACACTGGTAAAGGGATAGCTTTTAAATGCATGCAGGGATAGTGGCAGAATACACCAACAGGGAAATCAACATATGGCTGAAAATTCATCAAAACCCAGTGCAGTCAAAATCTGTCAGCATGAAAAATAAATGTAACAGTCATTGCCATCTTTTAAACATCGCACATGAAAAGCAAAACAGGCTTTACAAATCTAGCTAGGCCTCAACTGGGCCATGGTACAATCACTCTCAGCAGCCGGGAAGAGCTGCTCAGTGCTCATCACACTGAATGTGAATGCCAGGTAGAAAGGGAGCCTTGGAGATAACCACAGTTGAACACAGGGAAGTTATTCGCAGGCTGGTAAAGTGGTCAACAATTACATTTAATTAGCTTCAGTGCACGGCAGACAGCCTTTGATGTCCAGGTGCACACACCAGCAAGCCAGATAAAAATCCTGCCGACACAATGATAAATGTTTCAAGGAATTATCTGGACGAGAGGCATGTTCAGCAGTAGATAAAATGCAAATAAAATCTAGGTATTCTAAGCTGAAACATGGCTGAGGAGCACGTGAGTCAGCAGGCAATTAGTCGAAGTGTCAACTCTAAGATAACGCACGTGCCGTACTAGACAGAGGGAGAGGTTGACTCACAGAGAATATCCTTGGACTTTTCATAGACCTGGCTTGAATAATTAAGAGCTGTTCTTTAAATGGCAATTATAGAAGTACACAGATCTCTCTATCCTCAATATAGAAACTCCATTTCTGATGTTTGTTAATCTGCTTAGAATCACATGCTGTGCATAGGTCCGACATCCAGTGGTCACTGCGGAGTATTGCATTTTGTTTTTCGTAGTCGAAAGGGGACGTCGACAAGGCGTGTCTGAAACACTATCCCTATAGTGACGTGCGTTGTACCCACAATCCCTCACGCGTCGAGGTCCCTCAGATTGTTTTTTTCCACCCAGCTTCTGGTCGCCTTACGCGGAGCTCCTAGAGAGACATTGCAAATACTTACTACGGACCTCGGTCCTTAATTATACTTATTATATTGTTAAAGATCCCTCCCCTCGACGTTAGCTGTGAAGCTGTTTCTCCGCCGAGCAAGTTTTCGACGGAGGCGAAGAGACGGAGGAGATCCTTCGGCGCTGCCGAACACGTGGCCTGGCCTCGCCGGCCAACATACAGTAGGGAGAGTTGGGGTTCGAACTTTTATCTTCTCTTTGAGAATGTCTTTCTTTCTCCCCTATCTTTCCCTTGGGGTTGTTATCACCAGTTATTATTGCCTCAGCTATGGAGAGGACACCTTTTAAGTTTTGCCCACGCTGTAGGGGCAAATACACTTGGAAGGACAAACACAAGCTCTGTAATCGTTGCTTGCCCCTCGATCATAAGGAGGACAGCTGCGCGGCCTGTAAGCTCTTGAAACCAAGAACGCTTAAAGAACGCAAAGTTAAGAGGTGGGCGGACTACGCTATGTCGAAGTCAGTTTCCTCACCCGCCGCCGCTGTTACAGAAAGTGACGAGGAGGGTGATAACTCGACGTCCGTTACGGAAGTCATTAACCCCCAGAAGGAGCGCTCGCGCTCCTCGACGTCGGTCCCTGGCCCTGGCGGGCTCGGCTCACGCCCTGCTTATGGGGATGAACACCCCGGCGACAAGGACGCACACAGACCCCATAAGCCTAAGCACACAACCCACGGCTCTTCTTCGTCGAAGACGAAGGATCCATCAGCGCCGAAGGGGACGCAGGGCACTCTGGCATCTACCTCAGACCGTAAGGGTCTCAAGCCCCACCCGCAAACGCAGCCGCGACCAGCGATTGGGCTATCATCAAACACGGGCGCTACCCCAAAATCATCCGACGTAACGCTCCATAGAGCGGCCGTCGAGGAACAACGCGTAACGCAGGCAACGTCGACACCAGAGTCCTCTACTGACAAACTCATTGTCGAGAGCCTGGCGAGAATTGTTTCCGAAGACAAAAGTAAGCGGACGACGAAACAAACGTCGAATACCGCACAAAAAGCTATGGAAACGCTGAAAAAGCACAAGAGTAGCCAGGAACTGCCCCCTTCATCTAAGGGCACTTCTGAACTACCGGAGGGCTTTTCAGAGGGCGACGGAAACCTTTCTTCGACGTTGTGGGAGCGTTCTACGCGGTTTGAAGGTGAAAACACTGATTTCCCCCCTCTATTCAGGGGTCCCCCATGAGACCCTTGAAAGACTCCATTCTTGTATGGAGAAAATGGAAAGGTTTTTGGGAAACCAAAACCCACCCACACCCAAAAGACCAAGAGAATGGCCCCAGGATGACCCTAGGGTCAAGATTCCTAGGCTGTTTCCCCCTTCTACAGACGTATATGACCTCACTGAAGAGGAGCAATACCTCCAGGAAGATGAGGAGTGTCTGGGTGGAGAGGAAGAACATGAGGAAGAGGGGTTTGAAGAAGATCCTTACACTAATGCAGGAGCTTTCGAAGAAGATACAGCTACCTCACAGCCCTGGCAATCCCCATCAGTGCAGCCTTGGCAATCCCCATCAGTGCACTCAGACCCTGATGTCTTTCACCCTTCTCCTCCCAAGGAGACACCTATTGGAAACACCTCTCCCATAGATGACCAACCTTCACTTAATGCACTATTGCGCAAGGCAGCAGCGCATTTTGAAATAGACACAGGGGAGACTCTTCCGGACATAGACTTTGTAGAGAAAGTTATTAAAGAAAAAGCCCCTGTTAGTCAGTCTATTCCGCTCCTGGCTTCTATAAAGCGAAGAATAACTCCTTCCCTTTCCAATCCTGCGTTAGTCAGAGGGGTCAACCCTCGGATAGAAAAGCTCTTCAGCCCTTCGCCCTCTGACCCTTTGTACATCAGAGGCCATTCTATTCTGGACTCCCTCGTAGTTACTAATACAAGGAAAAGAGCAGGGGTACCACTATCCACTAGTGAGGCACCACCTGACAAAGAGGCCAAAATGCTCTACGCACTTGGGAAGAGAATCACAACGTCCGCCGCCTTTTCGACTAGAATTGCAAATAACAATTCCCTTCTAGCTAGCTACGCAGATGCACAGTGGAGCAAGCTGCGCAGCGAAGCAGAGGACGCACCAGAACCCCTGCGTTCACGCCTGTTAGCTACAATCTCAGCGGGAACTCTTGTAAACCAGGGCATCGTAAAAAACTCCTTAGATGCCGCAGAGACGGCTGGCCGTTCCCTGGTTCAGGGAATACTTCTCAAACGCCATGTCTGGCTGCGCAATTCAGGATTTAAGCCAGAAACCCAGGCTTCCCTGATAAATAAGCCCATAGAACCAACACATCTGTTTGGGAAAGCAGTTGATGAGGCCCTAGAACATGCAAAAAAAGAGTTTGATACCATCAAGACTCTTGACCAAATTTCTAGGCCCCCTAACAGACGCGGCTATGGCAATAGACGCTCCTTTCGTGGCCAACGCCAGCAGCAAAACCAACAGCAATTTTACTCTGCTACCAACTGGCCCTCTAACCAGGGTAACAACACCCAGTTCAGTCAAAGAGGCCAACGCCGTGGCAGAGGAAGAGGTCGCGGCTCCAGCCCCAAAGGTTCCACGCCCAATACCAACAAATGACCCGAAGATTCGGGTCCCCTCCCATGCATCACCGGTCGGGGGCCGGCTAACATCGTTCCTTTCAGCATGGGAGGGAATATCGTCAGACCGCTGGGTATTATCCACCATAGCCCACGGATACTGCATCGAATTCAACGGTTCCCTGAAGTACAGACCCCCACGGAACCGACGCATGACACCGGAACACCTCACCATTCTTCTTCAAGAAGTAGAAGAGCTACTGAAAAAAGAAGCTATAGAGGCTGTCCCCCTATCTCAGGTAACAGAAGGTATTTATTCAGTGTACTTCCTTGTACCCAAAAAGGACTTAACCATGCGCCCTGTATTAGATCTGCGCCCAGCGAACAAGTTTGTCAAACCCCAAAAGTTTCGTATGGTGACCTTGCAGGAAGTAATCCCACTGTTATCACAAGGGGATTACATGACAACACTAGACATGAAAGATGCATACTTTCATATTTTAATGTTGCCAGCGCACAGAAAATACCTCAGGTTCAAGATAGACAACAAACACTACCAGTTCAGAGTACTACCCTTCGGGATAGCATCTGCACCAAGGGTATTCACGAAAGTACTGGCAGTGGCAGCGGCCCACCTGCGCAGGTTATCCATCCCGGTATACCCTTACCTCGACGACTGGCTCATAACAGGGGATTCTTACGAAACATGCTTCTCCAATACCCAAAAGACTGTAGAGCTTTTGTTCCAACTGGGCTTCTCCATCAACGAAAAGAAGTCCAGCTTAGACCCCAGCCAAATCAAACAATTCCTAGGGGCTCTAATTCGAACAAAGGACGGCCTCGTCTTCCCCTCCAACGAGAGGGTCCAAAACATGCTGTTTCAGATCCCACATTATGTGGTAGGTTGAGAGGTGACGGTACGCAAAGCAATGCGCTTGCTAGGGATGATGGCGTCATGTATTTATTTGGTACCTCACGCACGCCTGCGTATGCGCCCAATGCAAGAGTGGCTCAACAGCCAGTGGTGTCAGGCCAGCGGACAATGGGACGATCTAGTGGTGGTCTCGCAGGCCTTGGTTCTCTCGCTACGGTGGTGGACAAAAGAAAACCTGTTATTAGGGAAAACTTTTGCCACACCCGCAGTGGAAGCCACTCTAACCACAGACGCATCCCTTACAGGATGGGGGGCTCACCTATCCCATCAGACTGCTCACGGAGTGTGGACTCCGAACGTAGCATCCAAACACATACATCTACTGGAGCTACTAGCTGTGTTCAAGGCGCTAAAAGCCTTCCAGGAACACCTACATGGCAAAACAGTGATGGTCCTTACAGACAGCACCACAGCCATGTACTACATCAACAAGCAGGGGGGCACCCACTCTCCAGGACTGTCCAAACTGGCCCAAAATATATGGAAGTGGGCTCTCAAACAAAACATGTTCCTACTGTCACAACATGTACCAGGGGAACTCAATCTGCTGGCAGACAAACTCAGCAGAGATTTCCCCCTGTGTCCTTTTCCGAATCCACCTCCCCTTTCTCCTCACCTGACTCCTCCGATGTACGTACACAAGGATCGGTCTCAAACTTGCCTGGCTTCTCCGTAGTCCTTGGAACCCTGCTTTTCTGTGTTCTGGCCTTCTTTTCGTGAAGATAAGGTCTGGCCCCTCCGGAGGCCACCGTGACAGAAGAGTGGACCTATCACCGGGGAACCCCAGGGGGCCAGCCTCAGTTCTAGGGGAAAAAGCCCGAAGGCGGAAAAAACCCTAGTCCATAGATGGGTTCGGAAGGTAGGTCCTTTAGATGGTTCAGAACTATAATTTGCAGTTCCAAGATGTCAGGGGTGATGACGTAGATAGTGTGTTTGAAGGCAGGAATCAAAGAGGCAAAAAAGCAAGGTACGGAGTAAAGGGGTAGCTGACCCTGAGATAAGGGTAGAAAAGGAAAGTATCGAAAAGGGAAAAGGGAAACAGTAATTAGAAAGGGCTACTGTACCAAAGTCTCAAGTAGTCTGAAGCAGCGCTAACCCCCTGCGGCGAAACTGAAAGGAACAACTCGCCAGAAGGTATTACGCCGAGAAGGTAGACAAAGGTAGAAAAGTAACAAAGGCTTGAGAAACGCAGCGGCGACCAGCACAGCGCTTCCGTGTTTGTAAAAGAAAGAAATACCAGTCAGAAGGGTTGAAGGAACAGCCGATAGCAAGTCCAGTAAGAAAGCTCCTGTTTCCGGACGCGGAAACACAGTGCGAGAAGCACCCTCGCGGCCGGAGTCCCAGGTTGAAGTAAGGTAAGTGGAAGTTTAGAGCAAAGAAAGAAATAGCGAAGCGGAAGGGTACTGCAACAGATGTAACAGCTGCATTCGTGGGCGCAGAGAAAAACTGTAGCGAATACGGAGATAATAGAAAGGTAAGGAATAGGGATAAAGGGAAGGTACCAGGGGAAATGAGGACTAGGAGGTATACACAGGAAGGCGATAATCCACAGTCGGAGCGTTGAGAGAGAGTGAAATAACAGATACAATGCGCCGAAAAGTGGGCGGAGCCGGATTATATAAGCTCAGCGTCATGATGGGCGCCATGTTGGGTGAGGACTAGACCGATCACCGGCGGAACCGCCAGCGATACCAATGTTTCCAATCTTGGGTCCTGACACCCTGCCCGAAGAGTACGAATGGCGACTGCACAAAGACATCGTCTTCGACGTCTTCACGCAATGGGGATTCCCAGAAATAGACTTGTTCGCAACCCTGGAGAACTCACAATGCCAAAGTTACGCCTCCAGGTACCCCCAGAACCAATCCAAGGGGAACGGTCTGTTGATTCAATGGTCAGGGAAATTTGTTTATGCTTTTCCCCCGACTCCCCTTCTCAACAAGGTTGTGCACAAGATGCACCAGGAACAAGTGACCATGATACTGGTGGCCCCAATGTGGGCCCGACAGCCATGGTTCGCTCACTTGATGGAGATGTCTCTATCTCCCCCAGTGAAACTCCCCTGCCCGTACAACATGCTGTCACAAGACAAGGGCAGGACTCTGCATCCTTGCCCCCAGAACATGAACTTAGCAGCCTGGCTCCTGAGATCATAGAATTTGGACATCTACAGCTCCCGCAGAGATGCATGGACATCCTCAGGGAAGCCAGAAAACCTAACACTCGCCACTGCTATTCTAACAAGTGGAAGAGATTTGTCATCTGGTGCAGAGGAAAGAGCATCAACCCGATTGACTGCTCTCCCACACATATTGTTCTATACCTGACCCATTTATTGGATTCAGGTCTAGTGTTCAATTCCATTAAAGTCCACCTAGCGGCACTTTCTGCATACACCACTTCCCAACTCAGTGTCGTGGTGGAAGATCCCTGTTATAAAGGCCTTCATGGAGGGAGTAATGAGAATACACCCCCCGATAGCTGACCCAGCTCCCGGATGGGACCTTAACGTGGTACTTACCAGACTCATGGGCTCACCATTTGAACCCATGCACAAAGCATCTCTTAAGGACCTCACTCTTAAGACTGCTTTTCTAATAGCTATCACCTCCATCAGGAGAGTAAGTGAACTACAGGCTCTTTCTGTTCTAGACCCCTTCGTTACAGTTCACAGAGATAAGGTGGTTCTACGCACGCACCCAAGGTTTGCACCGAAATTCATCTCGAAATTCCACGTAAACCAGTCTATAGAACTACCAACGTTCTTTCAAAATCCTTCCAACTTGGGAGAAAAAAGTCTGCACACACTGGATGTGCGCAGAGCGGTCATGTTCTACATGGAAAGAACCAGACCACTGAGGAAGACTAATCAGTTCTTTGTCTCGGTGGCAGCAGGAAGAGAAGGGGATGCAGTTTCAAAGTCCACTATTTGTAGATGGATTGTTCAATGCATCACTCTCTGCTATACTCTTGCTAAGAGAGAACTGCCCTTTAAGCCAAGAGCGCACACTACTCGAGGCACGGGGGCATCCATAGCATTCATTGCAAATGTTCCCCTTGAGTCCATCTGCAAAGCGGCTACCTGGAGTTCTGTGCACACCTTTACAAAACACTACTGTCTAGATGCAAACTCTAGATCTGACTCCCAGGTGGGACAGGCAGTATTAAGACATCTTTTCTCTACTGTTCCTTCTCATAACCCACCGCCAACTCCAGGTACTGCTCGCTAGTCTATGCACAGCATGTGATTCTAAGCAGATTAACAAACATCAGAAGACAATGCATTACTTACCGTAAAAGCATTTCTGATGGTTGTATCTGCTTAGATTCACATGCGCCCACCCTTCCTCCCCGCTCGGATGGAAGGAACATAGACTTCCTTTTATATCTCTCTTTTCTGTACTCACTCACGTCTAGAAGGCTCCCTCAGGGCAGAAAAAATACAAACAGAGGGACCTCGACGCGTGAGGGATTGTGGGTACAACGCACGTCACTATAGGGATAGTGTTTCAGACACGCCCTGTCGACGTCCCCTTTTCGACTACGAAAAACAAAATGCAATACTCCGCAGTGACCACTGGATGTCGGACCTATGCACAGCATGTGGATCTAAGCAGATACAACCATCAGAAATGCTTTTACGGTAAGTAATGCATTGTCATATCCTCACACCTGGTCAGTACAAGGTTAAGAACATCCTATACCAGCCAATGAGAGCCATTCTTACTCCTGTCTAATGCCAACCAATCAAATGTTAAAGTGATGTAAGTGTATGTGTTATCTAAAAGTGGGTTGGCCAGTAGAAAGGCACCCTCCAATCCTGATTGTTACATCAATGGAAAGTGAATGTACATTAGGGGAGCAAACCAATGAATGTTAGAGATGTGTCAAGCAATGAACGCTGTCTAGTCAAATGGTCGACAGTCAAAAGGTCAACACAATTTGGTCGACAGGTCAAATGATCGAATTTTCTTTTTAGTTATATATATTTTTTTAGGTTTTCGTTTAGGGAAAAAAAGTGGTTTTTTTAGCAAAAAAAAGGCGGTTGGGGGAACCCCCCCATAAAAAAAAAGAGAAAACAAAAAAAAACAAAATTCGACCATTTGACCTGTCGACCTTTTGGTGTCGACCATTTGACCTGTCGACCCTTTAGATTCGACCATTTGACCTACAATCGCAATGAACACTGGAAGAAACCTGAGTGAGGGCATGCCTGTGGATCTCGTGTTCCCCCAGATTGTTGTGTATTCTAAATAAAGAGCTGGGATTATCTAGCACTTGGCATACTCCATCTTCTGTCACCTCTTTTTATGACATTTACCTGGTAGTGGGCTGAGTTACCTTTGGGCCCCAGATTGGACTCTCACTGGTCAGGTCAGCACCCTCATACTTCCAAGCCAGCAGATTGTGCCAGGCCCACAGGCTGCATTGGGGGGCATCAGCTACGAGGCCTCACAATCGGTGCTTCGCCACGTTCTCGCAGCTACCTCTCCAGCCCTCCATCCTGATTATATTATGACCAAGGGGGTATATGGTTAGCTACCCCATCGCCAGTGGCCGAAGCATCAAGACTCTTCATCTTTACGTACTTTCTCAGGGGCTCCATACTTCACAATGTCAAAATGGCAACTACCCCTCTTCAAACATCCAGTCTAGGCCCCAGGATTTCTTAACTGTGTGGTAGTCAGTGTCTGCCTCCTCTTGCCACCTCAGTACTTATAGTATGCAGGATTCAAGTACCTTCTGGGACCGTAGGCCCGCCGTGAGGTCCCAGTCATCTGCTCCCAGCTGGAGCTCAAATATCGCTGGGGGCTCCCTCCCCCAAAGGCTCAGCCAGTCGGTCGTCTCAGCCTGCACACACACCAGACAGCCCAGGGGTAGGGCACTGGCAACTGCCGTAATCCATGCCAAGTGTGGTATCCTGGTATGATTGTAGCTAGTGCTTGTGTATGCAGGGGCCTCATAGAATGGAGAGGTGGAGCTTGGAGTGTGGGAGGCTTGGGGATTCCACAGAGTGTCGGTTGGGACTTGGAGATAGACTGGGAACCAGGGCAGAGGCTTGTGACTTACTCTCCTACCTTTCATTGACTATACCTATGTAACTAAGAAGAATAAAGCCTGTTCCTTTTACAGTTACCTGAGTCAGCCTGGTTCCTGCTCCATGTCATCCCTGGCTCAGATACATCACCAAGCCTCCATACTCCAGACCTGGGTCAAGGAGTAAGAATAGTCTGGAAGCTGTTGGTTTTCAGAGAAACATGACCATAAATCTTCCCCTTTTAATGCCCAGTCCTCAGGCCGCTAAAACTCCATCAACAACACTTGTAGATTCGGAGGGTATGAATGCTGAAAAAAACACCAAAACTATAATGTGCTCTGGCATGATAAATGGTGATGTTTGGTAAAAATCACCTCAATGGAACTTTGCCAAGATACTACTATTTTAGAACACGTCAGGTTGGTTAGAAAATCTCCTTCAGATATTTACAGAAGCTACATACATGAGCACGTCTGCTCAATTGAGGTGCACTCATTTGTCCAGGTATGTGTGAGACCTGTCACTGCTTTTTCGGAATCTATCATCAGTCTTGAAATTTGTGAACAGAGGCTCCAAACAAATGTAAGGCTCTAATCAGCATAACCCAGAGGGATCTGAGGGGCTGATGCCGGCAGAAAACAAACAAATAATATTAGCTTTGAAACTACAAATCATGGGATGTTAGCAAAAGTGCTAACTCCTTCATAAGTTTCCAGATACTAAATGCATGTGTTAGGCTACTCTAATCTGTCCGGGACCAATTGTTGCTTGTTAAAATCATTTATCAGTTTTGAAAAGTGAAACAAGTAGTGTTGGTCCTCAGATTGGATATTTGAACTTCCAAAAACAAATATTACCTTTGTGTACTGTCACAAAGTAACCACAAATCAAAAAACACTATTTTGTATAGTTTTACAGTCGGATGCCTTGGATAAAACTTTGAAACAAGAAATGTATTGTGATGAGCGTGTGGAAGGAAATCACTCCAAACTTAGATTTAGAATCAAACATGAGTCTGCTTTATTTAATTTCGATGCCAGAAACAAATTGGACAGAGTATCACTGTGAATCAATGTAGATCTCCCCTCCATCTTGCTAGGTTTTATAGGAAAAAATACCTTGGAGTGTTTCACATTTTTGCACTACTGAAACCTCCTATCCGCGGTTCCTGTCCCCTCTCTTCAACCTCCTCCAAATGTCTACCTTCTCCAAACATCCACATTGGGCTTCATGACTCGAAGATACTGACCTCGACATTCTCACTCTTACCAAGACATGGTTCAATGCCAGCTCAGTCACTTCTTTTGACTCCCTCCTACCTGACAGCTTCAAGATCATTTCCAAGCCTCAACCTTACCGTGCTGGCGGTGGGGTTGCCTTAATCCTACCTGAGTGGGTTCCTTCTTCCATCTTACCCACCCAGCTCTACTCTTCCTTTGTGGGCCTGGTTTGCAAGTTGGTGATCTCTCCCTCCTCCACCTTGACCATTGCTACCATTTACCAGCCTCCAGGCGCTACCATCTGATTGCGCCCCTCCATGCATCCTTTCCTAATGTACTCCCCGCCCCTTACACCCCTCCTTCCCACCCGTTCCTCTTCTCTCCTCTCCCCAGCCACCCTATGGTGCTCTTTGTCTCTCCTAACTTTTCCAACTGCTTCTCTATCGACTATCCTGCTCTCCTTACTAAATCTGGTAGGAAGAAGTTTAAAAAGGACATCCTGGTCTCCAACCCAGGCCTCTCTATCGACGACACCTATACCAGTGCCTCCTCTAGGCAAACCCTCACCAAAGCATATTTGTTGTTCCTTTGTCAGACATATGGACTCTTCATATGGTCTCTGTGCTTTGTCCTCTCTTCTTCTCCCATTAATGGGGGCACCAGGTACGAGGCCCTCCTGACCTCCTTCGACTCCTCTAAGGTCATCATAAATGTTTACCTGAATGGTACTGTCTTGGTCCAAGGCTCTCTGGCCAATCTTCTCCTCTTTGATAGACGCTTCCCGCACCTCATCAACTTCCTTCCTTCTCCTGCTGTCCCTTCTCTTCCCCCTATGGCTTCCTTGCCTCCCCCTGCTGTCTCCTCATTGGATTCCTTGTCCTCTCCTCCTTCTTCTGCCCCCCGTCGGGCTTCTTCTACACCTCCACAGGGCGTACCTCTGATTTGTACACCTCCCCGGAAGTCTTTCAAGGGTGGCAACCTTCTCCATATTGCCACTCTTAACTCTCGCTCAGCTGTCAAACACTCCTCTGACATCTACCGCCTCCTGGAAGAACTTGACCTTGATGTCCACGGTCTCACCGAGAAATAGTTCATGACCAGCTCTGTTACAAGCTTTGACACTCTCCTCCCTGATGGTTACAAGATCCTCTCTGCGCCCAGGTCCAACCGTTCTGGAGGGGGTCTAGCCCTGATCTTCCCCGAGAGGATTCCTGCCTCTGTCATTCCTACGCAAGCCTACTCCTCTTTCGAATGCCTCTATCTCTCCTAGCCATTCCCTTACTGTGGCTATCATCTATCAGCCACCTGGTCAGATCTCCTCCTTCCTCTCTGAGTTGGCAGACCTCTACTCTTCCCTCCTGGTCTCAACCACTCAACTCCTCCGTCTTGGAGAGTTTAACATCCACCTGGATGCTTCCTGTCCTTCCTCTGGACTCTTTCGCGACATCTGCGACTCTCTCTCACTCTATATTCTCATCTCTGGCCCGACTCACTCTGCAGGGCACACTCTGGATGCTCTGATCTCTTCAGGCCTTCCCCTTTCTATCCCTCTCACCACTCCTCTCTCCTGGAGCGTTCATTTTCTCCTTTCCTCCCAGCTCACCCTCTCTACCCCTCAGGCCAAGCCACCTCCAGCACTGCCACCCACCTTCTTGATTATTCGACCCATGAAGCTGTGTCAGTTGAGGCTTTCACCGTCACTTTCTCCCCCCCTGCCCCTTTGGTTGACTCGCACCATGACACAGCCCTTTCCACTCTGCTATAACTGATACTCTTGATTTTTTTGCCCCTGTCATGAGGCTCCGCTTGACGCCCAAAGTGCAACTCCTGGTATGACTCAGACCTCGTCACCCTCAAACACAAGTGCAGGGTGGCTGAGAAAAAATGGCGTGCTTCCGGTACATCCTCTGACAAACTGGCCTGCCGCCTGCTCCACAGGAAATAGCGTCTCTCTGTCCGCACCAAGAAGAGAGCTCACATCCAAGCCTGCGTCTCTGCAGCATCTAACAACTCAGCTGAACTCTTTAAAATCTGCAAGGAACTGGCCAATCCTGCTGCAGTCTCTACCTCTCCTGTCCCCTCTCAGGCCCTCTGCATGGCTCCGGCTTCTCATTTCATCTCTAAAATTCAAGACATCCTGTTCTCTCTCTCTTCCCCCTCCCCTACTCCCTGCACTTCATCTGGCCTTTCTTCGGCTACCTCTCCTCCCTCCTTCTCTGCCTTTTCCCTGTTCTCCCCAGATGAGGTTTCTAGACAAGTCCGATCTATGAAAGTCTCATCAAAACAGGTTCACCCCTGTTCCTCCAAAACCATCAAGGACCACATTAACACCCTGGCTCCTGCTCTGGCTGACTTCTGCAACCACTCCTTCGCCACTGGGGTCTTCCCTTCCCCCCCTGAAGCACTCCCTTGTGCACCCTCTTCTTAAGAAACCCTCTGCCAACCCGTCCTGCCCGGCTAACTATCGCCCAATCTCCATCACTCCGTTCCTGGGCAAACGCCTGTAAAAGCTGGCCATCTCCCAGCTTAATCTTCACACTGAATCTGTTGGTTGTCTCCATGAACATCACTTCTCGCCCACCGCATTGCCGCTCCCTGCCCCAAATTTCAGTGCTATGCGGATGACACTCAGCTCAGTTTCAGGCTCCCTCCAGCCACCTCTTCTCCTTCCCTCATCTCTGACTGTCTGTCTGCTATCCAGGAGTGGTGTGCTGCCAATGATCTCTTCCTTAATACCAGTAAGACTGAGATTCTCCTCATCGGCACACCTGCTCCACCCTTTTCTGTCTCTCTCTGGCCAACCTCTCTTGGCCCTCATCCTGCTCCCACCTGTGAGGCTAAAAACCATGGGGTCATCTTCGACTCCACACTCTCCTTCTCTCCTCACATCTCTGATGTCTCTAAGAAGTCACACTACCAGCTGCACCTCCTCAGAGGTATTCTTCCTTTCCTCTCCTTCCCCCAGAAGCGCAATGTCTCCAGAGCTCTGGTTCTCTCTAGGCTGGACTACTGCAACAGCCTCTTTCTAAATCTGCCTGTCTCTACACTCCAATCACTGCAACTCACCCAGAACAGGACTGCAAGACGTTTCCTTGGCTTCAAGCCTAGGGATCGTATCTCTCCAGGACTGAAATCTCGGCACTGGCTCCCAGTGGCGGCAAGGATTAAATTAAAAACCCTCTGCATTGTCCACAAGGCCTTCTGGGGCCTGGGGCCTCAATACCTTCAACTCTCTCTTCCTAAATATCTTCCTTCTCTAGTTCTTCACTCATCCGCTTCCAACTCCCTCAAGGTCAGTCGCTTCTCCAAGCAACGAGTTGGTGGCAGATCTCTTTCTTCGGCTGGGGCCTCCCTCTGGAACAGCCTCCCTGCCTCTCTGGAAATTGAGGAGAACCATCTCCGGTTTCAGAAGCACCTCAAGACCTTCCTCTTTGCTTCTACTTTCTCTCCTCCTCTACCCTGCTGAACTCCTGACTGAAACTGCACTGGTCACCTGGCTACCATCTGTTCTCGGGCCCAGGTCCCCTTCCCGCCAGTTGCACACCTGCACTGCCCCCCTGGCAACCCTTGTACTCTGGAGCTGTTTCTGTATCCCTACAGCCCCTACCAGCACTTGCCACCTGATGTTTGCACTTACCCTTGCACCTGCCACCAGCTGGCTGCACTTCTTATGTATTGTTCCTATTTATTGTGTCTATTTATTACTGTTATTCTATGTACTGCACTTCTCCTTCCCCTTCCCTCTCACACTTTTCACCTTCACCTCCTCCCTTGCCCTTGTGCGATTTCAATGTCACCTGGCCTAGTAAGATCGTTGTCTCTGTCTTCCCTCTGTTCCCCTCCCTTGCCTCGTCACGCCTTGAAACACTTGTGTATAGGCGTGTTATAAATGACATATCATATCATATATCGTATCATACCTCAGTGTTCCTGAATGGGCTGATTTCTGCTCCTCCTTTCTGCTCCTCCTTACTTTCAAACGTATCCATTCTGCTCCTCTTGGGCTGTATGTGTATATTGTCAGAATGGCCACCAGAATCAAAAGGCCAGACAGACAGAAGGATAAGTGTTGTGGCTTGGATTTGCCTTCCCTCCTGTTGCTATATATGTTACAATGTTACGGTTGCCTGGATGCTGAGTGCTGTGAGAATGTTATGTGCAGAGTGCTCCTAGAGTGGGCCTGACTGAGAGAGAGGGTGCAGGTGGATGTCTCCCAAAAAACTTACCTTGTATGTACTAAAAAGGTTTGTGAGCCCCTCTAATGAGAACCAACACGGCCAAATAACCTGTTCTATGGGTAGGTGCCCACTCAGAGGGTCTATAACCACGTTTTAGCTGACTGTACTTCTCACTTGGGCAGTCCAGCACCGAAATGAAATGCAATTCTCGTCTGAACAATAGTACCAACAGCCACCCAAGACACATGTTTCAGCCTAGTCGGGCCTCATCAGTAAGTTGAAGCATTGCCACTCTAAACACCGTGAGCAAGGGGTCCACATCTGGATTACCCTGGGTAAATTAGGGTGAAACCCCAAGTTCCCAAAAATACACAAAAAGATCTGGGAGCCCCTCTAGCGAGAACAAACACGGCCAAATAACATGTTCTATGGGTAGGTTCCCACTCGGAGGGTCTATAACCACATTTTAGTTCACTGTCCTTTTCACAGAAGAGAAATACCATTTGCATATCAGTCTGGTCCCATCCACTTGGGCAGTTCAGCACCGAAATGCCAGGCAATTCTCCTCAGAACAAGAGTACCAACAGCAACCTCTGCCATGTGTTTCAGCATAGTCGGGCCTCATCAGTGAGACGAAGCTGTGTCTATCTAAGCACAGTGAGCAAGGGGGTCCGCGTCTGGATTACCCTGGGCAACGTACGGCAGAGCCCCAAGTTCCTAAAAATACACAAAAAGGTCTGTGAGCCCCTCTACCGAGAACAAACATGGCCAAATAACCTGTTCTATAGGTAGGTGCCCACTCAGAGGGTCTATAACCACGTTTTAGCTCACTGTACATTTCACAGAGGAGAAATACCCATTTGCATATCAGTGTGGTACTACCCACGTGGGCAGTCCAGCATCAAAATACTAAGCAATTCTCCTCTGAACAAGAGTATAAACAGCAACCCCAGACACGTGTTTCGGCCTGGTCGGGTCTCATCAGTGAGGCCAAGCTGTGCCTCTCTAAGCACAGTGAGCAAGGCGTCCATGTCTTGATTACTCTGGGTAACTTAGGAAGAAATCCCATGTCCCTAAACATATAAACAAAGGTCTGGAAGCTTCTCTAATGAGAAGGAACACAGCCAAATAACTCGCTCTCTGAGTAGGTTCCCACTCAGGAGTGCCCAATGAACTGGCACAAAAGTGGCCATCCATAATCAGTCCTCAAGGGCCACAAGCATGTGCATGTGGGAAGAGAGCATGGAGCAGAAATCCAGACCAGAGTGGCAGGCAGGGACCCGAAGGCCATCTGAGAACCATCCTGACCGTGCTGAGAGCCCTGTAAGGATTTGCAGTCGGGGCTAACCTATAATCTTGTCGATCAGCCGGTGTTTCAATCCAGAGAGATGTGATTGGACAACGCCACAAGAGCATTCACGTAGCCCAATTTGAATAGGGCGGCCGTGTGTGCTCTATGGGCGATGCCCAAGGGGAAAAACCATACAGGGAAACCCCCTTGTCGGAGGTGAAGAATCTTGGTGAAGATCTTCAGCTCCGGCGAACTGATGTTATCTGTGACTTGCCCCGATGTAAAGGAAACTCACTGAGGCGCCAAGGGGGCTACTGAATCAATCGGACAGGGAATAGGAACTCTGTTTCCTTTGGGGAACTTGGTTGGCAGAGCAGGCAGACAGAGTGCGAAGGCAGAGTGAAGCAGGAAGGGCAAAGGAGGCATATGGTGAAGGCAAGGCAGAAGGACTAAGAGAAAAACAGGGAATAGAAAACAGGGTAGAGTAACAGCATCAATGCTTAGTAGGGAAAAACGAAGCGACGCAAGGTGCTCACCGTTGGGCTGCTTCTTATGCTGTTTCCCTCTCTGGCAACGATCCTTGGGACGGATTGCATCTGGGTGCCATCTTGTAAAGAACTGCAACGTTACCAGATCTTCTGAGAGACCCAAGCTACTCCTCACTGATGATGCCCAACAAGGCTGAAACATGTCTGGGGATGCTTGTGGTCTCATGCAGAAGGGATGTGACCTAGCAATTCGGGCTGGACTGTCCCTTTTGGGGTAGGACCAAGTCTGATTTGCATATGGTTTTTTCCCCTTCTGTAATGGCTTGGCATGCTGAAAAACGATGTTCTGGAGGGTTGCCCAGAGCTGCGCCTGTGGTTATGATTAATTTAAAACCTTCCAGTCATCACCTTTTTGTTTTGCTAAAGTCACCCTGAGTGGGACGGGTATGCCCAGACGTGGGTCCTGAGTCTGCCGGGCCTAGAGATCCAAGCTACTCCTCACTGATGACGCCCAACAAGGCTGAAACATGTCTGGGGATGCTTGTGGTCTCGTGCAGAAGGGATGTGACCTAGAGGTTCGGGCTGGACTGCCCTTTTTGAGGTAGGACCAAACCTGAATTGCATATGGTTTTTCCCCTTCTGTAATGATATGTTATGATATGGCATTAATAACGCGCCTATACACAAGTGTTTCAAGGCGCGACGAGGCAGGGGGGGGGAAACAAGGGGAGGCATACAACGATCCTACTAGGCCAGGTGTCATTCAGATCGTGCAAGTGCAAGGGAGGAGGGGAAAGGGAGAAGTGCAAGGGGAAAGGGAGAGGGGAAAGTGCAGTACAGGGTTAATAGCATACAGGAAAGTAACAAGGGCCAACTAGTGGCAGTGCGAGTAAGTGCAGATAAGTGCTGGGAAGGAGGGGCTGTAGGGATACAGACACAGTCCCATAGTGCAGGGGGTGCCAGGGAGGCAGTGCAGGGGAGAGTGGCTGGACCAAGGACCGAGAAGGTGAGTGGCCCAGTTGCAGATTCAGTGCATTTTCAGTAACTTTAGCAGGGGAGAGGGGGAGAGAAAGCGCAGGCGAAGAGGAAGGTTTTGAGTGGTGTGGCAGGCTGAAAAACGATGGTCTGGAGGGTTGGCCAGGGCTACGCCCGTGGTTATGATTAATTCAAAACCTTCCAGCCATCACCTTTTTGTTTTGCCTTCTGAGCAGTGAACCAAGCCACCGCCATCTTGAAGGGCTAAAAACCCTGTGAGGATGATGTTTTCTCCAATGCTGCCAGATAGACCATGAATTGACAGAAGTCCTAACAGTGTGCCACCCCTGAAGAGGCATCGTACCAGGCTTCCAAGGGTGCAACCGGTGAAATATCCTGAGAAGTCTTGAGGCATGAACTGCTGAAGCTGGTTCTCATGTACGGTCGGACGATCCATAACCTTTCCAATCGAGTAGATACTGTAGCTGTCCCCTATGGTAATGGAATCACATATGGCTTTCACTTAATATTCGGGTCCAGAGGTGGTATCAACAGGTACTGGGTATTTGCGAGTGAGTCTGTGAAAGCGATCTGTCATATAGGGTTTTAACTGGGATATGTGAAATACAGGATGTATGCGAGACCATGAAGCGGGTAGTTGAAGTTTGAAGGCGACTGGCCCGATCAGTTGAAGAATCTGGAAGGGACCAAAAAAGCGTGGCGCCAATTTGGATGGGACCAAATGTTTCAGTAAATGGTGCAATGATAGCCACACAAGGTCTCCGACATTCAAAGTAGATGTTTGAAGTCGCCTTCGATCTGCTTGCTTCTAGCTGGTAGCTCGTAAATCTGTTAAGGACTGCAAGGCAGTGGTATGACCTGTTTGGATCTTATCAACAAGTTCATTAGTGAAAGAACCTTGGTGTCTGAAGGGGTCTCGGAAGGTACACATGCAGGGTGATAACCGTAGGTGCAAAAGAAAGGAGTGAGTCCGGTAGAGGTATGAATCAAGTTATTATAAGCGTATTCAGCAAATGGTAGTAGGGCAGCCCAGTTGTCCTATGATGCTGATGTGAAACACTGTAAGTATTGTGTGAGTGACTGGTTCAGCCTTTCGGTTTGTTTGTTCGACTGTGGGTGATAGCCAGAGGTCCGGGCTCTCTGAATCCCAAGCTTATTACACAATAGTTTCCGGTAAGTAGAGGTGTATTGTGTCCCTCGATCCAAGATTATGGTAGTCGGCAAGCCATGAAGAGGAAAGAGGGAATGAAGAAAAACTTCGGCCATACGTTTGGCAGTAGGAATACACGGATGAGCCATGAAATGAGCCATCTTAGTAAGAGAGTCTACCATCACCATGATTGTAGTCTGATCGTCAGAAAGGGGTAGATTAACAATTAAATCAGTACTGATGTGTTGCCATGGATGGGATGGTAAAGGAGGCTGTGTTCATTTTCCCAAGGGGAGCCTACGAGGTGTCTTGCTTTGCTGACAAATGGCACAAGAGGCTACGTAGTCTCTAACTTCGTTGTTGAGGTTGGGCCACCAGAAATATCTGATGATGTTTTCCAAGGTTACACAAACTCAACGATGACCCGCTGTCTTCACATCATGGCCCATGTATAGTACCTCTTGTTGTAAGGTTGAGATGGGTAAGTAAAGCGTCTGACCATGAAACATGCTCCGCCTTACAACCCGTACTGTTCCATGGTGGCTAATATCAATGGGTCTCAAAGATGAGTTGCTTGTTTCACCTGTTGGAGAAAGATGGAGACAGTAAATAGAAAAGAAGCTTTGGGAAGCAGCTTTTGTTGCTGATGAGGAACTCCGGCTTCAGAGTCGGTGCAAGATAATGCGTCCGCCATTTGATTCTCGTGACAGGCAGAAAGGTGAAAAGAAAATCATAAAGAGAAGTAAAATATGCCAACAGGCCTGTCTACTGTTTTGACATTCATGTTGCTGTAGAACTTTTAGATTGCGATGGTCCATTCTCACAGTCACCTGATATTTGGAACCCAGTTACAAATGTCGCCATTCGGTACAGGTTTTTTTTATCACTAAAAGTTCAATTTCCAAGACGGTATAATTCTGTTCCGAGCCTGATAGAGGCTTGGAGATATAAGCAATGGGGTGTTCACAATCATCTTAGAAAAGTTGTTTAAGAACGGCTCCAATTGCAGCGTTTGAAGCATCCGTTTCCAGAATAAATGGTCTATTCTGGTTTGGGAGGCGTAATATAGGAGCTCTTGTGAAATGGGCTTTTAACACTCGAAACGCCTGTCTCGCTCTGTTGTTCCATGAGAAATGGACTCCCTTCTTCAAAAGAGCAGTCAGGGTAGGATTTTCATAGAAAAATTAGGAAAACATTTCCTATAAAAGTTTGTAAAGCCCAGGAAGCTTTGTATGTCTTTAACCAAAGCGGGCACTTTCCATTGCAAAATAGCCTGTACCTTTGAGGGATCCATGGAAGCTCCATCAGAAGATTGAATGAAAGCCAAATAACTAACAGATGTTTTGTGAATGTGACGTTTTTCCACTTCTGATACATCGGATTTGATGTTCTTGAAGATTTCTGGGAAATATTTGAATGTTGTCGAGATAAACGACTACTGAATGAAATATGAGATCTGAAAAAAGGTGATCCATAAATCGCTGAAAAAAAAGCGGGGCGTTAGCCAATCCGAAGAGCATGACACGGTATTCGTAGTGGCAGAAGGGAGGGCCAAATGCTGTTTTCCACTCGTTGCCACTTTGAAACCGGAGGAGATGATATGCGCCTCTAAGATTCAACTTTGTACATATCAAAGCCCCCTCGGACGGCCTCCAAAATGTCCAGGAACAAGAGAAGAGGGTACTTATCCTTTACTGTAATCTTATTCAAGCTCCTGTAATCAATACATGGATGTAATTCTGAAGTGTCTTTCTTTGGGATGAAGAATATCAATGCACCCTCAGGGGATTTCAACACCATTATCAGCCCGTTTTGAAGGTAAGTCTGTAGGTATGCACCTTAGGCCTCTTTCTCTGGCTCAGAGAGAGTATACATCATACCGAAAGGAACTTGAGTGTTGGGCAAGATCTCAATGGACCAATCCTCTACTCGATGTGGAGGTAACTACTTGTATTCGTCTTCTAAGAATACCTGTTGATAAGCATGGTACTCTTTGGGCAATTTTTGGAGGTGGGATATAGATCTGTTCTCATTGGTTTTCAGTTGAGTTTGAAAGCAGATGGCTATTTCATGAAGGCAATGTCGAAGCCAATACTCTGAGCCCAAAAATATGGTACCAGCTGCCCAATTCACATAGGGGTTGTGTTGCCGAAGCCAAGGAAGATCCAAAATAATTGGGTAATGTGCTACCTTTATTAGATCAAATGTGATGGACTCCTTATGGGAAGATAGTCGCATCAAAAGTTTGGAGGTTTGTTCTTTAATGGGGATTGAAGATAATGGAGTACCGTCAACCCCTTCCACTGGAATAGGAAGTGGAGTGGTTTCCCGAGGGACATGGTGTTCCGGGGCCCAGGGGTCATCGAGAATATGTCCTTCTGCCCCACAATCGATGAGCCCCAGCGCAACCATGCAGGTGCCCTTTGGGTTCTTCCCCCTGCTCGGGGTTTGATTCAATGTCCGGACGTCGACTTTTTAAGGTCACCCTCTAGCCTGGCTGAAAATTGACTTTTGGTGTAAAGTAAACCTCGTGAAGGTTATACCACCAAGATGAAACACATTGAATAGATTTTCATCTATGAAAGACACTAGAACATTTCTCTAGTTGGAACTTCCGCATGTCAAAGCCACACAAAGTAATGCATTTGGTTTTGTTTAGGAACTCCATGTTCACCTGTGAAAATAACGAACACTGCTGTGACTGCATTTGACATCTGTATGTTTTTCAAATGATGTGACAAGTTGCAAAGGCATGAAGCAATGCCTATGTTGAGTTTTGTTATGAGGATTAGCATGGAGTAAATGTCTGATGTTCATTAGCCTGACTTTACATATCATTTGTAAAATGTCCAGATCCAGGAGATGATATGTACTGCACTCTGTGATTTTCAAGTTGTGCGCTTTTCACATATGTTACAAAGTGCATATATTTTAAAACATGAATATATTTCAAAAAATGGGTCAGTCATTAGTAATAAACTGAACACCATTCTCTTTTGAGCTTTCCACTGTATTTTCTGCAGACAGCGAGGCATTGCTTGCCAACTAATGATATGCTGGCAGGCAGCCCTACAAGAAGTAATAACTGCATTAGAATAAAGTGCAATAGATTAGAAATTACATAGGCAGGACCCCTTTCCTTGTTTATAGACACAATCGATGAGGGCAGGAACATCATGAATGATCTTGTCCTGGAGATGCAACTCTACTTTAAGAACCATCATGAGGGTATCCTGAGGATTGTGAGCGTGGGAACATACAGCTTTCCCCTTGACCGTGGTTCCCATTATGGATGGGGTCTGGTGTTTCCCGTCTGTTGAGGAGGGGTGATCAGACAATCCTTAACAAATGCTTGTAAGATCCACAATACATGCAGAGGCCGAGAGTCCTGCGCCTATTGCGTTCTTCCAGAGTCAAAGTTCCACGGGCGATACCACCCTGAATGGGCTCCTATTCTGAGTGCTGGCGAGGACTAGAATGAAAAGCTTTGGCCGTCTTCTGCAGGCGTCCTTTAAGTCTTTTGGATTGCTGCTCTTGCAAACGAAAATCGATCTGTAGCGTTAATGCAATCATCTCTTTCAGATTTGGAGGTGTTGGCACACAGGAGACCTCATCTTTGAGTTCCTCAGACAACACTTGTCGAAAAAGTGTTACCAAAGCATCATCAGGCCAGGCGTTCTCCCCGGCCATTTGTTTGAAATTGGTGCTGTAAGTCAGCACATCTAATGACCCTTGTCTTCTTTTGAGTAGATTTTCCTGGGTGGAGACAGTGAGTTCTTGTTGGCTAAACATTGCCTGAAGACTATTTACAAAGGCAGAACATGAATCCAGGATTTGATTGTTGGTGATTACAAGGGGAGTTGCCTGGGCCAGGGCACTTCCTGCCAAGTTGGATAGAATAAAACTCACGTTAGAGTGATCTGTGGGAAAATAGGAGGGATTCAAAGTAAACTGTACAACACATGATTCCAAGAATCTGCCTGCCTCCACTCTCCGCCCTCTGCAACTCATCCAGAACAGAACTGCGAGACTTGTCCTTGGCCTCAAGCCCAGGGACCGTATCTCTCCAGGACTGAAATCTCTACACTGGCTCCCAGTGGTTGCGAGGATAAAGTTCAAAACCCTCTGCATTGTCCACAAGGCCTTCTGGGGCTTGGGTCCTAAATACCTTCAACTCTCTCTTCACAAATATCATTACTCCCCGAGCCCTTCGCTCATCCGCCTCCAAATCCCTCATGGTCAGCCGTTTCTCGAAGCAACGAGCTGGGGGTAGATCTCTCTCCGCAGCAGGGGCCTCCCTCTGGAACAGCCTTCCTGCCTCCCTGAAACTTGAGGAGAACCACCTCCGGTTCCGGAAGCACCTCAAAACCTTCCTCTTTGCTTCTGCTTTCTCTCTCCCTCTCCCCTGCTGAACAGCTAATTAATTCTTCACTAAACTGCACTGATCCTGCAACTGGACCACTCTAAACGGCCTTCGGTCCTGGGCCCAGCCACTGATCCCCTGGAACCCCTCTGCACTGCGGGACTGTCTCTGTATCCCTACAGCCCCCCCCCCTTCCCCAGCACTTGTTCTGCACTTACCTTGCACTTGCCACCAGCTGGCCCTTTTTTATTTATTACTTTACGCCACTTACCTTACTGCACTTCCCCCCTCCCCCTCCCCTTGCACTTTTTCCCCCTCCCCCACCCCTGCGCGATCTGAATGACACCTGGCCTAGTAGGATCGTTTGTTATGTCTCCCCTTGTTCCTCCCCTCCCTGCCTCGTCGCGCCTTTAACACCTGTGTATAGGCGCGTTACAAATACCATATCATATCATATCATAAGAACTCCTTGAGTTTCTTTGGATTTTCTGCGAAATTCCACAAAATGAGGGAGGTTGGAGGCAGCTCAGTTCGTATGGGTGCAGCTGCAACCATTTGTCAAAGCGCAGCATTTTCATTCTTCAGATGTTGCACTTCCTGGGTGAGATCTTGAAGAGCTGCTAATACTTGTTGCATTTGTTCCATTGTGATGGAGCTGGCGTCGCTTGCTGTAAGGATGTGCAGTCGGAGGCTAACCTGTAATCTCGTCGTAGATCACCTGGTGTTTCATCCCAGAGAGATTTGATTAGAAAATGGCACAAGAGCATTCACGTAGCCCAATTTGAATAGGGTGGCCGTGTGTGCTCTATGGGCGATGGCCAGGGGGAAAACCCATACAGGGAAAACCCTTGTCAGAGGCATTGTATCTTCAGAGAAGATGATGGTATGGTTCCTTGCTCTGGCGAACTGATGTTATCCGTTACTTGCCTCGATGTAAAAGAAACGCACCGAGGTGCCAAGGCGGCAACTGAAACAATCGGACAGGGAATAGGAACTCTGTTTCCTTCACAGAACTTACTTCGCCGAGCAGGCAGACAGAGTGCAAAGGCAGAGGGAATCGGGAAGGGCAAAGGAGGAATATGGCAAAGGCAAGACAGAAGGGCTAAGAGAAAAACAGGGAATAGAAAACAGGGTAGAGTAACAGCATCAATGCTTAGTGGGGAAAAACGAAGCGACACAAGGTGCTCACCATTGGGCTGCTTCTTCTGCTGTGTCACTCTGTGGCAACGATCCTTGGGATGGATTGCATCAGGGCGCCATCTTGTAAACAACTGCAACGTTACCAGATCGTCTGAGCAGTGCACCAAGCTGCCACCATTTTGAAGGGCTAAATACCCAGTGAGGATGCTGTTCCCTCCAATGCTGCCAGATAGACCATGAATTGATAGAAGTCCTAACAAGGCCAGGCAGCGGAAGACCACTAGGTCTGTGAAGAACGCCCGCCAGCCCAATGTACCAGCCGGACTTCTAAACCAGCCTCGAAGGGCGAGTCGTGTGTGGGAGAGCAGAGGACGAGTGTCGTCAGACCTCGTCCGCATGAACATAGGCTGGGAACCTACGTTCCTACATAGTGAACCGACACCTCCAAGGAGCCACCAAACAGCACAGGACCCCCGTAAAGTGGCTGCAGAGCTGCACAAGGCAGAGTCTGTCATGTAGGACTTGCAGACAGATGTACAGAGGGACAGGGTAGCAACAGCATGCATTCCGTAACCCAGAGGCAACCTTGCGATCCACAGCGTCCTGAACCGCTGCCTTCACTGCCGACATCGAAAACCGCCCCACCAGGCGGGCGATGCGAGGAAGAGAGTGTCGCCACAAAACGGGACATGGCAACCCGTTCCACGCCCTGTGAACAGTGCAGCAGCAGAGCACCTGGGGAATGCCCTGGGCAACCCCATCTTGGGGCATGCCCGTAACGTCCAATGGAAGGATCTGAACAAGCACCCCGGACCAAGGGTGCCTAGAAACCAAACCATTCCACCCCAGGGAGAGCACAGTGTCCACTTCTACCCTGAGGAGACACAACCCCCAGCCTCAGCAGCCGTGGAGGGCGAATCTTGGAAGAGGCGGAAGCAGGGATGTCATTTCACCAAAATGCCAGGCGTAGTGGAAGTGACATCACAAGGTCACTCCCCCAAGAGTGACATCATATGAAGTTATGTTATTTGGCCACGCCCCCGTGTGACATCACAGGAAGTGATGTAATTTGACCACGCCCCCATCGTGACATCACAGGAAGTGGCATCACATAGCATTGTTTCTAAGTACACTACGAACTGGTCCGTGTGAATGACTGGCCAGAAGCATGGGTAAGAAATGGCTAACTGGATTAAAACGAGTATGAACCATTCGGTCCTTGGAAATGTGGTCTGCTTAGGAAAGTGGACCTCATGTTTATTTTGGCAACGTTGTATGGACACTCTTGAGACCTGTAGATGCACATATGACCGGCGTCTTCTTTCTGCGCATGCTCTTTGGGTACATGTTTCAGCTGTGTCCGTGCTGCTTCCGGTGTCTCCTTTCTGTGCATGCTCCTTGGGTTTAGTTTCAGCTGTGAGTTCCTACTTCCGGGGTGTCTCCTTTCTGCGCATGCTCTTTTGGTAGATGTTTCGGCTGTGAGTTCCTACTTCCGGTGTTTACTTTTTGCGCATGCTCCTTGGGTTTAGTTTCAGCTGTGAGTTCTGCTTCCCGTTCCCCCTTTCTGCGCATGCTCCTTGGGTTTAGTTTCAGCTGTGAGTTCTGCTTCCCGTTCCCCCTTTCTGCGCATGCTCTTTGGGTAGATGTTTCAGCTGTGAGTTCCTACTTCCGGTGTCTCCTTTCTGCGCATGCTCCTTGGGTTTAGTTTCAGCTGTGAGTTCCTACTTCCGGTGTTTACTTTCTGCGCATGCTCCTTGGGTTTAGTTTCAGCTATGAGTTTTCTGCTTCCCGTTCCCCCTTTCTGCGCATGCTCCTTGGGTTTAGTTTCAGCTGTGAGTTCCTACTTCCGGTTCCCCCTTTCTGCGCATGCTCTCTGGGTAGATGTTTCGGATGTGACAGTGCTACTTCCGGTTTCCCCTTTCTGCGCATGCTCCTTGGGTTTAGTTTCAGCTGTGAGTTCCTACTTCCGGTTTCCCCTTTCTGCGCATGCTCCTTGGGTTTAGTTTCAGCTGTGAGTTCCTACTTCCCGTTCCCCCTTTCTGCGCATGCTCTCTGGTGTCTACTCGGTACTGCGCATGTCTGTCCTCCAGCGCTGCACCCCAGCTTCGCTGCCCAAGGCGCTAGGTAGCTCAGTCTTCTGAGCCGTGGCTGCGTTCCTGCTTCCTCCTGCCCCCCCCCCCCCATCTCTTGCTCTATTGTTAAAGGGAAAATGCTGCACAAGCTCTGAAGCAATCCCATGGCATAATTTACCGCAGCTGAGTGACAGGCCTATTGCACGCGCTTGTGGTGAGAAAAGTGTCCTTTTAGGGTAATGTTGACTTGTCTCTGCTTTTCCTTCATGCTCCTTCTGTTAAGCCTTTCTCCTGTGTTTGTGATTTATAGGGGGCGAGGCAGCTCCCTCTTTGGATATTTCTTAAATATATTTTCTCTGGATGTGGTGTACATTCTTGGAGATTAATTAATCCTATGGTAATATTTTCTTTCTCCAGACCTGAATACACTATTGGTGCGTTGCAGTGTCCCGCAGGCAACAGAAGGTAAATAGCTGCTGTGATATATGCATGTCTCTCTGCACAGGGTGTTCTTTGCTTCTGCAGCAGTTTGTCTCCTGTCCTGAGTGCACTCCTTGCCCCCATCTTCCCTTTCTCTACTCTTTGCCCCCCAGCCCCCATGCCCAGGGATGCCCCCTATTGCACTGAGTAAAGGAGGACAACTTGCAACCCATCCCCTCAAACGAGAGTTTGGATGGGGATAAAAGTGTGCATTTTAAAGCGCATTATTTATTTATTCGTTTTTTAAATTTGTGTAGCACACAACAGCCCGCAGGCATCGTGGCGCTGTCACAGAGGTAAGTAGGCTACTTGGTTACAGTAGTACATACAGAGAGTATTAGATCTAACAACTGTAGGTGCATTGGTTACAGTGGTGCAAGAACTAGTTGCAGTGGTGCATGACAAAGCATATGATGTGTACCCAGTTCAATAGGTTACAGGGAACATGAGTACGCAGGCGTGATGCGCAGAGCGGGAGTGTAGGCAGAGGTTAGTTAAACAGCCAGGTTTTGAGTGCTTTGCAGAATGCAAGGTGTGAGGGTTCGTTTCTAAGGGTGAGTGGCAGGGAATTCCATTGTTTGGCAGCAATTAAAGGGACGCTAGCGCCACCTGCTTTGGCTTGTTTGACTCGACTTGGGGATTATGAGACGGTGGGAGTATGGTGTTCTTGTGGGTCTGGAAGAGCCTGTTCTCATTACTTTCGAGGCAAGGTAAAGGGAGGCTGTGTGAGTGATGCACTTGTGAGTGACGGCAAGAGTTTTGAATAGGACCCGTTCTTTGAAGGGGAGCCATTGGGCTTCGTGTCTGGCGGCAGATCTTTTTTTTTTATTAGTTGTTGATTAGTTTGCTCAACAAACTCTTACAACATCAACAGTATGTAATAAACAAAGGTTAAAAACACAATCTTCTTATCATGGTAAACCATATTATAAAACAAAATACTAGCCTCAGAGAAGGAAGAGATCCATTCACATAACAACCGTTCTCATAGATTACATCCTGTTAAATTTCATCTGCAATACAGAGCACTGCTCTACCTGAATTTGTAGATCTCAATCTCCACTATGCGTAATAAACAAGCATCTCACAATAATACTGCGAGTGTACATAGACTTCTCAACAGAACATTCACTTGACAACTACTGTGGAGGAGTCCTTCTTAATGAATTTCATCCTTCATAGTGTACATCATCAAAGTGATGTATAGACCACATAATCAAAGTGGATGACCAGCAAACACCTATCACAAAATCCAGCCACATAAATTGGTTTCTCATAAACAATAAACCAAAGTTATACATAAAACACAAAACAACATTAAGTGTTTTTAAGTTTATTCAAAGCAGAAATACTGGCATTCTTCATACTTGTGATATCATTTTTTCCAGTTCTACATTTAACAGCACAAGACATTTTGAAAGAGCCAATATGGTCTTTGTTGTATATCCCCACATACATGCCATCCACAACCATTCCCTGGCTGGCAACGTCGTACCGATCATGCCAGGTCCCAGTTATCAAAGTGTTTTCAGTAGATTACAAGATGTTTTAGGGTTTATTTTTGTTCTGATTCATTACAAAAGCGGCTCCGTACAGGAGCACCTACTGCAGATTTATTTCCCCATTTCAATGTCCTTTCATGGGTGTACATCAAATTTAGCTTAAAGCAAAGATGTACATCCCACAGTTTATTGCAAGGAAACTTTAATAGATCCGTCCTCCGGGGCATCCGCTTTGCCGTACACTAACGGCAGATGTGTGTTCTCTTTTGGGAATTTTGAGAGCTGCTTGAAGTGCATTGTTTTGGATTATTTGGAGTTTCATTAGGTTTTTTGCTGTAGTGCCAGCAAAGAGGATGTTGCAGTAATCCAGTCTTGAGCCTATTATGGCTCTGGTGATGGAGAGGCAGTTCTCAGTGGATAAGAGTGGTTTGGCTGCGTTAATCAATTTGGTGTAGTAGGCAGCTGAGGAGGCGATGTCGCTGACTTGACGTGACATGGAGAGAGTGGCATTGAGGTAGACTCCTAAGGTTTTACCGATGGGGAGACCAGGATCTGTATGTTATCAATTGTGAAAGTGCTGTATTGGTTGGTAAGTACGTTTAGGGTTTCCTGTGAGCCTACTAGGAGGATTTCAGTCTTACCACTGTTGAGGCAGAGACGGTTGGCTGACATTCAGGCCTCAATAGTGGAGTAGGCAGTGTCGAGGGCCTTGGCGTCAGTTTCGTAGTTACTGGAGAGTGGGAGTAGGATTTGGGTGTCATCAGCATACTTAGTGTAAGCTATACCAATGGAATCTAGGATGTCAAATAGAGGCTTAGTGGAAATGTTGTAGAGAGTGGGAGAGATATAGGATCCCGGAGGGACTCAGCAGTGGATGGTGATGGGAGCTCCACACGCCTGATCTGAGAACACTCTCATGGCTCTTCCTTGCAGGAATGAGCTGATCCAGGCTGTGGCATTAGGTGAGAAGTGTGCTGAGGAAGTGAGGTGGTGACAAAGAATGTTGTGGTCCACTAGGTAAAATGCGGCTGATAAGTCCAAGAAGAGGAGTAGGGGCAGGCTTGCCTGCATCCTTTATATCAAGTTGCTTTTTAAGGTCAAGCAGAGCAGATTCTGTGCCGTGACCAGGGCGAAAGCCGGATTGACGTAGGCCCAGGATATGGTTTGTTTTCGAGGAAGTGTTGGACCAGTGATTTGTCAACGATTTCTAAAAGGAAAGGGACAGTAGTTATGGGTCTGTAGTTGTTTAGAGGAGGCCGGGTAAAGTGACAGCTTGTTTAGAAGTGGTCGTACCCAGGCTTCCTTAATGCTAGGAGGGTCCAGTCCAGAGGGAAAGGAGGCATTGATAACTGCTGTGAGAAACAGGGCTAGTGTGATAGCAGTCTTTAATGATCGTGGCTAGACAGTCATCACCTTTGCAGTTCTAAGGTTTGAGGTGTTTTAGGAGGGTGAGGACTAAGTTCTGTGACATCATTGAAGGAGAAGAGGGGGATATCCTCCTGGGCAGAGGGGTTAGTGGTGGGTGTGGCTGAGGGCGAGACAATGTGTTCTGGTTGGGATTGTGCTCTGCAGAAGGTTACGTTTGTTGAGCATGGCGGTTTGGAAGTTAGAACACCACGATTCGTCTTTAGTTATGACCTGCGTGGTAGGAGCTGGTTATTCTAGTTCTCTGAAGATGGCAAAGATTTTCTTAGTTCCAGATTTTGCATTGGTAATCCTAGTGTTGAAGGAGGCGGATTTGGGCGAGATGATTGCCTTTTTGTATTGGGTGGCTATCTGGTAGAATTCTAGTTTTGTGGATTCAAGTGGGTTAGTTTACCAAGTGGAGAGGGCGGTGCATTTCAAGGAGAAGAGTTCCAGTAGCTCTGGGGTGAACCAAGCATTTGCGTGTCTGGCCGTTTTGATTTTCCTGCTGACACTGGAGCTATGGCATTGAGTGCATTCTTTAGTGCAGAGTTTTATAGATCAGCTAGAACGATGGGATCATTGGAGAAAGGAGGTTTGAAAGTGGGGGTTGCTACATAGGGCAGTAGCCTCGATTTGGTTACTTTCCTTGAACTGGGGAATGCGGTAGTTGAGTGGTTTTTTATCGTAGGCATGTGGATGTAAAAGTGGATGATATGGTGGCCTGTCCAGGGGCAGGGGGCATTGGAGCAGATGGATAGAGAGTAATTGTGGTTGGCTATCCAGTCCAGGATGCAGCCTTTAGAGTGGGTGGGGTTAGTGATTGATTGATTGAACCCCAGGGTGTCTAGAGCTTTGGCAAGAGATTTGGCATGTGAATCCTCAGGGTCATTGAATCCGAGGTTCAGGTCTCCTAATAGAATGGACTTAGAGGAGATTTTTAGGTTGTCAGATAGGAGGTGTATGTGTTTCTCATGGAAGTCAGCCATGGGGATGGGGGGGGGGAACAATATGTATAGTGATGGTGCAGTTAGGGGAGGTGGTAAGTTTGAGGGACAAAACGTCACTGTTACCTTCAAATGAGTTGGTGACCTGTCGTAGGAAGAGGGATTCCTTGGCAATGATGGCCACTCCACCGCCTTTGGTGTGTAGGCGGTCCAGACCTAGATGTAGCCTTGGGGTAGGGCTAAGGATAAGGCGGTGCCAGAGGCTTCATGTAGCCAAGTTTCAGAGATGACTAAGAGGTTCAGGTTTGTGTGCGGGGAGCAGGTCACAGATTTCCAGAGCATGTGCTGGGAGGGAGCAGGAATTAATGAGGGCACATTGGAATGAGGCAAGTGGTTTGGTGGGCTGCCAAAAGTATGTACTGTGTACTAGATTGTTAATGGATAATGAGTAGGAATAGGTGTTGGAGCTGTGCAAGGGAAATTTGAAAGTTCCTAGATCAGTAGAAAATGCAGTTCCGAACTGTCCGTCAAGCAGAGATCTTATTTTGAAGTGCGGACGGGTTCCCGGACACGTCATCATGCCGTGCGCCAGCGTATGGTCATGTGGCACTGTCTGGAAGGTCCGCTATGAAGTCAGATGTTGGTAGACGTCTATCAATGACATTTGTGATGTCATCTTTGATGTCCTGGGTGTTAGTCTTAGCAGTGCACGGTGGTGGCGCGAGTTATGGTTGCTTATCTTACCATAACTGGTTCCAAGTAAAACCGAAAAACCCCTGAAATTCTCCATACTGTCCCTTTAACAAAGTATTTTCGTTGAATTTCATAGGTTTTTATTAGTCCAACTTAACCATAACGTCCCTTTAACAAAGTTTTTTCAGTGAATATATATTTTGAAACAAAAATTGTGCCCCGTGACAGGGCAAAACCAACGGGTTGCACTCCCGAGAGCAGCTGAGAGGAAGAAGTCCAATCTCAGCAAGGAAAAGGCTTGACAGCAAATCCAGGCAGCACAAAGTATTCTTTATTAATAAAAGTGCATGAAAAAAGGGAGAAAACCTGAATAACAAACGACACGTTTCACGGTACTCCGACCGCTTGTTCACGTAGGTAGGGAATGACACAGAAAAAGGACTCCTTTAAAAGAGCTAGGCAAACTCTATGGTAGCAGTGCATAGAATGTCCCTATGCACAAGTCAGTACAATGTAGTAAACACTTGGCGGCCATGTCATAGCATTTAAAAGCACCGGTCTGTACTATATGAATAAAGTACACCCCATAGTCATCAAAACACCAGATAACTACTATGTAATTAAAAATGCTTCAACCAGTGTCCTAGAAAACATGAATGCAGGGACTGAGGAGGAGACGGCGAGCAACGCGCGGAAATAGCAATGGGAGGAAAAAATACGGTGAATACACCGCTCGGAGAAAAAGACAAAATATGTCAAATATCTCAAAACACCAATAATGTAACAAGATGGAAAATGGTGTTAATCACGACTGATATCTGTGAGTGTCATCAAAATAATTTTTTTTAATGAAACACTCCCACTGTTAGTGCAATGCACGGGGGCCATACGGACTATATCATGCCTCTAAACAGTACAAATTATAAAATATTAATAAGGTAGAAGCCTAGTCAGTAAATGCCTTCCATGTAAGTAAACATTGCATCTGTGCAAATAATCTGCACACACGCCGTTGTTCAGCCATCTCCTCCACTCTGTCCCGCAGTCTGAATATCGTACATACCATTTACTGACTAACGTGTAAATATGCCCCGTAATTATCTTAAGTCTCAAGAATCCATAAACGCATGGTCATCATCGTATGAATACAAAAATGCAGATGGGACATATCAAGCTCAAAAGTGCAGTATAAAGTGCAAAGTGCTTTAGCAGCAAAGAAAGTGCAAAGTGCTAGCAGCAAAGGAAAGGAAAAAGGGAAGGGGGGATGAGAGTTGAAGTCTCTACAGTAATAATAATATGCACAGTGCTCTACGTCCATGAATGCACTGATGTATTCCTAAATGTGCTGGAAATGTAAATCATAAACCATGCAATCAATTATCAGAGAAGAATTTAAAAATCACTGAATGTTTAAGATGACATAGTATCTAAAATATTAAAAAATACTCTTCTCTCTGTAAAAGGATACATGACAAAAAACCGTGCATGCATGGACAACTGGAGCAGATCAACAAATTCATCCACCGTAAAGTGCAAAGTGCATTTAACCATAAAAATGCCCAATTATTAATGCAAACTAGCTTCCTAGTAAACCTTCTACTGCAAAAAGATGATACACATATGCTTGAGCGTCCCAAAACAATATTTAGACATAGTGGACCCGCAAAGGGATATACCATGACTGGGTAACCCCTGCGATGTAAGTATCTGCATCTAAAAGGATGTGAAATATCCGCCAAGGAAAAGACAAAAGGGGTCGAGACAAGATAAGGGGGAGAGTAAGAAAGCATAAGGAATCCAAAAGACATTCTGTGTAAAAGTATGCATCACAGTGATCAATATTAAAAACAAAACCCTATTACTGATCTTGTTAAAAACAAAATTGTGCAAGTTAAACTGCACAATATCATGAAAGAAACAACCTGAAAGATACGTCAGAACTAAAGGGAATGTACATGGTGGCTAAAATCTAAAGAAGGCACTGTTGGACATTAATAGACATTCAAGAGGTCATACAAAAACATTTAAGGTACCTGAAATATAAAAGTAGTTCATCAAAGATAAAAAAAACAAATATATACTATTAGGTGCCTAAAAACGTGTATAGCTCTTCATCAGCATTATGACCCCTAGGTTTCTTGGTCTCGAGGTCCAAAATGGACTTGGTCTCCAGTTGTCTCAACAGTAACTCCCTATTGCCGCCTCTGGGTGATTAGGCACAGTCCGAATACCAAAAAAGGAGCAACCCTCCAATCTGCTGCCATGTTGGGACTGAAAATGCAGAGCCATCGGATAGTTAGAATCAATATTTCTTATGGCTTGAATGTGTTGGAGTATTCTCAACTATATATATTTGCATAATCTGATTTTGCCCTTGTGGTGAGTTTATACTAACTCGATTAAATGCTAAAAGGAGGTATCGGTACAAACTTGCATACACATGAAGATGAATGCACATGTAATATTTTCAGCCAATGTTTGCACTATTTGTATTGTACTTTCTATTGTTCAACTATTAGTTCATCAGAACATATATTACCACTGAAGCTCGTGGTTCTACAAAATTATATGTAGTTCCCAAATTATATGAAGTTCCCATATATAACTATTGATATTTATTCAAGAGTAGAATGTATTGAAGTGATTTAGACGCCATCGAGTTATTAGATGTGGAATATCAACATAGTGCGCATTTGAGGTAAAAACTCTACCAATGCGGAAGAGAGGTTTAATGCAGGATTGTCCCATTTCAGGTAGAAAACCCAACATTGACAATTCCATCGAAGCACAACACTGATCATATGTTACACACATAATTCCTAATGAGTTGCCCCTCCCAAGATGGCCGACGCAACTAGTTGCGATCGGCCATCTTGTAACACAATGTTGCCATGCCAACGGTAAAACATTAACAGGAACATGATTGCCGCGGCTGCACTGTACGCAGCGGGAGCGGCTGTATGCATAGCGATACATCAGATAAGGTAAGAACAGAACTTATCGGAAATACACAAACGCAATCTTGACATTGATGGATAACGTAAACATATTGATATCGTTTCCTTTCAGAAGGACGTTTACTAACGTCGCGAACCGCGTACTTCTGAGCAGGACATTTCCCTGCACACAGGTCAGTGAAGCTGACACGGTGTATAGGTTAAAATGGGCAATCTTATAAATATATATGAAGTCTCACAATGGTGAGTAAACGTATACAAACATATGAACATAAACAAACATTTACGGGCACTGCATGAGAAGCACACGCTTAAAAATGGCAGAATATAACACATTGAGCGCACTTATTCACAACAAGCTGAATTGATCACAACCAAGGGCTCATGAAGTAATGAAACTATGACATACTTGCATGGGGTGCACAAAGCATGGAACTGAGTAGCGATCACCTTTATACATTTGTGTTTAGACAGCTATTATTGATCATATCAATGTGTTTTTCTTTGTTTTTTCTTAGGTTTTTCTTGTGTTACTGGGCCTCATTCCGAGCACGGCGGTCTGGGAACTACGGTGCCGGTAAGCATGCCGGTACCGTAGTTACCTGCCCGCCATACTATGGGCTGTGCTCGCGGGTGCCTGACAGCCTGCCAGGTTTTTCGTGGCGGGCTGACCAGCACCCACGAGCACAGCAAGTCGGCTGCACCGGCACAACTCTGCATGTGCCGGTGCATCCGACGTTCCCGCTGTTAGGGAGAATTCTCCAGAATGGCTCATTTCCCTTACCTACTGAGTCCCTCAGCAGCTTTGCTGGATTTCTAGGATTTATTTTTTCACCTGGTAAGAGTGTGAGCCTTTTCTTCCCACTCTTAGATGTGTTATTGGCTATGTGTTGTACATTTTTGTGTGTTCATGGACTGTGGAGCCACACCTACTCCATAGGCATCAACTTTTTATTGTGTGTTACACAGCACCTTCGGTGCAGTGACATAGGGTTGTCTTTTTCAGACTTCCCACTGAAACTCTGTTTTTCCAGGACTGACTACTGTCTCCCAGAAACATGTAAAGTTGCCATTGACTTTATTAGTCTTTTTAAATCACAGACTCAGTACAAACTATCTTACATAGAGTACTGGAAAGGGTTAATAGTTATCCCCTTTTGTCTGTCTCTCATGGAACATTGTTTCGTTCCCTTTTCATTAAGATTTGGCTGGTGGCAGTGGTAACTACCCTATTTCTTTCTACCGCGGTTATTCTAAATAGCCTTGGTATTGTTTTAGGCTATCTTAGTAGCCTCGAACTTAAAACCGCTGGACCAAATATACTTTTATATGGTTCTGGCTGGGTTAATTCACCATTTCTTTTTGTAAAGGTCTTTCTCGTGTTTTACTCTGCGCGCCAAACCAGGTTTGGTTCCTTTGTTCGCCGTCCTTCAGCGGGCTTCTGCACAGAAGCCCTCCTTAGGCACCTGAAGGTCTGAGGGGGACAGGATGTGAGGGAGGGGTTTGAGACTCCCTGCACAGGGTCTCCTTGGAGACCCATGTCGCACTCTGGTATGATTGGCTAAAAGTGAATGTCATCCTGCTGTGTGATTGACAACCAGACTGTGTGAATGGGGGAAAACTGCATAAAAAGCAGGTCTCTGGGAATGAGACGGGAGAGTCGCCACTAGATCGAGAGAACTGAAGAGAAGCTGACAGACGAGGACCTCTACCATGACTGAACCTCCCGGTGAACCCCTGCTGCCGGTCCGAATCTTCAAACTTCGACGACAGGGAAGATCTGCAAGGAATCTTCGCCTCTTGAGCTGGTGGGACCAACCAGTTCACCCAAACTGCAAGCCAGGCCTCCCTCCTCTGGTCGAATTTGCTGTGTACAGCTACAGTGAACCGGATAACCAGGAGGAACCGACCCTGCTTGGGTTTTAAGAAGCGCACCTTTTATTTGTTGCTTTGCTCTGCTGCTGGTTCCTTCCCTGGGCAGTGCAGGATCCTCCAGTCTTCCTACTTTTTGTCAGTCCGGCAGGCGCTTCAGGAACCGTGAGCCTGCAGGACCTGCCAAGAACATCTGCTTCAGCTACAGCCTTCTTCTTCATTTAAGGTAATGTTCAAATCCGGTCGCCCGTTTTGTCCGACCGTGGTAAAAATGCTTGAAAGCTTTTGCCAATTCGAGGGCTTGTCCTTCTCTCTTCTTTAAAGTAACTCTTTGTCCGACCAGCTTCGTTCTGAACTCTTGGCAATGACTTAACCGCAAACTACTCTGAACTGTGTGATCCTCTGCATAAGACTCTGGTCCATTGACTTTGGCCCCGGCCTCTTGATTTAATTTCCTCACTGTAGTTACTTTTTCTAGATTGCCCTGCTTACTTACTTGTTGGTGCTGCTTAACTTTTGTCTAACTTTGTCTTTCCCTCCCTTTTAAAATACTGGAGTGCCATTTTGCTCACACTTCATTTTGAGCTTAACTTGTCCAGAATCTATTGGGTGTGGTGTAGTGTATTAAGAGTGTGAATTTTTCTACTGCTTAATAATAGTGAAATGTTTGAGTCCGTGTTTGTTTGAACCATAGTTGCTGTCCTTTAGTTTAGTTTAGTTTATTATTTGTATAGCGCCACCTGGCCCTGGGGCATCCAGGCGCTTGGCCGTTTACATAGTGGCCAACAAGTCACGCAAAGGTCAAAAAAATGTGTTACAGATAATAGTGACATTATAAGCATTTACAATTAGTATATACATTACAGCAAATTTACAAAGGTTTGAGGTAGGGCAGTTTGTAAGACTATATTTACAATTATGTGTGATTGGGTAGGCGTATTATGTGACTTTGGCCAGTAGCCATGATTTGGCACTGAGTCTAAATCGTTGAAAGGAGGGTTCTTGTCTAAGGTCAGATGGTAGTGAGTTCCAGAGTTTGGAAGCAAGCACAGGGAAGCTTGAGCCGCCTGCTTTTTGGAGCTTGAATCTGGGGATATTTAGACAATGTGTTTGGGCTGATCTGGTTGGGCGAGATAGGATGTGTTTCGTGAAGTTGTCAGAAAGGTATCTGGGTGCTTGGTTGGATAAGCATTTGCGTGTGAGAGAGAGTATTTTGTAATCTATTCTCTGGGGTATGGATAGCCATTGACAGGTGCGTCTTGCGTCTGAGATGTGCTTGTGTTTAGGTATATTCATAGCTGCTCTTAGGGCGTTATTTTGAATAACTTGAAGCTTATTGATGTTCTTTTGGCTAGTGCCCTAGTAGAGGGCGTTGCAGTAGTCTACTTTGGAGAGTACTAGTGCTCTAGCTAAGGTGATGCAGTTGGGGGTTGAGAGGTACGGTCTGCTGGCATTGATAAGCTTACAAGTGTAAGCAGTGGCTGACAAAATAGCGTTTATTTGTCTTGTCAGTGTGAGGGAGGAGTCAAGGTAGATTCCGAGAGTTTTGACGTTATTGGAGACAGGGATGTTGTTACCGTCAATGGTGAATGTCTGGTAGAATTTGTCTAGTTTGTTAAGTCTGGATTGAGAGCCTAGGAGGAGAAGCTCGGTCTTGTCATTGTTAAGGCAAAGGCCGTGTTTGGCCATCTGTTCTTGGATAATGGAGAAGATATTGTTGAGGACTGTGCTGTCAGTAGTGTAGTTGCCTGTTAGTGGGATGAGTATTTAAGTGTCATCTGCCCAATTCGTGTAGATGAAACCCAAATGGTCTAGTATGTCAAAGAGGGGTTTTGTGAAAACATTGTAGAGTGTCGGGGAGACACAGGACCCCTGGGGGATGCCGCATGTAACAGGGGCTGGTTCAGCAGATGCTGTGGGGGCAAAGACCCTCATGGATCTATTGTTCAAGAAGGACTTGATCCAGGCGTTAGCCTTGTTGGAAAATGTAGCTGCCACGGTTAAGTGTTTGCAGAGAATGTCGTGATTGACCAGGTCAAAGGTGGCAGACAGGTCGAGGAGGAGAAGGGCTAGTTTGCCATTGTCTTTAAGATTGTCCATTTGTTTCTTAAGATCAATCGGGGCTGTCTCAGTGCCATGTTTTGGGGGGAAGCTTGATTGTCTTAGTCCTAGGAGGTTGCTATTCTCTAGGTGATTTTGTATCTGCAGGTAGGCAGCTCCGTCGAGGATTTTTAGAAGGAAGGGCACAGTGGTAATGGGTCTGTAGTTGGTGGGCACGCTGGGGTCTAGTGTGAGTTTCTCGAGAAGAGGTAGTACCCAAGAGTCCTTTAGATTGTCGGGTACTATGCTGGATGAGAAGGATGAATTTATGAGAGATGTGATGAAAAGGGCAAGATGTTTGGCCGCATCTTTGATGACTGGAGCCGGACAGATGTCGCCTTGGCATTTGGAGGGTTTCAGGGAATTGATTATGTCTTCGACCTCTTTGGTTGAGATGGGGGAGAATTCGAATGGGTTGATGTCATCCGTTTGTAAGATGTGGGTAGGAAAAGTGGGATTGTCTTTGAAGGTAAGACTGTTTTTGTTAGATTCAATTTTAGTTTGTAGCATGGCAATTTTGCCGAGAAGTGCTTCCTGTACGTTGGTACACCAAGATTTGTCTTTAGTGCATGTGTCGGGGATGGGGGATGGGGACTCGAGGTCTCTCAGGGTGTTAAAGATCTCTTTGGTATTAGATTTGGCATTACAGATTCTCTCGTTGAACATATTTTCTTTTAGTTTGGATGATAGCTGACTTATAGGTAGAGGATGCTAGGGAATAGGAGGTTTTATTGTTCGTTGATGGCGACTGTTGTTCGGCAGAATTCTGTGCAGTTCCCTTAGGGAGCACTGCAAAAAGATTAAGACTACAGGTGTTGGCAGTAAACCCACTTGGTAGCAGGCTGTACCACACAGATTTACCTGGTAGCTGTGGCTGAGCAGTCAGACTTCTCTCAAGAAGAGTTAGGCAGTATATAGAGTATACACATTAGGTACAAAAATACAGTAGCACAAGCAAACTCTGACCAGAGCTTTGGTATAAAAGTATATAATTATTTATTTAAAGACACACTTGTAAAATACACTGGCACTAATATGTCAAGCAAGTTCAAACACAGTCACTATAAGTATATACACCTCCCTAATTAAATTATTCGACAAGTCTAAGTTAAGACACCACTTATTTGCAAAACAGAGGTGAGCGCATAACGTTAGATGGCACTCCAATAATTCAGTTTAAAAAGGGAGAGAAAAGGCAGAGTACCAACACTTTTAAGAAACCACAGCAAGTCAAGAAAGGCAGGGTCTACTGTAGAGCAAAAAGTTCATAGGCCAGGCCCACTCTTGGAGAGAGCAAGGCGGAATGTGCCCAAGATCACACAGCTGAAATGCACTTTAAAGTCTTTGTAGAAAAGTCAAAAAACAGTTGGAATAGTTCAGAAAAGCACAGTAAGCAGGTCTGGGGCCAACCCAGTATAGAGGACAAGGATTTAGGGGGCACCTTGAGCACTCTGTAGAAAGGGAGGCCAGGTAGGACACAGTACCTTAAATGGGAAGGAAGCTCCAGCAGAGGGAATTGTTCCTGGCAGTGGTTGCAGCTCAGTGTTCCAGTCAGAGGAAGAGAGGATCTCGTCGTAGAGGAAGTTTGGAGTCGTTGCACTGCCCAGGGATGAAACCAGCCGCGGAGTTCCCGATTAAAAGTTGCGGTCCGTTTATTCGCGGTCAAAAGTGGTGAGCTTGGCTATCCGGCCGCCGGGCTGCTTGGCACGGGCGATTCGACCAAGGCACGCTTCTGTGAGCGAAAGAAGGCGAACTGGTTGTTCCTACCAGCTCGAAGGAGGAGAGACTCTACAGCTGAAGATCTTCCCTGTCGTTGGAAAGTGGTGAGTTTGTTGCAGCAGGGCTTCACCGGTGGTGTCGTCGGGTTGCAGGTGGCTCAGCTTCTTCCTCGTCGGATTCTTAGGTCCTTAGCCCTACTTTTATGCAGAAAACCCCCATTGAAGTTCCAGTCCCCAAAGCCCTGCTTTTATGCAGAAAACCCCCATTCATCAGCCTAGCTGTCAATCAAACATGCTAAGTGGTGCGCCGGGCGGCTCACTACTGGGCCAATCACACAAGTGTGCGACTTGAGTTACCAAGGCAACTCAGTCCTGGGTGCCTATTCCCCCCCTCCCACACATCCTGTAGACCCAGACAGAGTGGCACCACTTTGGAGGGCTTCTGTGCAGAAGCCCGCCAAAAAGTGAAACAAAGGGCTCGACTTGGGTTAGAGTTTCAGAGGCAAACACAAACGCCAATTTAAAACCGAGTTCTGGCAAAAAGACTCGACCGGTGAATTAATATTAAATAAATAAGCCAGCGGTATCTTTAACATTACACCAAAAAGTGGTGCGTTTAAAATCAATGGGAAAATCCTATTGGAAATATTCCGAAGGAATATTTTGCGTGGTAACCACTGCCACCAGCCAGAAACTCGACGAGAGGGGACTGGACAATGCCCCCTCGAAAATGGACCCAGGGGCAATCGAATTACCCCTTACCAGTACTTCCACAATATGATGGTTTGTACTGGTTCTGTTCACAATTTTGGACTAGTAACGCCAATGGTGACTTTACATGCCCTGGGAGACAGTAGTCAGTCCCAGGGTATGGAGTCTATGTTTGGGAGTCACTATGACACCCCTGTGTTACTGCACTGAGGGTGCTGTGTAACACACATACCCAAAACACATGAAGCCCTATGGAGTAAAAGACCCCATAGCCCATAAAACACATACATAGTCAAAGGACATACTCAAATCATGCCTAAGAGTGGGAGAGAAAGAGTCTCGCTCTTAGCAGGAGAAAAAAATAAACCCCAAAAATCCAGCAAAGCTGCTGGAGGATCACTAGGTTTGGGAAATTAGCCTTAACAGAGAATTCTCCCTAACAACTGTTTCCAAGCTAATTCGGCTTGTCTTTTGATTTTGCTGAGTGATTTGAGTTCAGGGGTGAACCAGGAATTGAGATGCGCATGAGGTTTGGCTTTCTGTAATTTCAGAGGAGCTACCGTGTTCAAAGCTTTGAGGATGGTCGTATTATAGAGGTCTACTAGTTCTGTAGGGTTGGTAATGGTGGGCGGGAAATCGATGATGGGTTGGAGTAATGGGATAAGCTTCTCCACAGTAATATTTTTACTGTTTCTTGTGAGTGTAGGTGGAGCGTTGGGCAGGGGCACTGGTGTGTGTTTGTCTTTGTTAATGGCGAAGGTGATGAGGTGATGGTCCGTCCAGGTACAAGGTGTGTTGGAGAGGATGGTGGTGTTACAGTTGAGGTCTGCGATCCAGTCAAGGATGCAGCCTTTATTATGTGTAGGTTGAGAGATGTGATGTGTAAGTCCTAATTCTGAGATCGTGTTGGCTACTGTGCGAGCATTGTCGTCTTTCTCATCGTTGTACCCCAGGTTAAAATCACCTAGGATGAGAATCTGTGAGTTAGGTTTGGTGTTGTTGGAAAGGAGTAGAGCTATATCGTCATTGAATGATGAAATGGGGCCTGGTGGTCTGTAGAGGTGGTGATGGTGCTTGTGCTGGAAGTGGATGATTTTAATGTGAGTAATTCAGCGGAAGGGAGTGATTGATTTTGTAGATGTCTTATGTTGAGGGAGCTTCTGGCTATGATAGCCACTCCGCCGCCTTTGGTTGTTTGTCTGTCTGTGTGGTAGATGGTGTAGTCATTAGGGATGGCTAGTGCTAGGGTGGGGCCAGATGCAGCGTGTAGCCATGTCTCAGTGATAGCTATGAGGTCTAGGTTGTTGCGTGTGATCATATCGGCTATGTCTAGTGCGTGGGCGACTTGTGATCTAGCATTGATAAGTGCGCCTTTGATGGTTTCGGTGGTGGATTGGTGTGGTTTTCTAATTAGTGTACAGTGGGATGAATCACTGGTGTAAGGGGTGTCTGGTTTGGGTTTGCTTTTACTCGCACTTATGTTAGCTGGGCTAGCAGTGATGAGTGTCCTGGACCTAAGGCGGTCATATCTTGTGGTGCCAGTACTAGAGTAGGACTTGCTGGTGATGCTGTGCTGTGGAGGTGGTTTGCAGAGGGTAGTAGCAGGCAAGGCTTTCTGTGTAGAGCAAGTGTCTAATTTATGGTGGGGCAGAGTGAGAAGTGGCTGGAATGGGCTTGTGTTTGGTAGGAAAGGGGTGGGACAGGGGATAGGATGGTGGCTGGGACAGGTTGATCTACTAAGCCTGTTGGGGTGGGCGATGAAGTGCAAGCCTGTGCAGGGTAGGTTGAACTGTACCAAGCAGAAGGGAAACATGATAAGGATAATCTAAGTTGGCAGGACGGCACAATCAAGCAAGCACGGTATGTTATAGTTGCGTTTTTGTAGTAGGATCGGGGGAGTGCGGAACAACATAAGTTGATTGAGTGCGCAGGGAGCACTAGGCAATTGGATGCAGGCAGGTTTCGGTGTTACCGTGCGGCTTGTGGATCAGTCTTTGTTGAGTAATCTTATACCTAACGGGTTTGCACCGGATGTAATCAGGCAGGGATAACAGTACCTTAGGCTGGCGTGGTCAGCGTCGAGCAGAGTGGCTTGCAGAAGGCAGGGATAGGCATGGACAGGTTCAGGACAGGAAGCAGTCCTTGGTGTGTGGTCCTTCGTGGGTGGGACCGGCGATCACCTACTGGCAATAGATTGGCCAATAAGAGCCGCTGTGGGCCAATCGGGCTCGAGGGGCGGTTAGGCCAGGCAAGGAGGGTCAGGCAAAGGCACTGTGGAAGCAGTCGGCCATCTTAGAGTCGGCTTCCTCGTGTACAAGGTATGGTAGCAGTGGGCAGATGCCTGCATTCAAGGCAAAATAAGCAAATTTGGCCCAGCACAATAAAAGCGGTGCATATACTGCACAAGAGTCGGCTGGTCAGGTAAAATCTCGACTCACTCGACGGGAAGGCGCCGCCCTTCTAGGCAAAATTGGCACAATTTCCACAGAGACTACCTTGTAGCAGGGGGGCTCCGGATTCGGTGGAGGAGAGAGGGGCACAGATCCAGCAGTGCGGGACCCTCCTGCTCCTTCGAGGGGTAGTACTTTGTGTAACTATTGATACTGCTCACTTTCCTCTTGAGATAAGTCTGGCTGCTCAGCCATCTCTACCACTTTACTGTGTAGTACAGGCTTGTACCAAAGGTGAAATTGTACTGTCACTTGTAGTCTTAGGGCCTCATTACACGGAAGGCAGTGATCCAGGGTGCTATTAGCACCCTGGACCATGCCGGTAAATTACCGGCACCGCCTTGGCGGAAAGGGGATTTACCGCCCCATTCCAAGGTTGGTGGGGCGGTAAATCCCCCTTCCGCCATTGCCCTTCCCCATTCCCATTTCTGCCCCATAGGGCTCTATGGGAATGGGGAAGGCGCTAATTACGGCACCGCAATTTTGCGGTGCCGTAATTAGCTCCGAGGTCCCTTAGCGGGTTGGTTTTTAACGCCTGCAAAAAGCAGGCGTTAAAGCACCAACCCGCTAAGGGACCTCGTAGTAAGGCGGTAATGGTTAACGGTCACCGTTACCATTAACGGTGGCTGTTAACCATTACCGCCTTCCGTGTAATGAGGCCCATAATTGTGTGTGGTGTTCCCCAAGGGTACTGCACATGATTCTGCCTAACACTGGTGTACAGCGGTGAAGTATAGTGATTACACTTGGAGTGCTGCTATTACCTTGGATCAACTAACCACAAGGCTAAACATCACTAAAAAGCAATATGAATCATGTCTGATATGGAAAGCTACAGCCCGGAGACCCTCCTTAGTTACACTGTGGATTATCTGAAAAATCTGTGTAGAGAAAGGAATCTCTCTGTTAAAGGAAGAAAGTCAGAGTAGATTGAAAGAAACAAAGTCTGGAGGGTGGCTCTGAAATGCCTGACCCCTCAGCAAATGTGGAAAATAATGAGGATGATAATGTGTCTATTATTGATGAGTTAGAGGAAGTAGATGAGTCTCCTAATGTAGGCCTCACTGCTCCCTCGCCTGCTCAGCAACCTCAACCTTTGTCCACTGGGACCCACCAGGCCCTACACCCAGTCCTGAATTCATTGCTCTAGAAAAGATGAGGCTTGAACTGGAATTTAAACGTTTAAATGCTCAAACTGAACAAAAGCATCAAGAACTTAAGCTCGGAGAAATGGAAATGAATCATGCCTTAGAAATGAAAAGTTGTTGTTGGAAAATGCTTCTCTCCCAGAGTCTTCTAGGTCTTCCAGTCCTAAGAGACCCTGTATGCCTAAAGAAATTGTGGGTATGTATGAGGCTAAGCTTGATATTTTGGATTGGTTGGCAATGTTTGAATATAACCATGGGATTCAAGACATTACAGGGAATCAGTTGCTTCCTTGGCTCTTCTCTAGGCTGCCCACTGTTGCATCTGGTGTTGTGTTGGAGTTGGGGGAGGTGGATAGGATGGATTAGGAGTGTGTGAAGCTAGCTTTAATTGCTAGATTTGGGAAGACCCTAACACTTATGAAGGTATGAGGAATCTTGTAATGTTGGAGTCAATTTATGATTCCTGCTCTCCTGAGCTCAGACAGTACTTGGCTGATTCTAAGGAGATAGATCCAAAGAAGTTAGCTAAGGCTGCTGACTTGTGGGTTGCCAACAGGGCTACTCACAAGGATTCTGGGGCAACTCAGAAGAAGGATGAGGGAAAGCAGCCAAAGAAAGATAACAAGGAGAATTCAAATACCTCCAATCCAAAAGAGGGCCACAAACAACAACATAAGGGTAAACCACAAGGGAAACCGAATCAGGCTAGTGTACCATCTGGACCCAAAACAGATGGAGGTCAGAACAAACCTCCATTCATCAAGACATTTGGGAAATGTTATGTTTGTGGGTCAACTGACCATGTGAAAGGGGATCCCAGATGTAAGGGTAAACCTTCAGGGGTCCACACTGTCTCCTTAGCCTTCTCCCCAGAGGAGAAGTACCTATGGCAAGTGGAAACTTTCACCTTCTGGCTGATGAACCCATGACAGTCTCAGCTAGTGTTTCTTTAGTGTCCCTGGGCTTGTGGGAATAACAGAATTTAGTTGTCTATAATTCCATCCCAGATAATACTAAAGAGTATTATAAAGATAGTGTTCTTGTGAATGGCCAGGAGACTCTTCCCATCAGAGACACTGGAGCCAGCATAACTGTGGTTGATGAAACATTTTTCAAGGTGGAGGATGTTGCTAAGGCACCCAAACGCCTAACCAAGTTAGCTGGAGGCCCTGTGTAAATGCTTTCCCAGTTAACCAGCTCTCATCCAGTGTAATGACATGACTGTCAAGATACCTGTTAGTGTGCAGAGTGAAGTGCCTGGGAGAGTCCTGTTGGGTAATGACCTGAAAACACTTGGAGTTGTGTCTAGTACCCCCAGGCCTCTCAGTAAAAGGAACAGGAGCTCACTAGGCCTGCAAGGGAGAGGACCTTGAGAGGCTCTCCAGGGGAGGAGATATGATATGATGTGATAAGTTATTTATAACGCGCTTAATACCCAGAGGTTTCTAAGTGCAGACCCGGGTGTTAGGGAGAATTCTCATTCTATGGCTAATTTCCCTTACCTATAGAGTCCCCCAGCAGCTTTGCTGGATTTGAAGGGTTTGTTTCTTTTTACCTGCTAAGAGTGAGACTCTTTTTCCCAATCTTAGACATTTTTGCTATGTGTGTTCTAGGCTATTTTTTGTGTTTAATGTCTATGGGGTTTTTCTCACCCTCATAGTAACCATCTTTATTCACATGTGTTACACAGCGCCCTCAGTGCAGTGATACAGGGGTGTGGTAGCGACCCCCAAACATAGACTCCATACCCTGAGACTGACTACTGTCTCCCAGGGCATGTAAAGTCCCCATTGACTTTACTAGTCAATTTCTATGAACTAAACCAATACAACCCATCTTACAATGGAGGTACTGGAAGGGGTTAATAGTTTTTCCCCTATGTTCATTTTCGAGAGGATACCGTACAGTCCCTCTCTCAAAGGTTTCTGGCTGGTGGCAGTGGTTACTACCATAAATATTCGACCGTGAATATTTCCCTACGGGATTTTCCCATTGTTCGAGGCTACCACTTTTACTGACAGCCTCTTACATACCGCAGGTGTATTTTATTAGTAACTTTACTCCGGTAGGTTTTATTTGCCAGAACTTTAATATAAATTCTTTCTCGTGTCTTTCTCTAGAATCCTAACCCAGGTCGGGGATCCTTTGTTCGTCCTTTTGGCAGGCTTCTGCCAAGAAGCCCTCCTCTCGGCGCCACTGAGTCTGGGGTGGGTCCACTGTGTGGGAGGGGGAGTAGAACCCCTGGACAGGGTTGCTTTGGCAACCCATGTCGCACTCTATCCTGATAGGTTGGAGGGTCTCCCACCAAGATGACCACTCCACTGTGTGAGTGACAGCTACGCTGTATGAATGGGGCTCTTTTTGCATAAAAGCAGGGTCCTGAGGACTGGAAGAGCAAGACGTCGCCACTGGAACTACGGAACCGAAGAGGAGAGAAGCCAAAGACATCTGCAACGACTACCACCACCGGTGAAGCCCTGCTGCAGCGTCTCACCACTTTTCTCCACACGTCGAGAGATCTTCATCTG